>NC_092770.1:30546813-30846813 GCF_047496795.1 Chiloscyllium punctatum | reverse complement strand
TGTGTTTGTGTGTGTGTGTACACGTACTGTAGTTCTAAACCTGTCAATACACCTACACTGTATTCTCAGCAATGAAAGTTCTTCACACACTGGCATGCTGAAGATGGAGAATTGATCCAGAGATTGTAGTGCAGGGGGTTATGGGGGGAATGGCTGGGACTATGCTGGATTTTCCAGAGAGAGAGAGACGGGGTGAGACTGTGTAGAGATTTGAAAACAAGCTGATGAGATTTTGCTGAACCAAGAGCCAGTGTAGGTCAGTGCGTACCAAAAGGCCAAAGACAGAGATTGTCAAAAATAGCAATCAGAATGTCGAAGGTGTGTTGAGAAATGTTCTGGTAGATAAATTCTAACAGAGTAGTGAGCCAGAAGGGAAATGTGTTCACCTGGTTCGCTTTTTTGTAACAGCTTCTATTGGTGAACAAAAGAACGAGGTGTTTGATGGAAAACCCCAGAGCTGTTCATCCAGTGAACACTCCGCTTCCCAAAACATTCCCACAGCATGTTTCTAGAACATGAATAAATAAAGAATAAAACCTCCCTTTTTACCTGCTTCCTCTTTGAGTGAAGGATTGCAAGCAGCGTTAGGAAATTACAGCAAGCTGTTGACACTGATCTCTTCATCGATATCTGCAGCGCACCACCTTCCTCATACTGAGCTGGTGCCTTTTATAATGTTCTAGGGGCATTCTTTTTACAGAGGTTCATTACATCTTTTAGTGTATTCCCTATTGTAATAATATTATATTTTGTTTGAAAGAAAGGATTCCTTTTAAGCCTTGATTTTGAAATTGTTACCTCCCTTTTCAAGTCCTCCTTTGGTTTGATCCAGCCATGCTCTCCCAGCCCCACAACCCTGTGAGATCTCTGCTCTCTTCATCTACTACTCACATGGCAATCTCCAACTTTAATCACTTCACAAACACAAAGAGAAATCACTGGAGAAACTCGGTAGCATCTGTAGAAAAAGATCTGTAAACACTTCAAGGCCAGCGGCACTTCTTCAGAAAACTTCTTTGCTTTTGCCACTTAATCACTTCACTGGTGATGGCTGTGAGATTGTAAAACCATCAATTTCCTTCCAATTCTCTCCACCTCATGGTCTCCCTCTTTGATGATGATCCTTTAAACCCATTACTGTGACCACACTGCTGTTTCTTATCCATTATCTTCCACAAGCATCCACTCCCTCCACCACAGATGCTCAGTTGTAGCAGTGTGCACCATCTACAAGATTCACCAAAGATCCTCGGACAGCACCTTCCAAACCCATAACCACTTCAATCTAGGGGCAGCAGATACATGGGAACACCACTCCCTACAAGTTCCGCTCCAAGCCACTCACCATCCTGACTTGGGAATATATCGCTGTTCCTTCACTGTCACTGGGTCAGAATCCTGGAATTCCCTCCCTAAGGGCATTGTGGGTCTACCTACAGCACATGGACTGCAGCGGTTCAAGAAGGCAGCTCCCCCCCACCTTCTCAAGGGGCAACTAGGGACGGGCAATAAATACTGGGTACTGCCAGTGCTGCTCACATCCCACAGTCAAGAAAAGAAATTTGTCTGTGAAAGAAGTGGAGATTTTATTTTGAAGCGTTACATAAATCTGATCTGTAGTGATTGTAATGAGTCAAGACTAGAGTGGTGCTGGAAAAGCACAGCAGGTCAGGCAGAATCCGGGGTACAGGAAAATCAATGTTTCGGGCAAAAGCTCTTCATTGGGAAGGTCAGCCAGGACATTATCACCTTGTGTTGTTGAAAGTTTCTTTTAAATAATTGATCAGAAATTCTGTGTACACTTGGGCACTGCCTAGCAGGACAAATTCAAACCAATCAAAAAGATGCGGTCACAAAATGCAAAAGTGTTGAAGAAACTCAGCAGATCTGACAGCATCTGTGGAGAGAGAAAGAGAGTTTATATTGGATTGACTTTTGAGGATGATTTTTTTTTCGTTCTTGGGCAGCAGTGCCTCTCCAGTGAGGGAGACTTGCTCCTGTGATGACAGGGCAGCTGCTGCTCGAAGGGTTGAGTTCAATGGTACATCATTAGATTTATGTGCCCTCTCTGATACTCCAAGGTCACTTCTGTGTCTTCTGAATGAGGTCTCTCCATGTGTTCAGTGCCATCCTGAATGAACCTTCTTCATATTGGTCAGGCACTACCCAAGGGTCTCCAGTGAGTTGGCAGGGAATATTTGACAAGATCCCCAAAGAGTTTCCACTGTCTTCCTGGGAGTGTCCTGCTGTGATCAAGCTCCAAGGGGAGGAGTCGTTTCGGGAATCTGGGAGCTACATGTCCTGCCCAGTGGAGCTGGATTTGAATGATCTGTGCTCCTCAATAAGGAGAATATTGGCTTCGGGAAAGGAGCAGGGCTGGCACTAGATTTGAAGGATCTTGTCAAGCTCCAGTAGGTGACATGGTGGCTCAGTGGTTAGCACTGGTGCCTCACAGCACCAGGGACCTGGGTTCAATCCCAGCCTTGGATGACTGTCTGTGTGGAGTTGTAGTAGTCAGGGTTAAATATAGGGTAGGAGGAATGGGTCTGGGTGGGTTACTCTTCGGAGGGTCAGTACGGACATGTTGGGCTGAAGTGCTTGTTTCCACACTGTAGGGATTCTATGATTCTCCAGCCCACTGAAGTGCCCTTGTAGGTTGCCCAAGGAAGCAACCACTGCCTGGTCAACCATGGCCTCAGTCTCTGAATGTAACAATGGAAGCCATTTGGCCTGTCATATTAGTGCTGGCTCCCTGTAGGAACATTTCGCTCAACGACCTTTTTGTCATAAGCTTGAAGATTCTCCCTTTTCAGGTAAAATTCCCTTGTGAGTATCTTGCATGACCCTACCCTCAGGTAATGCATCTCAACCAATAAACGCTCACCGCTTGAGAAAGATTTTCCTCAGGTCTCCATAGCTTCTTTCACCAATCACCTTAAACTGATGCCATCTTGTTCTTAATCCTTCCATCAATGGGAATAGTTTCTCCCCATCAACTCTGTTGGGACACCTCATCGTTCTGCATGTCCTGTCCAAACATCCTCTTGGCCTTCTCCTCCCTAAGGAGAAGAGCCCTCACTTCTCCAATCAATCTTCATGACTGAATGCTTCATCTTCGGGAGAATTCTCAGAAATCACTTCCACACTCTTTCTTTGGATTCATTCTTTCCAAAGATGTAGCACCCAAACTGGGCTCAATATTCCAGTAGAGATGAAACCAGTGTTTATATAGATTAACATAGCCTTCCTGCTTTTGTACTCCACACTCTTATTAATAAAGCCTAGGATACTGTGTACTGAATTAACCACTTGTCTAACTTGCCCTGCAGCCTTCAATTATTTATACACAATCTCACTCAGGTGCCTCCTTTGATCACCGCCTTTACAATTGCACATTTATTTTATGTTGGCTTTCCATATTTTTCTTATGAAATGGATCACCTCCCAATTTTCAGGTTCTCAGCTGGACAGAGACATCAATAGCTGTGATGAATTCCATCATCTATGTCTGTCTTCATCGAGAGGAGTCTTCCGAGGTAGAGAAAACAGCTCCACATCTTTCAAGGTCACAGCCCACTGATCTCAGTCAGTGGCCAGAGGGGATTGGAAAAGAATCTTAGTTTTATAGGTGTTTAGCACAAGGCCCATTCTCTTATGTGAGATGGTCGAGGAATTGCAAATCACCAAGAGCTCAGTTTTTGAGTGAATTCGCACTCACGTGTCATCTAAACATACAAGCTCGATGCCTGATTCTGAGGCGATGTAGGTTGAACTGTTTCCTGTCTGTTCTGTACATTACTTCCATGGCTGTGGGCAGTTGGCTGGAGGTGAGGTACAATGCCACAGTGAGGAAAACGGTAAAGTGAGTTGGCACAATGTCCCCAGCCGGATTTGACTCCAGTCTTCACCGAGGATGGCGACACATTCCCGAGGGAATCGGATTTGAGGAGCGGATTCCATCAGCTCACACGGTTGACAGAGCCAGAGATTTTTGTGAGGTTGAGGAAGACACGGCCACTGGTTGGGCACTCGCACATTTCCTGAATTTACCAGGAAGATCAGGTCAGCAGTTCATCCAGCAATGCTCTGAGATGTGGGATGCAGTTGGGAGGAGATTGTTGAGGAGGATCTTTGCAGTGATCTAATTGGGCAAGCATATGGACGTACATGGAATAGTGTAGGTTAGATGGGCTTCAGACTGGTATGACAGGTCGGCGCAACATCGAGGGCCGAAGGGCCTGTGCTGCGCTGTAATGTTCTATGTTCTATAATATTAGTAAATAGGATCCACCAATCTGAGACAATCATAAATGGAACAATTCTTTCACTCAGACAGGACTTAGAATATGGAATTACCCAGGACAAGGCAAAACACAAATTGTCCCTAAGCAGAATTAGATAGTTACATTAAAATGAGGAAAATTTATGGTTATGGAGTGCAAGTAGGACATTGGCCTTTATGGCAAGGGGATTGAATTACAGCCATAAATAAACTTTATTTTAATTGCACCTTGTTTTAGCTAAGATTCCCTACAGTATGGAAACAGGCCATTCGGCCCAACAAGTCCACACTGACCCTCTGAAGAGTAACACACTCAGTCCCATTTCCCTCTGACTAATGCACCTAACACTATGGGCAATTTCCCATGGTTAATTCACCTGACCTGCATATCTTTGGATTGTGGGAGGAAACCAGAGCACCCAGAGGAAGCCCACGCAGACATGGGGACAATGTGCAAACGCCACACAGGCTGTCACCTGGGGCTGGAATCAAACCTGGCACCCTGGTGCTGTGAGGCATTAGTGCTAACCACTGACCCACCATGTCATGCCACCGACCACCCCCACATAGCTCTGGTAAGACCACTCCTTGACTCTGAGTGCAGTATTGTACTCCATTTTATCGGAAGGATGTTGCTAAACTTGAAAGGGTTCATAAACGACTTACAAGGCTGTTTCCAGAGTTGGAGGACTTGAGCTATGGGGAGAGGCAGAAACAGGCTGGGGCTGTTTTCCCTGGAGCGTTGGAGGCTGAGGGATGACCTTGTAGAGGTTTATAAAATCATGAGGGGCATGGATAGGATAAATAGACAAAGTCTTTTCCTTGGGAAGGGAACTAGAGGGCATAGGTTTAGGGTAAGAGGGGAAAGATTTAAAAGGGACCTAAGGGGCAACATTTTCACACAGAGGGTGGTGCGTGTATGGAATAAGCTGCCAGAGGAAGTGGTGGAGGCTGGTACAATTACAACATTTAAAAGGCATTTGAATGGGTATATGAATAAGAAGAGTTTACAGGGATATGGATCAAGTGCTGGCAAGTGGGACTAGACTAATTTAGGATATCTGGTCGGCATGGACGGGTTGGACCGAAGGGTCTGTTTCTGTGCTGTACATCTCTATGATTTGGAGGTCTTACAACGAATGTTTGTTAGCTTGCTCTCCGGGCTGAGAGAATTGTGGTTATACTCTCTGGAGTTAACAAGAATGAAAGGATCAAATAAAAGCAAAATACTACAAATGCAGAAAATTTGAAAAACAACCAGAAAGTGCTGGAACTCTGCAGGTCTGGCAGCATCTGTGGAGAGAGAAACAGAGTTAATGTTCCAAGTCCAAAGTTTCTTCCTGATGTGTTGGAGCAGATCTGAAACATTAACTCTGTTTCTCTCTCTACACAGAGATGATGCCAGACCTGCTGAGTTTCTCCAGCACTTGGTTTTTGTTTAATATTCAGAGGGTATTTGACAGGGTCAATATTGAGAGGTCATTTCTGTGTGGATGGAAAATCGAGAACACAGAGCCATGGTCTTAGGATAAGGGATCCGTCAATTAAAAGAGAGACGTGTAGAAGTTCCTTGTCTCAAAATGTTGTGAATCTCTGGACGTCTTCACCCCACAAAGTGTGGTCCTCCAATATCACATATATCGACCAAAAATAGAAATTGCTGAAAAAGCTCAGCAGGTCTGGCAACACCTGTGGAGAGAAATCAGAGTTAACGTTTCAGATCCAGTGACCCTTCCTCAGAACTGATTGTAGCTGGGAAAAAGGTTGGTATACATGCTCAAAGTGGAGTCGGAGCGGGGTGGTAAGGAGCAGAGGTCGGAATAAACGATAGATGGGGATGGAGCTTAGGCAGAGAGACTGGGCAGAGAAAGGAGGGGGTAAAGGTCAGTCTGGGGGAATCAATAGTTGCTAACGGGGACTGTTAGTGGCTGACAGTAGGTTGTGTGTGGTAGCAGCCGTGTGATAACAAGGCCTGGTGTGTGGGGAGAGGGGTAAGGACGTGGGAGAAGGTGCTCAGGCCTTAAAATTATTGAGCTCGCTATTGAGTCGAGGAGCTGCAGGGTCCCCAAGTGCAAAATGAGGTGCTGTTTCTCCAGCTTTGCTGGAGTACTGTAGCAAGCCTGAGATGGGGGTGTTGACTAGCGTACCGGGTGATGTGTTTTTCCAGCCATTTCTGTTTTCGTTCCTGATTTCCATGGTTAACACTGCTGCCTCACAGCACCAGGGACCCGGGTTTGATTCCAGCCTCGGGCAACTGTCTGCGTGGAGTTTGCACATTCTCCCCTTGTCTGTGTGGGTTTCCTCTGGGTGCTCTGGTTTCCTCCCACAATCTAAAGGTGTGCAGTTTAGGTGAATTGCCAATGCTTAATTGCCCATAGTATTCAGGGATGTGCATTGTTCAGGGGTAATTATAGGATAATAAGGTAGGGGAATGCGTGTGGGTGGGTTACTCATCAGAGGACCAGTGTGGACTTGTTCGGCCGAAGGGCCTGTTTCCACACTGTAGGGATTTTATGATCCTGTGAACTACAGTTCTTTGATTTTCCTTTGTATATCATTAAAACTGAGATTGTCAGATACTGATCAACGAGGAGGGTAAGAAGGATGAGGAGGGGCGGGCAGGAAGACGGGAAAGTGGAGTTGAGACCACAATCAGATCAGCCAAGATCT
Organism: Chiloscyllium punctatum; assembly: GCF_047496795.1. Lineage (NCBI taxonomy): Eukaryota > Metazoa > Chordata > Chondrichthyes > Orectolobiformes > Hemiscylliidae > Chiloscyllium > Chiloscyllium punctatum. The sequence goes on along the minus strand of NC_092770.1, from coordinate 30,839,861 downwards.
TGATGAATTACAGAGCGAGCTTAATGGCCTCCCCCTGTTAGCAATGCTTGTGTCTGGCGCTCTGTGACCAAATGTTTGGTGAAAGAAAGAAATTTTAAGAGCCTTCTCAAAGTGGGAGAGAGAGAGTTGGCAAGTTTAAAAATTAATGGAAGAAATTCCAGACCTTTGGATAACAAGTGGAAATACAACCTGCAATTTTGAGAGAAAGATTTACAAGGGACCGTCAGAAGAATACGGAGAAGAAGGAGTGTCGTGTCTTAATTCTTTACTACTTTAATTCTGTGATAAGTTTTGTTGCTGACAGAAGAACAGGATGAATAAGTGGTTTAATGAAAAACTGCCAAAGTATGAGTAATAATAATTAATGGAACCCCAGGACATAAAGTTAAGGTAATTGGCAAAAGAAATTAAGAGTGGGGCAAGGGAAAATAAATTGAGTTGTTGTGATCTGGGTAAAGGTAAAGTTGTCATAATTTTACCAGCTCACAGGGCTGCTCTCTCAGGCAGAGACAATTGCTGGTGGTTTAACCTGAGGGTTACCACGCCACGGGGGAGGGGAGAGGGCAGGAAGGAGAGCCCTTCCTGGTAAACCTCAGCCAGTGTGGGAATTGAACCCATGCTGTTGGTCTCACTCTGCACCACTGTCCAGCCAACTGAGCACTCATGGTGTGTACACAGAAAGGGCAGGGGTGGTAGATTTAATGGGAACTTTCAAAAGGGAATCAAATAAATACTTGAGAAAAGGTATAAAGCATGTGCTACAGTGGGGAAATATGAGGAGGAAGAGATAGCGTGGAGTCAGTGAGCTGAATGGCCCAAGCTCGTTCAGTCTATTGCCAGAATAAGGTTTAGGAACAAGGGACAGGCCATTGGGCCCCTCGGGTCATCTCCGCCATTTAATGACATCACGACTGATTTGACTATGGACTGAACTGCACAGTCCGGCCTACAGCACCCATCCCACTCATCTCCCCTACCCACTCCCCAGCCCCTCCCCTACTCCCCTCCCCCATCCATTCCCCACTCCCACCCCACTCCCCTCTGTCACCCACACCCCGGCCCCTCCCCTACTCCCCAATCCCACCCCACTCCCCTCACCTACAACCCCTCTCCACCCACTCCCCTCCCCCACCCACTGTTCACTCCTACCCCACTCCCCTCCCCCACCCACTCCCCAGCCCCTCCCCACTCAGTCCTCAGCCCCTCCCCCACCCATTCCCTGCCCCACCTACTCCCCACCCCCAACCCCTCTGTAAACATGAGCAACGTAAGAAAACCTGTCTTCAATTGTCCTTTATGCTTAGGCCTTAAGTGGGATTCTGACTGATAAGCTATTTCGGCAGTTAAAAAGTGAAGGGTATTTTTCAAAATGCAGAAGTGAAATGTATTGTGGTGAAACACAGTTATCTCTTACAGAACAACAAAAAAAAGGCAGCACAATTGAAATATACTTCTTGTTTTGGAAGTGGAAGTTCTTTTACATAAATTAACAGTTATTCATATAGTAATAGGTGCTAACTCTGTCCTTTGGAGTTTCAGTAAATCCAGGCTTATTCTTGGACATAGAATCACCGAATTGTTAGAGCACAGAGGAAGGCCATTCTGCCCATCCTGAGACAGAGCAGGTTCTTGAAGCCACAGTGAGTGTTTACTGCAGTCATGTGTAGGCTCAGGAGAGCCTTCCTTCCCTTGAACTGGACTTTCTCAGTTTTAACTGTTCAGTCAATTCAAGAGACGTTAAAGGCTGGATTTTCCCAACCCACTGGAGTTGGGGATTGGAGTTGGGGGAAGTAGGAGATTGGGTGGGCGTGGAAAACTAGCGGAGGCGTATCGGGGAGAGTACATTCCCAGCACATTGTCAACAGCCCTGGGGGGTAGCCCCAGGTCAAACTGGGAAATGTCCATCTAGTAAAGGAAGGAGCAGGAGCTGCTTTCCCTCTCTCCACACCATGCCCCACACCCCCGTAATGGTACGTAAGACCATCAGAAATACAAACAGGAGTAGGCCATTCAGCCCCTTGAGCCTGCTGTGCCATCCAATAGGATCATGGCTGATCCAACATTCTTCATGTTCACTCCCCTACCTTTTCCCTGTAACACCCAAGGACTCTGCCCCTACAGCTCTCTGGGACATCAATGTAGTCTTCCTTTCCTTTCCCTCTCCCCGGTTGCAGCTGGCTCTTATGTAAGTGGCCTCACCTTTCCCCAATTAATATCAGCTACACTTAATCCCAATTAGAGCATGAGCATTGGCATTGAGCTGCTTATTAGACTCCGCTGCCCACTTTTTAAGAAAGGAGGGAGAGAGAAAACAGAGAATTATAGACCAGTTAGTCTGACCTCAGTGGTGGGAAAGATGCTGGAGTCTATTATAAAGGACGAAATTACGACACATCTGGATAGCAGTAACAGGATAGGTCAGAGTCAGCATGGATTTATGAAGGGGAAATCATGCTTGACTAATGTTCTGGAATTTTTTGAGGATGTAACTCTGAAGATGGACAAGGGAGATCCAGTGGATGTAGTATACCTGGACTTTCAGAAAGCCTTTGATAAAGTCCCACACAGGAGGTTAGTGAGTAAAATTAAGGCACATGGTATTTGGGGCAAAATACTGACATGGATTGAAAAGTGGTTGGCTGACAAGAAACAAGGAGTAGTGATAAACGGCTCCCTTTCGGAATGGCAGTCGGTGACCAGTGGTTTGCCGCAGGGAGGGATCAGTGCTGGGACTGCAGCTTTTTACAATATACATTAATGATATAGATGAAGGTATTAAAAGTAATATTAGCAAATTTGCTGATGACACAAAGCTGAGTGGCAGGGTGAAATGTGAAGAGGATGTTAGGAGAATACAGGGTGACCTGGACAGGCTAGGTGAGTGAATGAATGCATGGCAGATGCAGTTTAATGTGGATAAATGTGTGGTTATCCACTTTGGTGGCAAGAACAGGAAGGCAGATTACTACCTAAATGGAGTTAAGTTAGGTAAAGGGGCAGTACAACAAGATCTAGGTCTTCTTGTACATCAGTCAATGAAAGTAAGCATGCAGGTACAGCAGGTAGTGAAGAAAGCTAATAGCATGTTGGCCTTCATAACAAGAGGGATTGAGTATAGAAGCAAAGAGGTTCTTCTGCAGCTGTACAGGGCCCTGGTGAGACCGCACCTGGAATATTGTGCGCAGTTTTGGTCTCCAAATTTGAGGAAAGACATTCTGGCTATTGAGGGAGTGCAGCATAGGTTCACGAGGTCAATGCCCAGAATGATGGGACTATATTACGCTGAAAGATTGGAGCGACTGTGCTTGTATATGCTTGAGTTTCGAAGGCTGAGAGGGGATCTGATTGAGACGTATAAGATTATTAAAGGATTGGACACTCTGGACGCAGGAAGCATGTTTCCGCTGATGGGTGAGTCCCGAACCAGAGGACACAGTTTAAAAATAAGGGGTAGGCCACTTAGAACAGAGCTGAGGAGAAACATCTTCACCCAGAGAGTGGTGGCTGTGTGGAATGCTCTGCCCCAGAAGGCTGTGGAGGCCAAGTCTCTGGATACTTTCAGGAAAGAGTTGCATAGAGCTCTTAAGAATAGTGGCATCAAGGGTTATGGGGATAAGGCAAGAACAGGATACTGATTGCGGATGATCGGCCATGATCATAATGAATGGTGGTGCTGGCTTGAAGGGCAGAATGGCCTACTCCTGCACCTATTGTCTATTGTCTATTCCCTTCCCTAATCGTCTCTGCACCAGTTCTCCATGGACGGGGGCATTCAGTACCTGCTGGTACACCTGAGGCTCTTCTGCAACTGATGGGTGCCATAGAGGGGGACTGGGCCATTCCCTCAGTCCCAAGAACAACATCCTTCTTTAATTAATCCCTTAAATGGTCAGGACAGAAATATCTCAGGCTTCTGAGCCGTGTGGATCATGTCTGACACAGATTGGATGGGCTATGGGGCCTTTCTCTTTGCTGTCGAGCTCTCTGATTAGTAGAATTGGGCAAGACGGTCATCTCAATGTCGACACCACCTCTCTGCAGTTTCCCAACTTTGCCCAATCAGCAATGGGTTTCCATTTGACAATCAATTGTTGCTTTGCTAAGTGCTCATTATAACCCAACTCACCACGCACGAGTTGCGATCTTACCAAACTCACCAAACTGTCTGGGAAACTCGACCTTGGGAAACCAGAGCAGATTCTTGGTGAGATCAACTCACCACTGGCTTCAAGAGGACCTCCATGTTGGCCATTGGACACCAAAATCTCAGGGAACTCTCTGTGTGCATTGGACATATGCATTTTAAAGTACAGACAGGTAGAGTTTAGTGTAAATTCTGTGAAATTCCTTTTTTGTTAAGAAAGCTAGGAAAGTCATTAGAATAGTGATTTAAGTTCCATTTCCAAGGATGCATGTAATTCTGAGAAGTCCCCAGCAGGACAGCTGTGGAATTATCTGATGGAATAGTCATCCTCCTGAATTGACAACAGACAATGAAAACAGACCAGTGACTGGCCATTTGGTTTCTGACTTCATTTCAAAATGTTTGAGTTCAGGACAACAGTTTCCTCTCAGCAGGAGAGTCCACTTTTCAGCTCAGGAGAACAGGGAAAAAGTGAGGACTGCAGATGCTGGGGATCATAGTCGAGAGTGTGTTGCTGGAAAAGCACAGCAGGTCAGGCAGCATCCGAGGAGCAGGAGAATCGACGTTTCAGGCATAAGCCCTTCATCAGGCCCATTCCTTATGAAGGGCTTATGCCTGAAACGTCGATTTTCCTGCTCCTTGGATGCTGCCTGACCTGCTGTGCTTTTCCAGCACCCCCACAGTTCAGGAGAACAGTCACCCTTGTAGAAGGGCTTTACTTTGTGAAGTTTCTAAGATGTGAGAAATTTCATAGAAGTGTTAACATTATCAAGAGTGAAAAGAGACTCCATTGCTCAGGACTGGAAAGGGTTGGGGGGGAAGGGTCTGCTTCTGTGCTGTATGACTGTAATTACCGCAGGTGCAAGAGAACTGAAAAGAGTTACTTGTATAAGAGACTAAAAAGTGGAGCTAGGAATGACATTTCTCTCAGATTTGAGTGTCTGTAATGCTGGGAAATACATCAGAATTATATTTTGCTATTTATATTAAGATCCTTCCCTATTGTGTAATAAACTTGTGTCACTTTCGTTAAATTACAACTGCAGCCTCATGTCGATATGTTTCAGTGACTAATCACCACATCGGCCAAATTCAACTTCTGATTGATTAAGCCAGGTTCTACCCAACTGATGATAACACTGGACAAGACAGATCCCAGAGTGACATGATTACTTTGGTTAGACCATCGGCATGCAACTCTTAGCCCAGTCATTCGATTTGTCTCCAGCACCACCTCATTTTAAATTTTTTTTGTAATTATTTCTGTGCCTCATTTAATCAGATTATAGGTCTTCCCTTCATTTGTTATTCAGCTGTTGACACATTTACTCACACTGTCTGTTACTTCTGATCACCTGCGGAGATTTATTATTCAACCCTCCACTCACACCATTTGTATGGTCTTTTAATCTCTCTGCCAATAAATTCTGCGTGTCCGTGCACTTCTCTCTCACTTCTCCGGAAGAATGGGCTATGCTCCAGAACCATGTGATTTCAAATAAACCTGTTGGACTATAACCTAATGTCGTGTGAGAAGGGAAGGGATTTAAAATGCTGTGCACAGGAAGCAAGGGAGAGGCAAAGGGAAAAAAACATTGTCACCCAGTGAGTTGTTAAGGTCTGGAATGCACAGCTTGGAAATGTGGGGGAGGCAGGTTCAACTGAGGCATTCAAGAAGGGCATTGGATGAATATTTCAAGGGAAAGGGGAAAAGGCAGGAGAGTGGTGCTAGGGAAGGATGCTTGATTGAAGAACTGGTGTAATCACAATGGGTCAAGTGGTCTGCTTCTGCACTGTAAGAATTTTATAATTCTGTGATTCTGGTATCAAACAATAGAAAGTTTGGCATTTATACTAGACCCCATTTCTCGAGAAGCACAAAGCACTTTATCGTCAATGAAAGGTATTTTGTTTGAAATGCTATTCCCGTTGAGGAGCCATAGCATCGAGCAAGCTCCCTCGTAGAGTGAGATAATAATGAGTGGATCGTCTGGGTTGAGATTTTGTTAGAGGGATCGGGTTTGGCCAGGATATCACCGAGACTCATCTGATCTGCTTCGAAATGATGCCATGGGATCTTCCCCATCCAGGGAGAGGGCAGCAGACTCGGCTGTATCTGAAGGGTGATCGCATGAACAATGGGGCAGTCCCTCAGTGCTGCACTGAGAGCATGTGCTGAAATTACTGCAATGGGACTCAAAACCCAGACCTCAGCTACAGAGGCAGGAGTTCCTTGGAGCCACGGCTGACTCTGAAAGGGAAGATTCCCAAGCTGTTTGACAACTGACCACAGACAAATCGAGTTAAAGGTTACCTTTGATCATGACTTCCTCATTTTGCCCTTAAGAATCATGATGTTTTAGCAATTTTATTTTGGATTCTGTCATCTCATCATAGCTCATGGGTTCAGTAATGTTATCGGGTGCTGTGCTAATTTTCATCATTGTGGCTTTCAGATATTAGAGAACGTTAGTCATAGAGTCATAGAGTCCTACAGCATGGAGACAGGCCCTTTGGCCCAAACTGGTCCATGCTGACCCAAATGTCTGTCCACTCTAACACCATTTCTCTGCACTTGGCCCACATCCTTCTAATCCTTTCCTATCCACGTATTTATCCAAATGCCTTTTAAATGTTGTTAATGTACCCACTGCAACCACTTCCACTGGCAGCTTATTCCATATGCGTACCACCCTCTGCGTGAAAAAACTGCCCCTCAGGTTCCCATTTATTCTTTCTCCTCTAACCTTAAACTGTAGTCTTTGATTCCCGAGCCCTGGAAAAAAGATTGAGTGCATTCACGCTATCCATGCTTCTTATGATCTCATACAGGTTTATAAGATCACCCACCCCTCAGTCTCCTACACCCTAAAGAAAAAAGTTCTAGCTTGTCCAACTTCTCCCTACAACTCAGAACTTTGAGTCCTGGCAACATCCTTGTAAATTTCTTCTGCCTGCTTTCCTGTTTAATGACATCCTTCCCATAACAAGGTGACCAAAGCTGAGCACAGTACTCCACGTGCGGTCTAACCATCGTCCTATATAACTGCAACATAACTTACCAACTTCTATACTCAATGCTTTTACTAAAAGGCCAGCGTTCCAAAAGCCTTCTTCACTGCCCTGTCCATCTGTGACTCCACTTGCAGAAAACCGTGAACCTCAACTCCAAGGTCCCTCTGTTCTACTACATTCCTTAAGGCCCCACCATTCACCATGAAACTCCTCCCTTGATTTGTCTTTCCAAAATGCAACACCTCACACTTTTTTATATTAAACTCCATTTGCCATTTCTCAGTCCACTTCCCCAGCTGATCCAGGTCCTGCTGCAACTTCTGAGAACCTTCCTCGCTGTCCATGATGCAGCCCATTTTAGTGTCACCTGCAAACTTACTGATCATGCCTTGTACATTCTCATCCAAATCATTGATATCGATAACAAACAGCAATGGGCCCAGCACCGACCCCTGAGGCTCTCCACGAGTCACAGGTGGTGTTATGATGTGGGCTCTATCCTGACGACACGAGAACGAAGAGGAGTCATAAAACTAAGCCAACCTGATCCAAGGCCAGAGATTGGATAGCCCCCACCCTCAATGTGTAGACACCATGTGCTGCCCAGAAAACAGCAATGCCAGAGAAGGCTGCAGTTCCTGATAACTCTACCCACTGGAGTTTATAAGAATGGGACGTGATCTCATTGAGACATGTAGGATTCTTAAAGGGTTTGACAAGGTAAATGCTGAGAGAATGTTTCCCTCCTGGGAGAGTCCAGGACTGGAGGGCACAGTCTCAGAATAAAAGGGCCCTAATTTAAGACGGAGATGAGGAGGGATTTCTTCTCTCAGGGGGTTGTGAGTCTTTGGAACTCCTTCCCACAGAGAGCTGCAGGGGCAGAAGCTGAGACAGATAGATTCTTGATCAGTCGGGGAATCAAGGGTTACAGGGAAAGGGCAGGAAACTGGATGTGAGGAATGTTGGATCAGCCACGATCCTGCTCAGGAGGGGAGCGGGTTCAAGGGGCTGAGCAATCTACCACTCTTCCTGTTTCTTACAGCTTTCAGGTTGTAACATAGATGGTGACACCAGCGCAGTAGGTAATTGTAGCTGTGGGTATGTTCGCCAAGATGGCAAGTTGATTTTCAGACGTTTTGATCTGTGTCTTGGTGACATCGTCAGGCCTTTGGATCCTCCTGTGAAGTGTTGCTGTAGGGTGTCTTCTGGAATTTATTTGATTCCGTTCCTCCTGCTTCCGGTTGCTGGTTCCAGTAGTTCGTTGTGTTGGGTCTAGGTCTATGTGTTTATTGATGGAGTCCATGACTGAGTGCTATGCCTCTAGGAAATCTCCGGCTGTCCTGTGTTTAGCTTGTCCTATGATCATTGTGTTGACCCAGTCAAATTTGTGGTGTCATCACTGTGTGTGGCTACTAGGGACAGCTGGTTGTGGTGTTTAGTGGCTAGTTGGTGTTCGTGGATGCAGATTGCTAGTTTTCTGCTTTTTAAAATATATATAGTGTTTTGTGCAGTCTTTGCGTGAAATCCTGTAAATTACATTAGTCTTGCACATGATGGGTATAGGATCTTTTGTCCTGTTGAGCTGTTGACTGAGCATGGCTGTTGGTTTATGAGTTGTCATGGATCCAAGTGGTTGAAAAAGTCTAGCTGTTAGTTCTGAGATGTTTTTTATGTATGGTAGTGTGGCTAGTGAGTTAGGTCATGGCATGTCCTCATCATGTTTGTCTGTCAGACATCTGCGGATGATGTTGCTGGGATATCCATTCTTGGCAGAGATTCTGTAGAGGTGTTCTTCATCCCTTCATAGGTCAGGCCTGCTGCAGTTTGTTGTAGCTCTTTTGAACAGGGTCCTAATGCAGCTCCTCCTCTGTGTGTTTGGTAGTTGCTATTGTCATTCAGGACCTGGTCAGTGTGTGGGACTTTCCTGTACACTTTTGTGGTGCATTCACTGTTCTGTGTTCTTTCTACCATCACGTCCAGGTATAGGAGTTGATTGTTAGTTTCCACCTCTCTTGTAAACCAACATTCAACTCTCATTCCTGGTTGTGGTAGGCCTGGAGCAGGGGTTCCTGGCTGTGATAGGCGTGGAGCATGGACTCTTGACTGCAATGAGCCCAAAGTAGGGACTCCTGGCTGCAGTAGGTTCGGAGCGGGAACTCCTGGCTGTGTAGGCCTAGAGTGAGGATTCCTGGCTGCAGTAAGCCTGAAGCAGGAACTCCTGGCTGTGGTAGGCCTGGAGCGAGGATTTCTGGCTGCAGTGGGCTCAGAGCAGGGACTCCTGGCTGTAGTAGGCATAGTATGGTGAGTCCTGGCTGCGGTATGCCCAGGGTGGGGACTTCTGACTGTGGTAGACCTGGAGCAGGGGCCTCTGGCTGTGGTAGGCACGGAGTGGGGACTCCTGGTTGTGCTAGGCCAGGAGTGGGCTCTCTTGGTGGAGTTGGCGAGGCAGCTACAGCAGTGGAGGTGTCCTGGGGAATTGGCATCATTGATGTTTCCAGGGAGGGTCTCCTTGAGGCCTGAAACACGTCGCAGAGAGCAGAAGCTGTGTTTGAGACCCAATTTGACCAGGAGATGAATTCTTACTTAAGTAATTTCTTCTCTTTTGTAACGCGAAATGGTGCTGGGTTGTGCTGACAAAACACATTTCACTGTTCATCCTAGATATGTCTGACAATCAAACCATTCATTCAAATCATCCGAATGTGAAGAACAGAGATAAGACAGATACCAATCTCAGACCTGCAACCTTCCTCCATTCGGAAGACAAGGCAGCACCTAGTCCCTGAATCCATTGTTCCTTTCGAGATGTTGTCAGGAGGATGTTTATCAGCTAACTGACCATGGTCCAATATGTCAAACAGGAACTGATCCCAGCTGCAATTAACCTGAGAGGGCTGGTACAGAATGGTTGGGCTCAATGGATGGCACTAAGCAGCCATCCATTGGCAGGACTATTGCAGTCATCTTGTGATTTTCACACAGCACCTTCCAAACGCATGACTACTTCCATCTAGAAGGGCAAGGGCAACAGATACATGGGAACACCTCCCCCTACAAGTGCCCCTCCAGGCTACTCACCATCCTGACTTGGAAAAATATCCCCGTTCATTCAGTGTCGCTGGGTCAGTATCCTGCAACACGCTCCCAAACAGACCTGTGGAGGTACCTGCATCAAATGGACTGCAGCAACTCAACAATAAACTGTAAAACTTTCTCTGATCACTAATGGAAAGCAGGTGTCAGAGAGCGGTGACACTCACTACCACAAAACATTGTACAATTTCAAGAAAGTGTTGGGTTGGCGATGGCCTGGTGGTGTTTTCACTGGACTCTCAATCCAGAGACCTAGCTAATGCTCTGGGGACTTGGGTGCAAATCCTGCCATAGCAGAGGGTGGAATATAAACTCATAAAAATCTGGAATTAAGAGTCTAATAATGACCATTGTTAATTGCTGGAAAATCCCATCTGGTTCACTGATGCCGTTTAGGGAAGGAACTCTGCCATCCTCACCTGGTCTGGCCTACATGTGACTCCAGACCCACAGCAATGTGGTTGACTCTTAAATTGCTCACTGGATAATTAGGGATGGGTAATAAATGCTGGTCCAATCAGTGATGCCCTCCTCCCATGAATGAAAAGCAATGAGTGGGCACACGGTGGCTTAGTGGTTAGCACTGGTCCCTTACTGCACCTGAGTTCAATACCAGTCATGGGCCACTGTCTGTGTGGGTTTGCTCCGGGTGCCCCGGTTTCCTCTTGGGAAAAAAAAGAAAAAAAAATGAAAAACAAAGAACTTGGGTCTAAACGGTCCAAAGGGAATGGGGGAGGAAGCAGGAACATGACACTGATACGGGTAATCAGCCATGATCATGTTCAATGGCAGAGGGGCTGAATGGCGTACTCCTGTTCCTATCTTCCTCTGCATGTCAAAATGGTCGAATATTTGCTGTGGCTATTTCTCTACAGACTCAGCTTTCGTGCTCCTCTGTGGAACTTTGATATAACGGGGCTCCCTCCACTTGTTGTGGGTTATGCACCTTCCTCACAATCCAAAGACTCTGGGTTCAAGCGACATCCCAATAAAAGTTGAGCACAAAACCAAGACCAATATCCCTGAGATCCTCCACTAATGTTTAGTCATCAATCTACTTCAGCAAAACACATTTTCCAGTGAGTATTTTTTGTGTTTCATTATTCATTCATGGAACATGGGTGCTGCTGGCTGGGCTAGCATTCATTGTCCAACCCTAATTACTCCCAGGGCACTTTAGAATCACCTACATTACTGTGGGTCTGGAGTCACATGTAGGCCAGACCTAGTAAGGACTGCAGTTTCCCTCTCAGATGGGTTTTTAACAACAATGAACTGCATTTACATGTTGCCCTTATTGAATCCAACTTTTAAACCATCTGCTAGCCCAGTGACATCACCACTACCTCGCCAGTGTTTGTGTACTTCAACACACCAAGAGCAGTGGAGATCTCTTCCTCAAAAGGTGGGTGACACTAATTCAATTGTTAAATTTAAATCAGAGGCAAACTTATTAACCATAGCGAGGGGCAAAGGAAGGTATATGGAGTTAGGTCACAGACCAGCCTAGTGATCTCACTGAATGTTCCTTTGTAGCACATTTCATGTCCATGAGACACCCCAAAGTGGATTGAACCATAGAGTCCCTACAGTGTGGAAGCAGGCCATTTGGCCCATCAGGTCCACACCAACCCTTCAAAGTGCATCCCACCTTGACTCACTCCCCTATCCTAGCCCTGTAACCCTGCATCTCCCATAGCTTATCCACCTAACCTGCATATCCCTGGACACGATGGGCAATTTAGCTTGGCCAATCCACCTAACCTGCACATCTTTGAATTGTTGGAGGAAACCGGAGCACCTGGAGAAAATCCACACAAGCACAGTGAGAACGTACAAACTCCACACAGACAGTCACCCAAGGCTGAAACCGAGCCCAGGTCCCTGGCGCTGTGAGGCAGCAGTACTAACCACTGAGCCAATGAAACGCTCTCACTCTCACCTTTGTAATAAAGCTGCCTGAGAGAAATGTTTCTGTGCTGAGGTTGCGACTGAACTGATTTGATGAAGAGGGACAGGGCCTTGCTGCAGCACAAAGTCCATTTTCTCAGCTTGACAATGACACAGACATGAGTAAGGTCATGGGGCAGCACGGTGGCGCAGTGGCTAGCACTGCTGCCTCACAGTGCCAGAGATCCGGGTTCAATTCCCGCTTCAGGGCAACTGTCTGTGTGAAGTTTGCACATTCTCCCTGTGTTTGCGTGGGTTTCCTCCCACAGTCCAAAGATGTGCAGGTTAGGTGATTTGGCCATGCTAAATTGCCTGTCGTGTTAGGGGTAAATGTAACGGAATGGGTCTGGGTGGGTTGCTCTTCGCAGGGTCAGTGTGGACGTGTTGGGCTGAAGGGCCTGTTTCCACACTGTAAGTAATCTAATCGATAATATCTGTGATCTGCTTATGCAGCAGAGAACTGCACAGTCATGTATTCCACTGTTATCCCAATGCTGCACATGCAGGTCCCTCGCTGAATTAACAAGTTTCATATCCTGCCTAAATAGAAGAAGTCATTTTCTTACAATTTTGATCTTTCTTGATTTAGGAGTTGCTGAGTCATGTAACCTTTAACTCACCTTACACTGGGCAACAAGAGAGCCTGAACAAGGCACAGTTAGTTCGGATAACACGTTTGGCCTGCTGTGACCCCAAATCTTTTACCAGCCTCAAAATTGACGACACAAAAATAAACCCACTGGCCTTTATTGCGTTTCGGGATCTCGGGATGTCGCTGGGTGGAACTCAGCGAGGTACTTAACTCGGTGTTCTTTGGATGGCTTTGTGTGATAATGAAATGGCTTGGAGCTATGGTCAGGTATGTCATGTGAATGTCCAATGTAGACACAGCAAGATCCCATGAGCAGCAGCGATCCGATCGCTTGTCTCTCGTACTACTTAGTGTGCGATTAAAAGTAGACCAGGGCAACAGAAATATCTCCCCCTGCTCTTCATATAGTGTTTCCCCACAAAGACAGAAGACCAATAGGTCTGCAGATTAACATCTTCCCTGGAACACAGTGCCTCAGACCCTGCAGCACTCCCTCAGTACAGGCACTGGGAGGGACAGCCAGAACATTCTGCTCAAGCAGCTGGAGGGCCCACCCCAAACCCCCGTCCTCCTGTCTCAGAGGCAGGAACACTGCCATTGCTGACACCTACATGTGAAACATTTCAGGTAACGGCTGGTGAATGGCTCATGCCCCAAACACAGTTATGCTGCTACATTTCCACAGAGATTGGAAGAAGGTAAAATTTAAAGTTTGAAAATTGGTGGCATTAGAGCACATCAGATGGACCTGCTGCAAGCATTTCAAAGATTTAACAGGTTCAAAGGATTCACAACATGAATAGTAAGGACTGCAGATGCTGGAGGTCAGGGGCGATAAATGGTGGAGCTGGAAAGGCACAGCACGTCAGGCAGCGTCAGAGAAACAGGAGAGTCAATGTTTCGGGTCAGGACTCTTCATGCTGAATGTCGACTCTCCTTCTCCTCTGACGCTGTCTGACCTGCTCCACTTTTTATCGGCTTATATTTTTCAATTTCAATTTTAACTTCAAATAAACATGATCTTGTTCATGTCGATCTTGCTCTGTGCACCTCCAGTGCAGCCATAACCTTGTATGCACCGCTCTGTCTAAGCACCTGATGAGCTGTATGTCCTTGTTTGCTATGATCTGTCCGTACTGCTCGCTAAACAAAGCTTTTCACTGTACTTAGGTACGTGACCTCAATAAATCAAATCAAAAATCAGTGTACTTTCAGTGTCCATAAGACCAAAGGAAGTAGGAACAGGAGAAGGCCATTCTGCCCCTTGAGCTTGCTCTGCCATTTGATAGGATCATGGCTAATCTGACATTCCAAACATCCACTTTCTTGCCCTTTCCCTGTAAATCCTGGCTCATAGAGTCATTCAGCATGGAAACAGACCCTTCGGTCCACCCAGTCCACGTTGATCATAGTCCCAATCTAAAGTAGTCCCTCCTGCCTGCTCCTAGCCTATATAGAATCATAGAGTCATAGAGATGCACAACATAGAAACAGACCCTTTGGTCCAACCCATACATGCCGACCAGATATCCCAATCCCTCGAAACATTTCCTATTCATGTACTTATCCAAATGTCTTTTAAACATTGTAATTGTACCCACACCCACCACTCCCTCTGGATGTTCACTCTGCACACAAACCACTCTGTGTAAAAGAATTGGGGCTTTTTAAAATGGTTCTCTCTCACCATAAAAATACTCCCCCTAGTTTTGAAATCCCCCACCCTAGGGACAAAAAAAAACACATGTCATTCATCTGATTTATACCCCTCATGATTTTATAAACCTCTAAAAGGTCAAACACCTCAACCTCCTACGCTCCAGTGAAAAATGTCCCAGTCTGTCCAGTTTCTCATTATAACTCAAATCCTTCATTCTGCAATGTCCTGATAAATCTCTGCTGAACCCTCTCAGCTTCATCATATCCTCCCTGTAACAGGGTGACCAGAACTGGACACAGTATTCCAGAAGAGGCCTGGCCATTGTCCTGTACAACCTCAACTTGACATCCCAGCTACTATACTCAAAAGTCTGAGCAATGGAGACAAGTGTCCTAAATGCCTTCTTAACAACCCTGTCTATATATGATGCAAACCTGAACGAATTACGTACTTGAACCCCAGGTCTCTCTGTTCTACAACTCTACCAGAAGCCCTACTTTTGACTGTATAAGTCCTGCCCTTATTTAGTTTACCAAAACACAATACCTCGCTTTTATCCAACTGAACTCCATCTGCCACTCTTCAGCCCAATTGATCAAGATATCTTGTTAAGTTAGACGATCTTCTTCACTGTCCACTATACCACCGATCTTGGTGTCATCTGCAAACATACTAACCATGCCTCCTATATTCTCATCCAAACCATTTACATAAATGGCATACATAAGTGGACCCAGCACTGAGCCCCATGGAACACCACTGGTCACAGGTCTCCAATCCTCCACCATCACTCTCCAACTGATAAAATATCTCTCGATTTCAGCTTTAAATATCCAGTAGAACGCTGCCCCAAAAGCTCTCTGTGGCAAGAAATTCCAAAGTCTCTTCCTCACCTCAGGCTTAAATTGGTGCCCTTTTGTTTTGTGACCTTGCCCCCTGGTCCTAGACTCTCCCATGAGGGGAAGCAGCCTCTCTGTCAAGCTGTAAAATCCTTTAAGAATCTGATCTGTTTCAATGTGTCATGCAGCTCCATGCAGATGGCAATATAATGGAGTGAACAGACAGGAACACATGCTGTCAGTCCCATTTGGAACCACCACTTCCTGCCCTCACTCACTGGTCACTTGCTCATTCCTCTCCTTCACTGCTGTTTGCCTGTCTCCAAAACCCTTGTCTTTATTCTTTCATGGGATATGGTGTCACTGGCTAGGCCAGCATTTATTACCCATCCCTAATTGCCCAGAGGGCAGATAAGAGTCAACCATATTACTGTGTATCATATGTAGGCCAGGCCAGGTAAGGATGGCAGATTCCTTCCCTAAATGACATGAGTGAACCAGATGGGTTTTTCCAACAGTCAATAGTGGATTCACGGTCACCGTTAGACTCTTACTTCCAGATTTTTACTGAGTTCAAATTCCACCATCTACAGTGGAGGGATTTTGAACCTGGGTACCTTGAGCATTACCTGGGTCTCTGGATTAACAGTCCAGTGATAATATCATTAGGCCATTGTCTCCCCATTCACAAGTTTGAACATTTGTTCCCTCTGTCACTGGCACACCTACAATCTATAAGATGCCATGCAATTCTGCCTCATTTCTGATGAAGGGCTTTTGCCCAAAACGTTCACCTTCCTGCTCCTCGGATGCTGCCTGACCTGCTGTGCTTTTCCAGCACCACTCAAATTTTGACTCTAATTGCTAGCATCTACAGTACTCACTTCTGCCAAGATCCTGGGCGGCATGGCGGCACGGTGGCACAGTGGTTAGCACTGCTGCCTCACAGCGCCAGAGACCCGGGTTCAATTCCCACCTCAGGCGACTGACTGTGTGGAGTTTGCACATTCTCCCAGTGTCTGCGTGGGTTCCCTCCGGGTGCTCCGGTTTCCTCCCACAGTCCAAAGATGTGCAGGTCAGGTGAATTGGCCATGCTAAATTGTCCGTAGTGTTAGGTAAGGGGTAAATGCAGGGTTATGGGTGGGTTGCGCTTCGGCGGGTCGGTGTGGACTTGTTGGGCTGAAGGGCCTGTTTCCACACTGTAAAGTAAACTAATCTAATCTAATGCCATGCAATGCCTCACCAAGGTTACTCTTTGACAGTATCTCCGATCCCTGCCACTGAGAGAGATCCATCAGCAAGTGCATGGAGTCACCATCATTTCCACTGGGTCCTTCAGGAGTTGTCGGTGAGCTGTGTTCCAGAACCGCTGATGTGGAGCTCCCACAGTGTTGCTGGGAAGAATGATGCAGGATTCTGACCCATGCAGCGGTGTATGGCTGGGAAGGGAACCTGGAAATGATGGTAGCTCCATGCACTTGCTGATGGATCTCTCTCAGTGGCAGGAATCAGAGATACTATTGAAAAGTAACCTTGGTGAGACATTGCATGGCATCTTGTAGATGGTAAACACTGCAGACACAGTGTGCCAGTGACAGAGGGAATAAATGTTTAAACAATAAACTGGCACCTACCAAAAAGGCACTGACCCTGCATGCAAGTAATGAAAATTGCAGAATAATTGAGAATCTCTGGACATTTACTTGGTTACCAAAGGGTTAGAGTTCAGCTGGACATCTTCTGATTGTTTCCTGCGGCTCTCACAGAAAATATCCGGGATTTCATTCCTTTAGCTGAGATTCCCAAAACTCTGTTTCTGGAATGACAGCAAACAATTTGGAAAATTCCCAAGGAAGTTTGCATCCTCTTCAACCTTTGAAGACCCCAGAATGTGCTGCTAAGACCTACATTCTCCCCTGCGGCATTCCGGACAATATTTGCAGGTGCCCCAACATTTCTTGGACCCTACATCCCAGCATCTCAACCCATCCCAGCTGCCTGACTCCAACACTCCGAAGCCTCCGGCACTCCCAGACTGATTTTCCCAAGGTGCTCCCCATCTTGCAGATCCATATAAACACGCAAACACAAACAGGCCACTCGGCCCTTCCACTCTGCTCCCCCGATCTCAGTACGATCGTGGCTGAGCTGATTTTAACCTCAAATCTGCATTCCTGCTTATCTCCCAATAATCCCTCAGCCCCTTGGTCATAAGAATCTCTCTATCTCTGCCTTAAAAGTAATTAACGATTCTGCACTCACAGTCTTTTTGAGCAAAGGAATTCCAAAGACCACGATGGTGGTGCATGAGATGATAAGGGGCATGGGCAGGGTGGTTAGTCAAAGGGTCAAACAGGAGGGGGCATAATCTTTATGTGAAAGGCAGGAGGTTTGGAGGGGATTTGAGGAGAAGCTTTCTCACCCAAAGGATGGTGGGGGTCTGGAAAGAACTATCTGGGAGGGGGTTTGACGTGGGAAACTTCACAACCTTTAAAAAGTACTTGGATGAGCAATTAAAGTGTCAGAACATTCAAGACTATGGGCCAAGTGCGGGTAGGTATATTTTTAACAGTGTGGTCTCGATAGGCTGAAGGGCCTCCTTTGTAATGCATGATTCTACAATTCTGTGTCTCAATAATTGTTCAGTGTCAGATTGGTCCCTGGCAACTCGAGTCATTTAGTGAGCTAGCACAGGAACAATGGGAAGAATGGCCTTCTTCAGTGTCATAACAATTCTCTCCTGCATGGTCACCCAGGACAGAATTAAGCCCCTTCCACATGATACTGAGGGATCGCATGGCAAAATAGAAATTGCTAGGAAGGCTCAGCAGGTCTGGCAGCATCTGTGGAGAAAAAAATCAGAGGTAACATTTCGGGTCAAGTGACCCTTCTTCAGAAACTAATGGTAGAACTCTAACGCCCTGAGTGACACATTGGACTTGTCTGAACACAACGAATTCCTTCAGGTTTCCCGGGGTCAAGAAGTCAAACAGCCAAAGACGTAAGATTTCAATTTTTTGATCTCGATGTGGATCTTCACATCAAAGTTGTCATGGAGATTTGGAGGGTCCTAACATTAAGATGCTGAAGTTGTTGATTGGTTCGCTGAGCAGGTTGGTTTTTTGCAAACGTTTTGTCTCCCTCCTGGGTGACACCTTCAGTGTTGTGTAGTTTCTGGATGAAGCGCTGTTGGTTATATGGTTCTGTCTGTTGTCACGGGTGGTTCTATTTCCAGTTTTAGAACATTGAATTGCATACAGTTCTGGTCACCGCATTATAGGAAGGATGTGGAAGCTTTGGAAAGGGTGCAGCGGAGATTTACTAGGATGTTGCCTGGTATGGAAAGAAGGTCTTGCGAGAAAAAGCTGAGGGAACTGAGGCTGTTTTTGTTAGAGAGATAAAGGTTGAGAGGTGACTGATACGAGGCAAGTAAGATAATCAGAGGGTTAGATAAGGTGGACAGTGAGAGCCTTTTTCCTTGGATGGTGATGGCTAACACGAGGGGACATAGCTTTAAATTGAGGGGTGATAGATTTAGGGCAGATATCAGGAATAGTTTCTTCACTCAGAGAGTAGTAGGGGGCGTGGAACGACCTGTCTGCAACAGTAGTAGACTCGCCGACGTTAAGGGCATTTAAGTGGGCATTGGACAAACATATGTATAATAATGGAATGGTGTAGGTTAGATGGGCATCAGATTAATTTCACAGGTTGGCACAACATCAAGGGCCGAAGGGCCTGTACTGTGCTGTAACATTCTATGTTCTATGTTCCATGTTCTATGTTCTAGAACAGTACAGCCACAGTACAGGCCCTGCGAAGTTGTGCCGCGCATTTATCGTAATCTAAGATCAATCTAACCTACACACCCCTCAATTTACTGCCATCCGTTTGCTTGTCCAGCAGTCACTTAAATGTCCCTAATGTCTCTGACTCTACTACCACCACTGGTGGTGTATTCCACACACCCACCACTCTCTGTAGTGGTCTGTAGGTGGGGTCTACTTCAACGTGTTTGTTTATGGAACCCGTGGGTGAATACCGGGATGAATTAAGGTGCTTTGAGAAGCTGGGGTTAAAGTGGACCTTATAAAAACTGAGAATGAGATTGTAGTTTGATGAGATTATCAGAAGGGGAAGGTGGGGATAGTGGTAAATGTTATTGAGTACAGACCAACCGTGATCTAACTTCTTTCATTTATGATATAGAGGAGCCGGTGTTGGACTAGGATGGCCAAAGTTAAAAATCACACAACACCAGGTTATAGTCCAATAGGTTTAATTGGAAGCACTAGCTTTCAGAGCGCTGCTCCTTCATCAGGGAGCTAGTAGCGCTCCGAAAGCTTGCACTTCCAAATAAACCTGCTGGTCTATAACCTGGTGTTGCATGATTTTTAACTTCTTTTATTTACTCATAGGACACAGGTGTGTCTGGCTCCACCAGCATTATTACCTGTCCCTAGTTGCCCCTTGAGAAGGTGGGGGTGAGCTGCCTTCTTGAACCACTGCAGTCTGTGTACTGATAGACCCTTATGGAGAGAGATCCAAGATTCTGACCCAACAATAGTGAAGAACCGGCGCTATAACAGTGAAATGCATCCCTGACGCCATCTGGTTGTCTTTAGGGTAGCATGGATAAGATGGACCGAATGGCTGCATCATTTCAATGGTTCTATATTTCCAACAGGCATGAGAAAATGAACAGCTTCCTCCTGTTCCCTGTGTTTGGCTCACTGGAATGGTCAGGTGCTGTAATCAGTATCTGTAAGATACCGTCTGAGTCCGGAAAACAGTATCCATGACAACGCAGCCCTCCCTCAGCGGTGCTTTTGAAAGTCAGTGCTGTTGAAAGCACAGGTACATCACCAACAGCTTCATGTCTGTGTATTTCACTGAGTACCTGTGGGGTCAACACCTGGAACATTTTAAGAAACAAAAATTGCTGAGGAGTTTTTTTCTCTCAGAGTATTGTGACTCCATGGGATTCCTTATCACAGAGGACTGGGGAGGTTGGAGCATTAAGAATATTCAAGGCTGAGAGAGACAGAGTTTTAATCAGGAAGGGAATCAGCGCCAGGGAGACAAGGAAGGAAAAAGGAGATGAGAAATATCAGAGCAGCCGTGAACTCATTGAATGGCAGAGCAGACTGGATGGGCCGAACGGCCTGCTTTGTTCCTACTTGTTATGGTCTTATGGAGTCAATATGTTTAAGTCCCAAATTATTCCACCGGCTCGGCAATTATCATCTGAGTTTTTAAAGCATTCAAAAGTTCAAAAGTATGGATCACACAAGTTGTGGCTGTATCATTTATCCGATTGTGCTGGGTTTGACACACTGACAGATTCTGGCAGTTCCCTTTTTGTTTCTTAAAGAGGGCACAGTTTCAACAGCAAATGTGTAACCACAAATAAAGCACAAATAAATCTGGCACGTGAACTCACCCTGAACTTCTGACACCACTAAATCCAAAACTGCAGTTTTCAGGATTGCTGCTGCAGAGAGGGCATGTTGCAGGTGACCTCTTACTGACCTTCCATTAACACTGTCCCCCCCAACCCCGTTACCCATGTGAGGGAGGCACATGACCTTCCTGCCCAGACCTGACCTGGGCTCCATCCAATGGAGTGTGAGAGGGGGTCCCAAGATTGGGAGCCATTTCAGGTAAAAAGTCATGAAGGGCCAATTGAGCTGATTAATGAGACAATTGCTCTGTGCGTTATGCTGCCTGGAATGTGTTGGCGAGGGCAGGTTGGATAGAACGGGTGAGCGATTTAGAGTTGGAATGCGGGAAAGGAGGCGCGGGAACATTGTCTAGGTCTTGCCTCATACACACTGCAGGCACCAGAACCAAGATGTTTCTCTTTGTCCTCCAAAGCCCTTCCCCTCCCAAGCCCCCTCCATGTCTCATCAATCTGTTCTCATCTCAACTCCAGACACATCTTTTAATTCATTCATGGGACGTGGGTGTTGCTGGCTGGGCCCAGCATTTATTGCCCGTCCCTAGTTGCCCCTTGAGAAGTTAGGGGTGAGCAGCCTTCTTGAACCGCTGCAGTCCATATGCTGTGGGTTGACCCACAATGCCCTTAGGCATGGAATTCCACAATTTTGACTCAGTGACAGTGAAGGAACAGTGATATATTTCCAAGTCAGGATAGTCAGTGGCTTGGAGGGGAACTTGCAGGGGTTGGTGTTCCCATGTATGTGCCGCCCTTGTCCTTCTTGGTAGAAGTATTTTTGGGTTTGGAAGGTGCTGTTTAAGGATGGTTGATGCTCCCATATTTATACAATTAATTCAAAACCAATCAGCTCTTCAATTATTTATCCATCACCAAATAGAACTATCTCCATTAATTGACCCATCTCAGACCAGAATAGATGATAACACTGACTGTGTCGGGATTCTGCCTCTGAGCAACTGAAACGATGCAGATTTTGACATGATCTGCTGCTCACAGGGATGTATGGCCTATATCACTGGCATCACATTGTCATCGAAACTCATATACCACACCACATATACCACATCGCTTTGGCCTTAATGGTATCATCCTGTTTGTGGAAAATACCATTCATATTCTTACTGTGACAGTGAGTCTACCCACTGCTCAAACACGGAGACATCTTACACTTTCATACACTTTCAGAGCATATGAAGGTAAACTGGAGACTATTCAGATCAGCAAGTGGGTGCCTTGGGCAAGAGATGTGCGCAGTTTACGTTAAATTACATTGTGTTATCCAGACCTACAAGAGCAGTCATCAAATACTCATTCTTAGCAACAGTGTTAAGTGGCTTCCCATTGCACATAAAATCTTTAATAGTGAATTGGTAAATAGGTCAATAAGAGAGTCATATATTTAGCAAATCACGAGTTCAGGGCTAAGACAGGAATCTGCAAATTGCTGATTTGCTTCCCGCTTCAATACAATCAGAAGCAGAACAGAGGATGGAAAATGTCAGTATCGCTGTGTTGGTAATAGTGATGATCCACCTCTTGATAATAAAGCAATGTTCCAACTGGCCATAAACAGGTCCAGGCAGCCGTCCGTGGAGGGGGTCGTTATGGCCAATTGCCTGTCCCTCTTCCATAGTTACGTCCATGCCCGGGTGTCCTTGGAGAAAGAGCACGCGGTGTCCACTAACACCCTGGAGTTGTTCGGGGAGAGGTGGGCGCCGCAGGGAGTGGAGTGCATTATTTCCCCCTCCAACTCTATTTTGATTTAATCCCTGCCCTCCCCTTCACTGTTTGATCACGCAGCATTGCCCTTTGATGGGAAGGGCACTGCATGTCACTGGTCACCTTGGTATTTCCTTTCTTCCGGTGGTGGAATATAAAGAAAGATTTGTACACCTGTTGCCTTTCACTGTGTCTCACACCTGCACACACACACAACATGGCTGCTGGCGAAAACATGAGCACTACTGCAGTTAGGCAAAGTAAAAAAATAAATAAACTGGGGCTTCAGAATCTCCTCCGTACAGGGGACTGACTCTGAGCTGGCTGGCCACAGCCAGTGTACTCTTCACAAGTAAGGAAAGGGGGGCTTGATGACAGGATACCAGCCTACAAAAAAAAGAAAAAAAAACAAAGCAATGTTCCACACTGGCAGCTCAATCTCCCCAGGATATTACTCATTTCCTTCACATCTCCGGTACGGGTGGTGAGAGGGTACATATTCTCTGTGTCTGTGGAGAGAATATGTCTCTTCCATGTCACTGTTAGTGTAAGATTGCCTTGGTCTGTTTGTCCTGTTGTGATGGAAGGTGGAAAATGGTATATCCATAGAATCCCTATAGGATGGAAACAAGCCATTCAGCCCAACGAGTCCACACCGACCCTCTGAAGAGCATCCCATCCAGACCCATCCCCAAACCTTATCCGTATAATCCTGAATTTCCCATGCTTAACCTACAGATCCCTGGACACTATGAGTAATTTCCCATGGCCAATTCACCTAACCTGCACATCTTTGGACTGTGGGAGGAAACCGGAGCACCCAGAGGAAACCCACGCAGACACGGGGAGAATGTGCAAACTCCACACAGACAGTCACCCGAGGCTGGAACCGAACCTGGGACCCTGGTGCTAACCACTGAGCCACTTTTGAAATTCATGTTGATTACTTCTATGAAAGGTTAGTTTTTAGAAAGGTCAGAAAGTCCATCTAGAACAGTAACTAATCCATATCTGTCAGAGAGCAGGTGATTGAAGCCCCCTGTGGTGTTAATGGAAGGATGTTTATATTTTAAGTAGGGTAAATCTGTAAGGCTTTGTTTTCAATTCAGAAGAATCTCGGATGAACAATTTTTTTTCAAGAATTCAGTTCAGAAGACACCAGGGCTGAGTGCAGAAGTGAGTAATCATTTCTCTCCTACAAGCAGATTCTGGGAAGTTTGGAGACCAAGTCAACTCAGCAGAAGGGTTTAATTTGTGAGATATTCAAACCAGGAGGGTTTGGTTACAGATCAACATGTTATCAGAATGGAGAAAGTTCAGGTACTCGCTGCATCTTGTTGAGAGTGTGAGAGGGGCTACTGAAGGATCCTTGGTGAGTTTCTGCAGGGCATCCTGTAGATGGTACACACTGCTGCTACTGAGCGTCAGTGGATGTTTATGGATGTGGTACCAGTCAAGCAAGCTGCTTTGTCCTGGATGGTGTCAAGCTCCTTGAGTGTTGATGGAACTGCACCCATCCAGGTAAGTGGGGAGTATTCCATCACACTCCTGACTTGTGCCTTGTAGATGATGGACAGGACTTGGGAAGTCAAGGGTGAGGTATTTGCTACAGGAATCCTAGTGTCTGACCTTACCTGTGAAGTCAGTTATATGGTGAGTCAGTTCTGTTTCTGGTCAGTGGTAACCTTCAGATGACAGTGGGGGATTCATTAATGGTAACACAATTAAATGCCAAAGAGCAACAGTTAGATTGTCTCTTATTAGTGATGGTTATAGCCTGGCATTTGTGTGGCATATATGTATGGATATTGTCTGGATCTTGTTGCATTTGAACATGGACTGCTTCAGTATCTGAGGAGTTGCGAATGCTGCTGAGTATTGTGTAGTCATTGGCGAACTTCCCCACTTGATGGAGTCCTGCCTTCGCATTGAGAATACCATCCACCGTGTTGTGTGGCACTATCACCATGCTAAATGGGTCAGACTTTAAACCCCATCTCGCCACTCAAGACTGGGCATCCATGAGGTGCTGTGGGCCATCAACAACAGCAGATTTGTATGCTGCATCCTCATGGCCCGGCACATCCCCCACTCAACCATTACCATCAAGCCAGGGATCAACCCTGGTTCAGTGGAGAGTGCAGGAGGGCATGCCAGGAGCAGCACCAGGCACACAGAAAAATGAGATGTCAACCTGGTGAAGCCACCAAACAGGACGACTTGTGTGTCAAACAGCATAAGCAGCAAGTGATAGACAGTGCTAAGCAATCCCACAAACAATGGATCAGATCCAAGCTCTGCAATCATGCCACATCCAGTCATGAATAGTGGTGAGCGATTAAACAACTCACCGGAAGAGGAGGCTCCACAAATATCCCCATCCTCAGTGATGGAAGAGCCCAGCACATCGGTGCGAAAGGTAAGGCTGAAGCATTCCCAATAATCTCCAGTCAGAAGTGCTGAGTGGATGATCCATGTTGGTCTCCTCCAGTAGTCCCCAGCATCACAAAG
This sequence comes from Chiloscyllium punctatum, assembly GCF_047496795.1. Classification (NCBI taxonomy): domain Eukaryota; kingdom Metazoa; phylum Chordata; class Chondrichthyes; order Orectolobiformes; family Hemiscylliidae; genus Chiloscyllium; species Chiloscyllium punctatum. The sequence continues at coordinate 30,814,877 of NC_092770.1, read as the reverse complement.
ACCAGTCTTTAGCCAATTCAAATCACTCCTTGTGATATCAAAAAATGGCTGGACTCACTGGAACTTGCAAAGGCTACGGGGCCCTGACCACACTCCGACAATGGTACTGCAGAGCATTGCTGTAGAAGCTGCTGCTTCCCTCACCCAGCTGTTCCAGTCCAACTACAATACTGGTATACACCTGACTTAGACTCATAGCCCAAGGGTGGCCATGACACCCATGATAATTCAGTTGAATGGCCAGCCTGGCTCAAAGGGCTGAATGGCCATACACCTGTTCCCATTTTCTATAGGTGGCTCAGTGGTTAGCACTGCTGCCTCACAGTGCCAGGGATTCGGATTTGACTCCTACCTCAGGTGATTGTCTGTGTGGAGTTTGCACATTCTCCCTGTGTCTGAGTGAGTTTCCTCCAGGTGCTCCGGTTTCCTCTCACAATCCAAAGATGTGCAGGTTAGATGGATTGGCCTTGCGAAATGGAGGGCTTGCGTGGGATGCTCTTTGGAGGGTTAGTGTGGGCTTGATGGGCTGAATAGCCTGTTTCCACAGTATAAGGATTTGATGTTCCTGCCAACTGAAGTGGGCTGAGTGGTGAGGTTGGAGCAGCAAATCAACAAGGATATTTTCATATCCTCTGAAGTGCAATTACACATCAGGATCAATTTTCCCACCAAAAAATATCACTTTTCTTTTGTGCTTTTTTTCACTTTTTAGCCACCACCAGTTCTCACCGTGTGGCCAATCAAACATTTACAATTAAAGTCTAGTATGGGCAAAGCAGCCATCAGAGGAGAGAGGGGAAGAGGGAGAGAGGGGGGGAGAGGGGGAGGAGAGAGAGAGAGGGAGCAGGGGAGAGGGAGCATCAGAGGAAGAGGAGGAGAGAGAAAGAGAAAGAGAGGAAGAGAGGCAGAGGGAGGGAGAGAGGGAGAGAGTGGGGGCGGGGGAGAGTGGGAGAGATGGAGAGGGAGAGACTGAGGAAGGGAGAGAGATAGAGGGAGAGAGAGATGGGAGAAAGGGTGAGAGAGAGGGGGAGAGAAGGGGAGAGAGAGAGAGAGAAGAGAGGGAGATAGAGAGAGGGAAAGGGGGAGTAGGGGGAGAGAGAGATGGGGAGAGAAAGAGAGGAGAAGAGAGAGAGAGAGGGAGAGAGAGAGAGAGGGAAGAGACTAAAACAAAATGGGGTTGGAGGGGGAGATAAAGCACTGAATCCCTCATGGTGCCCACCTCTAGGACCAGGACATTAATTGAAAACTTTAATTTGGAACAGTCTGTGGTAATGACACAACTTATTTCAAACAGAAGTGAATAACAATTAATTGAAAAGGGAACCAAAAGAGAGAAAGTGGGAAGAGAACAACAAAACCAAAATACATTCATTTCACTCCTCACAGGAAGAACCAAGTGTGGCCCCAAGCCACATGAAGAGATATTGGGTGAGTGACCAGAACACTGTCGAAAAGGTAAGTTTTAAGAAGTGGCTTAAAGGAGGAAGCATGGTGGTCTTGTGGTGGGGTAGCTCCCCTGTATCTGAGCCAGAAGCTCTGAGTTCAAAGTCTTTCTCCAGGATGTGATGGCCATGGAAGGTGAGATCATATATCACCAAATCCAGGATAGGAGGCAAGCACGGAAGAGATTCCTGGCCAGTCTCACGCAGTGTAGAGTGGACCATGCAAGCTACAGCCTCTGGCTTCAGGGTAACATATGTTCAGGACAGAGAAATTATGGAAAATGAATTAAATATGTGTTTCATCTGCTGCATGTGTCAGTAGAGGTGGGAAGTTGATGCCAGGCTGATGCAGCTGGATTAGTAACCCAGAGATCCACGTAATGTTTTGGGGACCAAAAGAGAAAATACTGGAAAATCTCACCAGGTCTGGCAGCATCTGTAAGAAGAGAAAAGAGCTGACGTTTCGAATCTAACTGACCCTTTGTCAAGGACCCAGGTTCAAACACCCCTCAGACAGATGGCAGATGGAAAATTCCCCAGATTTATCCGACATGGACATGGAGCTGAATTCCAGAGGTATGGGGAGAGTAACAGGCCCTTGGCACTAAGGCTGTATTCAACCGAGTGTGACATCATGGAGACCTAACAAAACTGGAATCAATGGGTATCTGGGGGCAAACTCTCTGCTGGTTGGACTCATACCTGACACAAAGGAAGATGGTTGTTGTTGTTGGAGGTCAGTCATCTCAGCGCCAGGACACCTCTGCAGGAGTTCCTCAGGGAAATATTTATCTTTAGCTGCTTCAACGAAGATCTTCCCTCCATCAAAAGGTCAGAAGTGGGGATGTTCACCGATGATTGTACAATGTTCAGCACCATTTGCAACTCCTCAGATACTGAAGCAGTCCAGGCACAGATAATATCCAGGCTTGGGCAAGTGACATTGACACCACACAAAAACCAGGCAATGAATGTCTCCAACAAGATCGAATCTAACCATTGCCCATTCAATGGCATCACCTTCACTGAATTTCTCCACTATCTCATCCTGGAGGTTACAACTGAACCAGAACGGACCTGGACTATCTATATAAATACAGAGGCTACCAGAGCAGGTCAGAGGCTAGGAATACTGCAGCAAGCAACTCACTTCCTGACTCCCCAAAGCCTGACCACCATCTACAAGGCACCTCTCTGGAATGTGACGGAATACTTCCCACTTGCCTGGATAAGTGCAACTTGAACAAGAAGCTTGACACATCCAGGACAAAGCAGCCACTTGATTGGCCCCACATCCACAAACATCCACTCCCTCCACCACCGACACTCAGTAGCAGCAATGTGTACCACCTACAAGCTGCGCTGCAGAAATTCACCACAGATCCTCAAACAGCACCTTCCAAACCCATGACCGCTTCCATCTCGAAGGGCAAGGGCAACAGATATGTGGGAGCACCACCCTCTGCAAGTTCCCCTCCAAGCCACTCACAGTCCTGACTTGGAAATATATCGCTGTTCCATCACTGTCTCTGGGTCAAATTCCTGGAATTCCCTCCCTAAGGGCATTGTGGGTCTACCTACAGCACATGGACTGCAGCGGTTCAAGAAGGCAGCTCACCCCCCACCCCCACTTCTCAAGGGGCAATTAAGGATGGGTAATAAATGCTGACCTAACCACTGACCCCAATATGTCCTAAATAAATTTGTTTTTAAAAGTCTTTAAATTTAAATTCTGAAGGAATAAGGGGAGAGGGTGTAGACCTGATCTGAGCTGAACAGCGAGTCCCCAGTGTCCAAATAATTATCGTCACTTTAATCTCCCCAAGCAGCAAGGAATTTCTCCTTCTGTGTTTCCCTTAAAACCTTGAAAGGTCTGAGCAAATCACCCCATTGTCTTCTAATTTCCAGTGAGTCTAGTGTGTGTGATCTCTGATCAAGCCTAAATCTTGGTGTCCTGATATCCTTCAAGCAAATCTCTCCTGCCCTCCCTTTAGGGATAACCCAGACATCCTAAAGTGTGGTGCCGAGAGCAATATACAGTCATCCAGGTGTGCTCCGACCAGGGCTTGAATAGCTAAAAGACAAAGATAACACAAGCTTTATTATTTTTACAAACAAAAGGACCCATGGTGAGGTGTGGAAGTAGTGACAAATGTTTCTGTTTTGCTATTGTCCAACCACGTCAATGGAGAAGGCTAAATGTGGAAGTTTACAAAGCTATTGGGAAGAAATAAATGCATGGAATTTGCATGTTTATAATCAAATAACCAGTCATTTGTATTTGGAACATTTCACTCAGGGAGTCCCAGTGTGAAACATGTCCTGGTGAGACGTGATGGCACATTATGCACATTCTGCGTTATTGGCACAAACGTTGAAAGTGACATGAGTGAAGCAATTTGGCTTTCGGTCGGTGTTCCAGTAACTTTGTGTCCCCTAAGAGAATGGCTTCGCGTAGGCTTACAATTACAAGGTTGCAAAAAACAAACTTGTGTGCCCAAAATCCAGAATTGAAAGCTTGTCTCATTGATGGTAGCCATGATGTGAAGGTGCTGGTGTTGGACTGCGGTGGACAAAGTTAAAAATCACACAACACCAGGTTATAGTCCAACAGGTTTAATTGGAAGCACACTAGCTTTTGGAGCGTCGCTCCTTCATCAGGTGATAGGTGAAGGAGAGTCTCTCCGAAAGCTAGTGCTTCCAATTAAACCTGTTGGACTATAACCTGGTGTTGTGTGATTTTTAACTTTGTATACCTCAGTCCAACACCAGCATTTCCAAATCATATCTATAGGGATGGAATTCTGCTTTCATTACTTGGTCCAGCCTAGGTGTGACTCCAGACTCAAGCAATGTGGTTTACTCCCAGTAGTTAGGACTTTATTCACTGTAATCTACTGAATGCTACTCTGTCTGAAAAGTATTGGTATGAGAGAGAGTTGGGAATGAGGGGAGGCCTTCATAGCGAGAGGATTTGAGTACAGTGGCATGTTGCCTCATAGCACCAGGGATCTGGGTTCGATTCCAGTCTCAGGTGACTGTCTGTGTGAAGTTTGCACATTCTCCCTCTCCCCCTAGGTGCTCTGGTATCCCCCCCACAATCCAAAGATGTGCGGGTTCAGCTGCATTGGCCATGGTAAATTTCCCATAGTTTCTAGGGATGTGTGGGCTTTGGAAAATGTAGGATTATAGGGTGGAGTTGGTGGGGGTTGGTCTGGGTGGGATGTTCTTTGGGGAGGGTCGATATAGATTCAATGGGCTGAATGGCCTGCTTCCACACTGAAGGGATTCTATGATTAGGGTATAGGAGCTCAGATATCTTGCTGCAATTGTCCAGGGCCTTGGTGAGACCACATCTGGAGAATTGTGTGCAGTTCTGGTCTCCTCAACAGAGGCTGGTTGGGCTGGTGATGGAGGGAGCAAGCAAAGGTTTCCCAGATTGATTCCTGGTTTGGCAGGATAGATGTATGAAGAGAGACTGGATAGATTAGGGCTATATTCACAGGAGTCTAGAAGAACTAGTGGGGAGCTCATAGAAATGGATAAAATTCTAACAGGACTAGACAAGGGTAAACACAGGAAGGATGTTTCTGATGACTGAGGTGTCAGAACCAGGGGGATCACACCTTGAGGATACAGGGTAAGTGGGGAGCCAGTGGAAATCTCTGCCACAGAAAGCGGTTGAGGCCAAACTATTTTCAAGAAAGTGGGAGATATAGTTCTTAGACTTGAAGGGATCTTAAGGCTATAAGATATAGGAACAGAATTAGGCCCTCTGGTCCATTAAGTCTGTTCAATCATGGCTGATACATTTCTCAGCCTCATTCTCCTGCCTTCTCCCCTAATCCTTGGTCCCCTCACTAATCAGGAACCGATCTATCTCTGACTTAAAGGCACTCATTGACCTGCCCTCCACAGCCCTCTGCAGCAATGAGTTCCACAGAGTCCCCACCCTCTGGCTGAAGAAATTCCTCCTCATCTCAGTTCTAAAGGGTCGTTCCTTCTCTATGAGGCTGTGCCCTCAAGTCCCAGTCCACTCTATCCACACCCCTCAGTATTCTGTAAGTTTCAATCAGATCCCCCCTCATCCTTCTAAACTCAATTGAGTACAGACCCAAAGTCCACACTGCTCCTCATATGACAAGCCCTTCATCCCCAGGTTCATTCTTGTAAACCTCCTCTGGACCCCCTCCAATACCAGCACATCCTTCCTTAGATACGGGGCCTGAAACTGCTCACAATATTCCAAACACAGTCTGATCAGAGCCTTATACAGCCTCAGCAGTATGTCCTTATTGTTATATTCTAGCCCTCTTGAAACAAATGCTATCATTGCATTTGCCTTCCTAACTGCCAACTGAGCCTGCATGTTAACCTTGAGAATTCTGAACTAAACTCCCAAGCCCCTTTGTGCATCAGATTTCCAAAGCCTTTCCCCATTTAGAAAATAGTCTATGCCTCTCTTCTTCCTACCAAAATTATAACTTCACACTTTCCCACATTGTAATCTGTCCTATCCTGTTCAGGTCCTGTTGTAGCCTTCCCACTTCCTCAACACCACCTGTCCCCCTACCTATCATCTGCAAACTCAGCAACAGTGCACACAGTTCTTTTGTCCAGATCATTAATGTATAAAAAAATAGTTGTGGCACCGACATGATCCCTGTAGAATTCCACTAGTCACTGTCTGCCATCCTGAAAAAGACTGCTTTATCTCCACTCTCTGCATTCTCCCAATCAGCCAATCCTTTGTCCATGTCAGCACCTGCCTCTAGCACAGTGGGCTCTGAGCTTATTTAGTAGCCCCCTGCATAGCACCTTGTCAAAGGCCTTTTGGAAATCCAAATTGATCGTGTCCAATTGTTCTCCTTTGTCTAACTTGCTCATTGCCTCCTCAAAGAGTTCAACCTGTCAGCCATGACATCCTGTTGATGAAGCCATGCTGACTCAGCCCTATTTTACCATCACTTCCAAGTCATCCACAATCTCATCCTAAATAACGGGCTCTAAATTTTTACTAAAGGCCTGAGGTCAGGCTAACCTGTCTTCTGCCTCCCTCCATTTTTGAACAAGGGTGTTACATTAACCATTCTCCCGCCCTTTGGGACCTTCCTTTACTCCAGAGATAACTAAAAGATCATCACCAATGCCTCTACAATCTCCTCAGCTTTGTCCTTCAGAACCCTGGGGTGTAGTCCATCTGGTCTGGGTGATTTATCCACCTTCAGCTACCCCAGTATCTTCTCCTTAGTGATAGCCTCTAAACTCTAAGATTTTTAAGATTAAGATTACTTACAGTGTGGACTCACCTCTGCCCCCGACTCTCTTGAAGTTCTGGTATGCTATTGGTGTCTTGCACTGTGAAGACAAAATGTAAAGTACCGATTGAGTTCCTCTGTCATATCTCAGTTCCAAGGTTAGTTAGGAATGGGCAAAAAATACTGGCTTTAACTGCAATGCTTACCTCCTTTGAATGAACTATGAAGAGTTTTACTCCAGGGTACTTTAAGAGTTGGGATGAACAGAACTGGAGGCACATTGATCTGATCTTTCACCTCCAGGTAAGCACATAGAACCCAGCTGATGAAGTTTGTGATAATTTTTTAAAGAGTTAACCCCTCTTTCCCCAAGAAATGTGAAGACTTGATTTTTTTTGGAGAAGTGTCAGTAAACACAACCAGCCTTTATTAGTCACTGTGCAAACACACTTTCTCTTTCCATGCTAATCTGACAGGGGTCCATTCAGAGTCGTACACAGCTATTGCCACACTTCTTGTTTGATTATTTACTCAGGAGAGTTTCTGTTCCGCTGAGGAGCTGGTTCTGGGGTTAACCACAGTTACATTTCAACAACACCACTTACTTGGGGGTTACACTAGATGTTTATATATGAGGGCCTGAGCCTATTTTGTGGCACTATTAAATGGCACCTAATAGAACAAAGAAGAAGAACAAAGAGAATTTTCAGCCCAGGAACATGCCCTACGGCCCTCCAAGCCTGAGCCAATCCAAATCTACTGTCTAAACCTGTCACCCAATTCCTAAGCATCTGTATCCCTCTGCTCCCCACCTACTCATGCATCTGTCCAGATGCATCTTAAATGAATCTACCATGCCTGACTCCACCACCTCTGCTGGCAACACATTCCAGGCACCCACCACCCTCTGTGTGAAGTACTTGCCGTGCATATCCCCTTTTAACTTTCCACCTCTCACATTGAAAATGTGACCTCTCGTTATTGAATCCTTCACCCTGGTAAATAACCTATCTCTATCCACTATCTCTATACCCTTCATGATTTTGTAAACCTCAATCAGGTCCCCCCTCAATCTCCTTTTTTCTAATGAAAACTATCCTAACCTACTCAGCCTCTCTTCATAGTTAGCACCTTCCATGCCAGGCAACATCCTCGTAAACCTTCTCTGCACCCTCTCCAAAGCGTCCACATCCTTTTGGTAATGTGTGACCAGAACTGTACACAATATTCTAAATGCGGCCGATACCATGTCTTGTACAATGTTAACATGACCTGCCAGCTCTTATACTCAATACCCCGTACAATGAAGGCAAGCATACCATATGCCTTCTTGACCACTCTATCCACCTGTGCAGCAACCTTCAGGGCACAATGGACCTGAACTCTCAGATCTCTCTGCTCATCAACTTTACCCAAGGCTCTTCCATTTACTGTATAGTTCGCTCTAGAATTAGATTTCCCAAAATGCTTCACCTCACATTGAACTCTGGATTGAACTCCATCTGCCACCTCTCCGCCCAACTCTCCAGTCTATCCATATTCTCCTGTATCCTAATCAACAACTTGAATTTGTATAGTGCACCAAACTGTAGGAAGGACTGTCCACAGTTACTACTTTTGAGTCAGAAAGCATATCTCTGCTGCTGCTGCAGTGATGCATCCTAGAAACTAGGAGCAGGCCATTCAGCCCATTGAACCTGTTCTGCTGCTCAATATGATCATGGCTGATTGTCTAATTCAGAACTCTGTTCCTGCTCCCCCCCCCCCATACCCTTTGATCCCTTTATTCCTAAGAACTATACCTAACTCCTTCTTCAAAACATTCAATGTCTTGGCCTCAAACGCTTTCTGTTTGTAGAGAATTGCACAGGCTTCCCACTCTCTTTGGGGAAGCCATTTCTCCTCATCTCAGTCTGAGTCCTTAAGCTGAGACACTTGGTCATCAAGAAGATCCTCGCGGTGTTTATGCTGTTGGGTCCTGTTAGAATTTTATAGGATTCTATCAGATCCCTGCTCATTCTTCTAAACACCAGTCAATGCGGCACCACAACAGTTTGGTTAAAAATACCAATAATGACCTGCATAACGAGAAATTAGTTCATTTGACAAAACAATTTGGTCAAAGATATGGGTTTTAAGCAGCAATTCAAAGAAGGAACATGGGATGTGTGGTTTGAGAGGGTATTTATACTGCGTTAAAGGTTCTAAATAAACACAGGTTATTGTTCTGTTATTACCGGTGATATTCCCCTTGTCCATACTTCCTTGGTTTTGCAGGAAACAGCTTTTACTGCTTACACACTCAAAACCTTAACAACGTCTTCACAGCATTCCGAAGAAGGGTCACTGGACTCGACATGTTAACTCTGTTTCTCTGTCCGCTGATATTGTCCGACCTGCTGAGTCTATCCAGTGCTTTCTGTCTTTGTTTCAGATCGTCAGCCTCCATGGTTCTTTATTCATCTTATTTTGTGTTAATTGTTGAGGTGAAAATGCCCCCTTTTCCGTACAAGCCAATCATGAGAACACACGACCAGGACGCCCTCTTATTAACAAGGACAGACCGATGGCACCATGATGCTGCAGCAGTCAGCCTGGGTGAATTGAGCAATAACTTTCTCTGCCCATCTCATCCCGATCATGGGGACAGCCAACAGGTTCATGAGACTGTAAGACATAGGAGCAGAAGTTAGGCCATTCGGCCCTTCAAGTCTGCTCCAACATTCAAACATGGCCGATAGGTACTTCAATCCTATTTTCCCGCTTTCTCCCTGGAATGGGGTGGCAGTGGATCCAGAGCAAAGATGGCGACCTGTTAGGATCACATGGTCAGACCACATGGAAGCCCTTATAGAAAGACTGTAATGTCCACCCTTTCAGCTTTATTTCATATTTTCCTGACTTAAACAATGTATATCTGTAATGTAGTGTAAATTTCTTCTTAATTTTATCCATATTTTGTAACTGATTTGGCACCATGTGTTGGTGTAATTGGGCACTGTTTGCTGTATTCCCATCTTCTGTAACTTGAGGACATGTGACAATAAACCTAATTCCAATTCTAATCCCACCTTCTCCCAACAGGTTTCTGAGTTGGAAGGTGAGTTTGTTTTAATAAAATAGTGCATAAGGCATACCCCAGGGTTCTCCAAATGTCTTGGCACTGTGACCCCGTTTTGAGACTTGGCCATCACCCCCTCGGTAAGAGCTGGGAGAGGGGTGGTGGCCGTGGGGCAGGGGAGGAGATCAGCCATTGCTAACTCAGAGTTGGCAATCCCAAGGGTTTAACTGTTACCCCACTTGAGGTCCCAACCCCGATTCAGGGAAGCTCTAGCCATTGGGTTTAAGGAAGTTCTGACCATAGATTGCTCCCCCTGACTGCTTTCATTGAGTACCTGTTTTAATATCCATTTTATTGATGTCTAAACTCATTCAGGTTACCTGCAAGGGCCATTAGTTATTTCTATTGGGTGGTTTCGCCACATTGAGAACTTTTCCTTGGAACTGTGCCCAAGCGATGGGTTATTCCCATATAGCGTATTAGTTGATTGAGGGCGGATTTTCCCATGTATCTGCTGCTCTTAGTCCTAGCTGCAGTTTTGGAAGACACTGTGGAAGGAGCCTTGGTGAGCTGTTGCAGTGCGTCTTGTTTTAGTACACACTGCTGCGACTGAATGGCAGAGATGGATGGAGTGAATATTTGTGGAATAACAATGATCCATTTAGAATCATAGAGTCATAGAGATGTACAACATGGAAACAGACCCTTCGGTCCAACCTGTCCATGTCGACCAGATATCCCAACCCAATCTACTCCCACCTGCCAGCACCCAGCCCATATCCCTCCAAACCCTTCATATTCATATACCCATCCAGATGCCTCTTAAATGTTGCAATTGTACCAGCCTCCACCACATCCTCTGGCAGCTCATTCTATACACGTACCACCCTCTGCGTGTAAAAGTTGCCCCTTAGGTCTCTTTTATATTTTTCCTCTCTCACCCTAAACCTAAGCCCTCTAGTTCTGGACTCCCTCACCCCAGGGAAAAGACTATTTATCCTATCCATGCCCCTCATAATTTTGTAAACCTCTATAAGGTCACCCCTCAGCCTCCGACACTCCAGGGAAAACAGCCCCAGCCTGTTCAGCCTCTCCCTGTAGCTCAGGTCCTCCGACCCTGGCAACATCCTTGTAAATCTTTTCTGAACCCATTCAAGTTTCACAACATCTTTCCGATAGGAAGGAGACCAGAATTGCATGCAATATTCCAACAGTGGCCTAACCAATGTCCCGTACAGCCGCAACATGACCTCCTAATTCCTGTACTCGGTACTTTGACCAAAAAGGAAAGCATACAAAACGCCTTCTTCACTATCCTATCTACTTGTGACTTCACTTTCAAGGAGCTATGAACCTGCACTCCAAGGTCTCTTTGTTCAGCAACACTCCCTAGGACCTTACCATTAAGTGTATAAGATTTGTACCAATCAAGTGGGCTGTTTTGAACTGGATGGGTTTCAAGCGTGTTGAGTGTTGTTGGAGCTGCATCCATCCAGAGTGTTCCACCCTTTTAGGACTCCTGACTTGGAGACGTTCAGGAGCTGATTCTAGTCAGTAATATATGCAGGATGTTGTTGGCCTAGTTATATTGATGAGCAATGAGGGCTTGAATATTCCCCACTTGCCTGGACAGGTGCAGCCCCAACAACACTCAAGAAGCGTGACATCATCCAGGAGAAAGGAGCCTGCATCCACCATCTTCAACATCCACTCCCTCAACCACCAACACTCAGTCGCAGCAATCTGTACCATCTACAACTTGCACCTTCCAAACCCATGACCACCTAGAAGGACAAGGACAGCAGATACATGGGAACACCACCCCCTGCACGCTCCCCTCCAAGCCACTCACCATCCTGATCTTGAAATACATCGCTGTTCCTTCACTGTCGCTGGGTCAAAATCCTGGAATTCCCTCCCTCAGGACATTGCGGGTCTACCCACAGCACATGGACTGCAGTGGTTCAAGAAGGCAGCTCATCCCCCACCTTCTCAAGAGGCAACTAGGGACAGACAATAAGTACTGGCCCAGCCAGCGATGTCACATCCTAAAAATGGAAATGAAAGGGCCTCGTAATATTTATAAGTAAATGTACGTTATATCAAAACTACTTTTGTAATAGAGAGCAACTACAGATAAATTTCTTGACTTTCCAGATAATTTCTCTAATCAACCTGATATTACACACCTCTGGAGCAGGTGAAACTTGAAGCTGTGCCACCTGACTCAGAGGCATGGACAGTACCACAAGAAATCCACGAACTGAATTTAAATCATAGGGATTCTATGATTTCTATGAAATTTCATCAGCTATCACAGTGGGATTTGAACCCTTGCTCCTAGGATTTGAAGCAGGTCCTCTTAGTTACCTTGCTGAGTGTCATTATCACCACACCATCATCAGCCACAGTCTTCACTCCAGTTCTATAGATGACAGACGGACGATGTTATTTTACTGGGAAAGTGCTGAAGTTTGCTTCCCTACTGTGTGCAGCACCTGTGTTTGTGAATGAGTGTGTTCTCCAACTCTGCTCCAAGTAAGACATTATAATCAAGTGCCATTCTGTAAAAGCATCACAGGGTAAGAGAATACCCTGACAATGAGGCCTTTCAGCCCATCTGAGCTGGCTCTTTGAAAGAGCTAAATTAAAAACCTGAAAGAACTGCGGATGCTGTAAATCAGAAACAATAGCAGGAACAGAAGTTGCTGGAAAAGGTCAGCAGGTCTGACAGCATCCGTGAAGAGAAATCCAGGTTAACCCCTTGAAGGTCACCGGACTTTAAAAGTTAACTCTGATGTTTCTCCATAGATGTTGCCAGACCTGCTGAGCTTTTCCAGCAACTTCTGTTTTGTTGTCTTTGAAAGAGCTCTCCAACTAATCCCACTCCCTTTTTCTTTCCTCAATTTTCTGCAATTTTCTCCCTTCTGTGCATTTATAATATTTCATTTTGAAAGTTACCAATGAATCTGCTTCTGTTTTAAATAATGCATTCCCGATACCAACAGAATGCTGTTAAAAACAATCTCCTCACCTCTAACTTGGTTATAAAGACATAGAGACATAAAGTCATACAGCACGGAACCAGACCATTTGTTCCAAACAGTCCGTGCTGACCATAATCCCAAACTAAACCAGTCCCACTTACCTGCACTTGGCCCATATCCCTCCAAACCTGTCCTATTCATGAATGTATCCAAATGTCTTTTAAATGTTGTAACTGTATCTGCATCCACATCTTTCTCTAGCAGTTCATTCCACGCACAAACATTGCCCCCATGTCCTTTTTAAATCTTTCTCCTCTCATCTTAAAAATATGTTCCCTAGTTTTGAACTCCTCCACCTTGGGGAAAAGACCCTTATTATTCACTTTATCTATGCCCCTGATGAACTTATAAACCTCAATATGGTCACCCCTCAATCTCCTACATTGCAATGGAAAAGTCCCAGTTTTTCCAGCCTCTCCTTATAACTCAAACCCTCCACTTCCTGGTAAATCTTTTCTGAACCCTCTCCAGTTCAATAATATCCTTCCTGTAATGACTTGGATGAAGATGTGGATGGGTGGGTTAGTAAGTTGGCAGATGATACAAAGATCGGTGGAGTTGTGGATAGTGTAAGAAGGTTGCCAAAGGATACAGCAGGATATAGATCAGTTGCAGGTATGGGTGGAGAAATGGCAGACCGAGTTTAATCTGGGTATGCGTGAGGTGCTGCACTTTGGGAGATCAAATGCTAAAGAAAAGTATACAGTTAATGGCAGGACCCTGAACAGCATTGATGTACAGAGGGATCTTGGGGTTCAAGTCCATAGCTCCCTGAAAGAGGCCACACAAGTAGATAGGGTGGTAAAGAAGGTGTATGGCACGCTTGCCTTTATTGGTCAGGGAACTGAGTACAAGAGTCAGGATGTCATGTTGCAGCTTTATAAGACTTGGTTAGGCCACACTTAGAGTATTGCATTCAATTCTGGTCACCACATTATAGGAAGAATGGGGAGGCTTTGGGGAGGGTGCAGAAGAGGTTTACAAGATGCTGCCTGGATTAGAGGGTATAAGCTGTAAGGAGAGACTAGAACAACTCAGGTTGTTTTCTCTGGAGCGGCAGAGGCTGAGGGGAGACTTGATTGATGTCTCTAAAACTATGAGATGCACAGATGGGTTTGACGGTCAGAATCTTTTTCCCAGAGTTGAAATGTCTAAAAGTAGGGGGCATGCATTTAAGGTGAGAGGGGGAAAGTTCAAAGGAGAAGTGAGGGGCAAGTTTTCACACAGAGAGTGGTAGGAGTCTGGAACATGCTGCCTGGGGTGGGGTTGGAGGCAGGTACAACAGGGGCATTTGAGGAATTTAAGATAAGCTCAAGAATATGCAAGGAATGGAGGGATATGCACCAAGGGCAGGTAGAAGCGATTAGTTTAATTTGGCATCATGTTCGACACAACATCGTGGGCCAAAGAGCCTGTTCCTGTGCTGTACTGTTCTGTGTTCTATGTTCTAAAAGGTTGGCCAGAATTGCACACAATACTCCAGAAAAGGGCTCACCAACATACTATACATCCTCAACATGACGTCTCAACTCCTATCGTCAAAGGTCTGAGCAATGAAGGCCAGTGTGCTAAACACCTTTGGTTCCTTTGCCAAATTCCATAAATCTGAGTTCTCTGCTTAGACTGTCAATGGAAACAGTTTGTACTGTCAATGGAAACAGTTTCCCCTTTCCTTAGGCAAAAGTGTGGACTGCAGATAGTCATAAATCAGAGTCTAGATTAGAGTGGTGCTGGAAAAGGACAGCAGGTCAGGCAGCATCCGAGGAGCAGGAAAATTGACGTTTCGGACAAAAGCCCTTCATCAGCCCTTCCCCTTTACTTACTCTGTCAAAAGTTTTCATAGTTTCAAACCGCTCTACAACACAGTGAGCTGCATTGGAAGGTAATGGCACTCTGAATCACAAGGTCAGCACTTTGCTCAAAGAAGGCTGGACTGGGAATTAAATATTCCAGGATACAAGGTATTCATGACAGATAGGAGAGGAAGGGAGGGGCAGCAGTATTAATTAAGGAGGGTATTTCAGTGTTGGGAAGAGACAATGTCTCAGAGGGTTCAAGGACACAATTTATTCAGCTGGTGCTAAGGATCAAAAAGGTTTATATTCCCCCATATAATCTGTATAGTGCCAACCTGTGGCAAGAAAATTTCAGAGTGGTGCAAAAAAATTATAGAGCAGTTATAAAGGGGAGGACATTAACTATCTGAATGTAAAATGAGATAATAGCAATGTGAAAAGCAGGGAAGTATTCAGGACAGTCTCTGACTGCAGGATGTTTCTAGTCCAACAAGAAAAGGGGGATTGTTTGACCTGGATTCTTTGGGGTGAGATGGGCTAAGTGGATCATTAGGGAGTAGTTAAGGGTCTAACAAATCCAGATTGAGGAGAAGTTAAGTCAAACTTACAGATTTAATGGAGAAGGAAATTCTCTTAGAATTTTGAGTAATTGTAATATGATGGTGCTAGGGAGTGGATGGGATTCTGTTTTATAGTGTCTTTTGAAATCGTCAAATGTTGATATGTTGGTTTGTTTTATTTTTCTTTATTTTGTGGAATAAACTTCTGTCTTATTATCAAAACTAGATCAGCAACCTTGTGCACTTATGCTTCAGTGAAAGGCTGCCACGTTAAATGAAGTCAGAAGTCACACAACACCAGTTTATAGTCATAGAATACCTATAGTGTGGAAACAGGCTATTTGGCCCACTGGGCCCATACCAAACAGCATCCCACACAGACCCAGGCCCCTAGGACCCATGGCTAACCCACCTAGCCTACACACTATGGGGCAATTTAGCATGGCCATTCAGCATAACTTGCATATCTTTGGACTGTGGCAGGAAACCAGAGCACCCGGCAGAAACCCAAGCAGACACGGGGAAAATGTGTAAACGTCACACAGACAGTCGCCAAAGAGTGGAATCAAACCCAGGTCCCTGGTGCTGTGAGGCAGTAGTGCTAACCATTGAGCCACCGTGCCACCCATGTGACAGAATGAAGAGCAGTGCTCCACAAGCTTGTGATTTCAAATAAACCAGTTGGACTGTAACCTGGTGTCATGTGACTTCTGACTTTAGCCACCTCCATCCAACACAAGCAGTTCCACATTAAGGGCTAGATGATCTATCAAGCCATATTTCATTCTGGGATCTGACTTATTCAGCTGAGTTCGTAAGCAATGTATTGGTTAAATTTGAATATTCACAATTAATCGTCCAATTGCCATATGTTAGAAGATACATTTGTTAGATTTTTTTTGTTTGCTTGTTCATTGGTGAATGCCACACAGTTTTACTATTGCTTTGATTTGTAAAAATCCACCCATCCAGTTCACAGCAAGCCAAGCATCATTATTCAGTTTCTGTCAAACATATGCAGTCCTTACATGCCGTCACCCTTGGAGATATTAAACACAATTTTCAAATCTATTTCATCACAAGGTAAATGTGACATTTATATAGTAAAACACACACAAAGATTATATTCATTCACAAAGTCTCATTTCTCATGCAGGATTTATACAATTTCTTGGTTATCATTTCTTCTCAAAATGTCTAATGTCCCAGCCCAGCCTCAGTGCATTCATGAGCAGGGGTTCAGTTGGTGATGTGTTTGGTTTGATGCCAACAGCATGGGTTCAATTCCCACACCAGCTGAGGTGACCATGAAGGGATTCTCCTTCCCACCCTCTCCCCTTGCCTGAGGCATGGTGACCCTCAGAGGTCATCTCCCTCTAATGAGACTGCATCTCTGGGACTATGATGACTTTATGTTTGTTATCATTAACGTCAATTTTTAATGTATTTTAAATATAAACACATTATAATATATATTAAATTATTATAATGGGCAATTTTCTTTTCTTTTCCAATAACAATTCATAAGGTTGAATTTACAGGCTCCATCAAAATAATCTTGTATTTTGAGTTTTAATTTTGTCCATAAAGGCCATGGGATTGTTTTAAGTGCATATTATTGTTTCATTGTGGTTGTGACACATAGCACAAGGTTAAAGTTTCCTTTTCTGCTGTACGGTACTTAGTCTGATATCACCTCAATTTCTTAGCAAATTATCCCACTGGCCTCTGGCTTCTTTATCCCCACTCCATCATCCCAGATTGAAGCTCCACTCAGCCCCCGCATTCATTGCCATTTTCAAAAGGTTTTGTATAGTTTGGCCTCTCCCACACTGCCTCCTTCATTAGCTGCAGCTTCTTCCAACCTATTTGATATTCTTTTGACTATGCTACTGCTTCCCGTTTTCATTATAAGTTCAATCACCTGATTTTTTTTTAACATGTATTGGATCTTCATTTCCCCCTGCATTTGCCTTCCCCAGCCAATAAAGATTGAAGAGTGTGGTGCTGGGTAAGCACAGCCAGTCAGGCAGCATCCGAGGAGCAGGAGACTTGACGTTTCGAGCATGGGCTCTTCCTGATGACCATCTTATGCTCAAAACATTGACTCTCCTGCTTCTCGGATGCTGCCTGACCTGCTGTGCTTTCCCAGCACCACACTCTTCGACTCTGATCTCCAGCATCTGCAATGCTCACTTTCTCCCAAACAATAAGGATGCTGATTTACTGAAACAAATCTCCCTGCATCACATCATACCAAGCTATCATTGTATACCCAAGTAGGCTGTCTCTAAAGGATCTCCATGAATTTCCTGAATAACCTTACTAGCCATTCTCTTTGTCCTGCCTCTATTTAAAGAATAAATTGCCAAACAATCCCAGCATTTCAGAATTGGCCAATCAGATTGCAGGAAGTAACTGTATCCTTCACTTTTGACCTTGGTCGGACTGTTATCCTACACAACCCTTCTCACTAGATATACTCATCCTTTCTGATTTTCCTCTGTATCAGTTCAACATGTTTATGTGATGCAACCTTCTTCTGAAATCTGGAGTAGTTAGCCATTTCACTAACCTTTTTATTTACCTTGCATGAAACTTGCTTTTGAAAGTTTTCTTTGCAAAAGTAGTAACATTAACGCTTTGTTTCCTGTCTGAAATATTCTAGCAGTAGCATGCTTTTAGTTCTGCTCATGAAGTTTTTAAATGTTCCTGTGCTACTTATATGCTGCTGTGATTCTCTCTGGAAACATGTAATCAAATATTGAGAATTCATTTTTCTTGGAGTCATAGAGTTGTAGAGATATACAGCACGGAAACAGACCCTTCGGTCCAACCCATCCATGCTGACCAGATATCCTCCCATTTACCAGCACTTGGCCCGTATCCCTGTATTTATATACCCAGCCAGAAGTCTTTTAAGTATTGTAATTGTACCAGCCTCCACCACTTCCTCTGGCAGCTCTTTCCATACACGCACCACCCTCTGTGTGAAAAAATTGCCCCTTAGGTCCCTTTTAAATCTTTCTCCTCTCACCCTAAACCTATGCACTCTAGTTTTGGACTCCCCCACCCCAAGGAAAAGACTTTGTCTATTTACCCTATCTATGCCCCTCATGATTTTATAAACGTCTATAAGGAATTCCTCACAGCAAATAAAGAAAATTGAGTTCTTTGTCCCAATTCTGTGTAGATTCATGACAATATGCCTTAATTATTGTCATGAGAGACAGATGGCACATCTCAAAAGCTGTGCATTAAATATGGCAGCTTCGACCAATTTCATAATTACATCCTTAAAAACCTTAGTCATAAAGTTGGAACTTTAATCTGATTGTATTTCTATTGCCAGTCTATGATAAGCTTTAAAAACAATATTCCCACAGATCTTTCTTTATCTGTACTTGTCCACAGTGTAGTAGCTTCTGGAAATGGAGTTGTTAAGATTTTAAGGATATTCTCATGTAAACTCATTCTCAGAAATGCTACTAAGCTGTTTGCTCATACTCATCTGAATTGTTCCTCAAAAAAACAGATAGGTGAATTAAAGATGCTTCAATTTGGTTAGATGATTACACACTGACATCTTCTCATGATCTAATATTGACAGCATGTTTTAGAGACTGTACTCCATCCTTATGAAATCTTAGACAACTAAAATACCGTTTTGTTGATGCTTGAGTTTCCTATGTGTCCTTCCATGGGGATTTCCTGTTCTGCTCACAATATCTCCTTATAATAGCTGGGCGGTACCATTATCCGGAAGTGAACTGTCGCTCTTCATCTGCAGGTTTGTGAGATTGTGTTCACTTCCTCACTGGACTCTGTTTGTAACATAAATATGCTCTGGAACTCCGTCAGCCTCAGCTTCAGTTGGAGCTGTCTGTGCTAACTTACTCCCTTTGAGACCTGCTTTCTCACCCTCAATGCCAGAGGATAAATTAGACACTTCTTTTGAATCACCCTCATCCCTAAGTAAGTCTTCCCATGCCTGCATCTTCTCATGATATTGTGCTGACTTCTGGTGATGGATTAATTTAGCCATTGCTCAATGGAAAAAGTACTTGGAGCTTGTTCCTGTAACTGTTCTGTCTCACTAAACCCATGCAGGTTCTCTGTGATTATAGGCAAAGGGTTAACTTTCACCCCAGCCTTGGGCTCAGTGGGACCATTCACATCTCTGATTCAGGAGGTGGAAGTTTCAAATCCTGATCCATGCAATCCCAGAAAGTGGGAACTGGAGCTTCAGCTCAGAATTCCCAGGTGATGTTCAACAAGATCCTGGTGCCCAGTGAACGTAGGGATCCCTCTTGCCAAACCGTCCTTAACAGCACCTCCCCTCCCCACCCTACGGATGTGAGAGCCTAGAAAATCCTTCCCATGAGATTGGCTGACCTGGTTTATTGTGAGTGTAGTCCACAATGTGACCCATCAAATCAACCGCTGAATCTTTCCATTTCTCCCACCGTACATTGGGAAGGTGTAAAGATCACGCTCAACAATTGGAATATACTCACAAACCATATAGCAACTGAACAATGATAGCTTAAATGGTGGTTGTGTTTCCTATCACCTGGCTTAGCCTCCTCACCCCATGGTATCATCCAAGCACTAGCCACCCATTCTAATCCCCCTTTCCCACCCCTGGTCAGTGGCCTACCAGGCTCCAACTCAAGGTCTCTTTTAAGTGAGTTGAGAATTATTCAGACTGGGTGGAGAATACCAGACACCCTCAAGCATCTGGATGCAAGGTTTCTTTCATCTTCCTTCCCCTAAAAGTTCCATCAATCACCTTCAGGCACAGACTTCTGCAGTCTCTCTCCATTTCACTAAAATGCTGTTTTGCTGTTCTTCCTGACAAAATGGACAAGTTCACATATTCCCACAGTATGCTCCATTTGCCAAGTATTTGTCCATTTGCTTAACCATCCATGTTCCTCTGTAGACTCTATACCTGCTCTTCACAACTTACTTTCCCAGATACTTTGGTATTATCAACAAAATTTAGTCATGATACATTCAGTTTATTCATCCAAATTATTGATTAAATTGTAAATAGTTGAGCCCTGATCACTGTGCCACATCATAAGCTACAGCTCACCAACTGGAAAGTGAGTGATTTATCCCTCCACTCTGTTTGCTGTTACATTATCACATTGTTCCCTCACACCATGAGCGTTTATTTGTCTACAGCAGCCATCAGTGTGACATCTTGTCATATGCTGTTTGGAAATCTGATAACAGTACATCCCATTTAACCACATAGCTTTTTTAGTTAAATATGATATCCCTTTCACTAAACCATGTTGACTCTGCCCAATGCCATTATAATGTTCCATTGCAATGTCTCCTTAATAATTTTAAAAATCACACAACACCAGGTTATAGTCCAACAGGTTTTAGTGGAAGCACTAGCTTTCGGAGCGACGCTCCTTCATCGGGTGATCACCTGATGAAGGAGTGTTGCTCCGAAAGCTAGTGCTTCCAATTAAACCTGTTAGACTATAACCTGGTGTTGTGTGATTTTTAACTTTGTACTCCCCAGTCCAATACTGGCATCTCCAAATCATGACTCCTTAATAAGGGATTCTAGCAATTTCACAATGATAATTGGCTGATGGTAAACCTCACCCCATGGTATCATCCAAGCACAGAATAGAGGCCATTCAGCCCATTATGTCTGCTCTGGCTGAATAAACTAGCCACCCATTCTAATCCCCCTTTCCCACCCCTGGTCAGTGGCCTACCAGGCTCCAACTCAAGGTCTCTTTTAAGTGAGTTGAGAATTATTCAGACTGGGTGGAGAATACCAGACACCCTCAATCGGCTGATAGTTTCCAACTTATTGTCTTCTTTTCTTGATTAAAACTCTCACATTTGCTGTTTCTGAATTTGTTGCTTCCATCCACAATTGAAGGAATCTGGAAGATTAAAATCAATGCCTCTGCTATCTCTGCATAACCATTATACCTTTGGTCTTAGAGATACTTCTCTTCCTCCCACTCAGCTCCTGACTTTCAAGTACTGCTGCCTCACAGCGCCAGAGACCCAGGTTCAATTCCCGACTCAGGCGACTGACTGTGTGGAGTTTGCACATTCTCCCCGTGTCTGCGTGGGTTTCCTCCGGGTGCTCCGGTTTCATCCCACAGTCCAAAGATGTGCACGTCAGGTGAATTGGTCATGCTAAATTGCCCGTAATGTTAGGTAAAGGGGTAAATGTACAGGAATGGGTGGGTTACGCTTCAGCGGGTCAGTGTGGACTTGTTGGGCCGAAGGGCCTGTTTCCACACTGTAAGTAATCTAATCTAATCAAAAGTATCTTTTGGGAGTTTTCTAAATCTTCTAGAGTGAGAGCAGAGAGAAAATACTTATTCAATACTTCAGGTTATTTCCTTTGATAACTCCACAGACACAGTCTACAGAGAATCAAAAATTAGTAAGTTATTAATGACATAAATCATAGATGAGAAGAAAAATAAAGAAAAATTAATGAAAAGTTAATCTGACATCGATTTCAGCTCTCAAAAAGCTAATTAAGAAACATATAGTAACGGTTTCTATGTGCATTTGAAAAGCTAAGCGTGCTGTACCTTTTCAAATGCACATAGGAAATATTACTATCTGCCTCTTAATATTGCAAAACTGGCTGACAAGAGTCAGAGATTATTTATTAATGGTTATTTTCAGGCTGGAGCATGATGTACTGTGGGGTTCCCCAAGGGTTGGCATTAGGACCCTGGCTCTTTCTAATGTATATGAATGACTCAGACTTAAGCAAATAAGGAAAAACTTCAAAATTTGCAGGCAATACAAAATGTGGAAGTATTGTGAATTGTGGCAGTCATGCAGAAATTCAAAACTGTCCGCATTATCTTGACCTGGCGTGGAGATCTCAGCCCAGATGTTTCAGTAAGGCAGTGCTGAGTCTGAGGGTTGGGACGGAGAAAAGGTGGGGGGAGGGGAAATAAGGAAGCTGCATTAATTCCGTGTGGTTGGAGGGTTCCTAGGCGGAAGATGAGTCGCTCTTCTTCCAGGTGTCGTTGCCATGGTCTGGCGATGGAGGAGGCCAAGGACCTGCACGTCCTTGGCGGAGTGGGAGGGGGAGTTAAAGTATTCAGTCACAGGGCGGTTGGGTTGGTTGGTCCGGGTGTCCCAGAGGTGGTCTCTGAAACGTTCCGCAAGTAGGCGGCCTGTCTCCCCAATGTATAGGAGGCCACACCTGCACATCTTTGGATTGCGGGAGGAAACCGGAGCACGCGGAGGAAACCCATGCAGACACAGGGGGAATGTGCAAACTCCACACAGAGAGTCTCCTGAGGCTGGGCTCGAACCTGGGTCCCTGGCTCCGTGAGGCAGCGGTGCTAACCACTGAGCCACAATTGCCTGACTTGAGGGCCTACATTCCCATGCAGCAAGTGATTGGGTTCTGACATGCACTGCCTGAGAATATGATTTGACAGCATCTGTGGGGAGAAAGCAGGGTCAACCTTTCCAGTCCAGTGACCCTTCTTCAGAAGTGACAGTCGCTCAGAAAAGATGGTAATTGTGACGGTATGCAGGGGGAAAGGGGTCAGTGGATAGGTGGAATCAGAGCCCAGGGTGAGAGAAAGAAAGTTGGGCAAACAGAAGAATGGTTGATCGTATTGTATGCCCAGTGAAGGAGAAAAACTGATAGACTACAAGGGAATAACAATTTATTATCACGTGTATTTTTTCCAATAAAAACAATGAAAAGTTTATCAACTAGGAGAAAGTGAGGACTGCAGATGCTGGAGATCAGAGCTTAAAAATATGTTGCTGGAAAAGCACAGCAGGTCAGGCAGTATCAAAGGAGCAGGAGAATTGACGTTTCGGGCATAAGCCCTTTTAACTATTTTTTCAGGTGCAGCGGATGCAGTAAATGATGTGTGTTTTCCGGTTTCCTCCCACAATCCAAAGATGTGCAGGTTAGGGGTGGATTGACCATGGGAAATTGCCCATAGTAGTAGAAAGTGAGGTCTGCAGATGTTGGAGATCAAAGTTGAAAAATGTGGTGCTGGAAAAGCACAGCAGGTCAGGCTGAGGAGCAGGAGAATCGATGATTCAGGCATAATTTGTTCATTAGGAGTGTAGGGGGGGAGGGGCAAAGGGGGCTGAGAGACAAATAGGAGGTTTGGGGGGAAGTTGGTGGGAAAGCAATAGGTAGATGGAGGTGAGGGGTGATGCTGATAGAGCAGAGAGGTGGGAAGGAAGATGGACAGGTCAAGAGGGTTGTGCTGAGGTGGACGGAGGAAGGTGAGGAAACTGGTGAAATCAACATTGATACCAAGTGGTTGGAGGGTCCCAAGGCAGAAGATGAGGCATTCTTCCTCCAGGCATTGGGTGGTTAGGATTTGGCGGTGGAGGAGGCCCCTAAATTGCCACTAATGTACAGGCTAGGTGGATTAGCCTTGGGAAATGCAGGGTTACAAGGGTAAGGTAGGGGGTGGGGGTTGGGGTTGGGTCTGGGTGGGATGTTCTTTGGGGGTCAGTGTGGGCTCAATGGACTGAATGGCCTTCTTCTGTACTGTGGGGATTCTAAGTCATTGTTGCTTCCTTTGCCAATGTCTTCAAATATGAATCCTCTCCTTCTCACACATTCCCAACAATGGGAACAATTTCTTGCTGTCTACTCTGTCTAGATCCCTGATGACGATGAACACCTCGATGAGATCTCCCCTCTGCCTTCTCTTCTCAAAACTGAAGCCCTGGAACCTGCAAGTCCACGAACCCTTCCCCAGGGGGTGGGTAAGTGGGATTCGAACAATCCTGAGCTCCAACTTCTTCCCCGAGCAGAAAACATATTCAACCATCTCTGACAAAGTCCCTCTCCTGGTTGAAAGTGTTTGCTAGTACAGTTTTCCTGCACTCCCTGGGGATTTATTCCATCTTTCCCTCCAAGCCTGGTCCCAAAATTCGCTCAAGCGTTTTCAGCTAGGCCTGTGAGCTCCCAGTCTCACCCAAACTCCCAGGAATGTCATTGGATTTACCACAGGGAAGCTGGTCAGTGATGACTTTGACCATCTCACACCAGACTCCTGTCTCTCTATCTGCATCGACATCTCCTTCCCTTCATTGCCCCTCACTGTAACTCTTCCTCCTGGGAACTAGTTGTGATTGCTGTTTGAATAAAGACGTTCCTCAGCAAATCCTGCTGACTTTTGCCAGAGATTAGTTTATTTAGTTAACCCTGATGTGCCAGTGTTGGACTGGGGTGGACAATGTTAACCATCACACAACACCAGGTTATAGTCCAATAGGTCTATTTGTAGTACAAGCTTTCGAAGCGCTGCTCCTCCATCAGGTACCATAACCTCGTGTTATGTGATTTCGAATCTAGTTAACCCCAACCCCAGGCAGACGTGTATTCTCTAAGTCTGCCGTATTAGACAACTTTATAAACTGACCGATCTGTATCTAAACCCCACTCTCTGCAAAAGCAGAGTCTCATATTTATGACTATCCTTCAGGGAACAGAGGAAACACTACTAAAGAGGCCATTTGGCCCATTGAACCTGCCTGCCAATGAACATTAGACACAAATCCTGCCTGCACTATCCCAAAACCCTTGCTTCCTTTCAAACTAAAAGTCTAATCAATCTCAACTTGCACGTACTGAGTATCTGGACTCTCACAGTCCTCTCAGGAACAAAATTCCTGTGAATCACAATCATCTCTCCCTTTCATCCGAATCACTGCTGAGACTGGAACAAAATGTGCCAATCGTTGGTGTGGCCTCCAAGTGACTCCAGTCTCACACCAGGGAGACAGTTCCTCTGCAGTGGGGAGTGAGCTGTTCAAGGCAAAAGCCAACTGGTGTCGGAGAAGGCTGACCTCTCTGTGTCGGAATAGCAGGGATTGGGACACGGATGCAGACTTAGCAGCACCATCAGTCCACATCGGGAACACATTTCCAGGGGAAGATCAGTCTCTGCTTCAACTGGTTTAGCAACAGGAGAATGTGCTTGGGATCAGGGGTTTGTCTGAGTGAGCACAAGGAGGGATCCACTGAGGCAGAGACTCCACAGAACTGCGGCAGATTGACTGCTGTCACCTCACACATCAACTTCAGCACTGAATACAGATAGATATTGACTGGCTGTTCTGAGGGAGCGCCGCACTGTCGGAGGGTCAGTACTGAGGGAGTGCTGCACTATCGGAGGGTCAGTGCTGAGGGAGCGCCGCACTGTCGGAGGGTCAGTGCTGAGGGAGTGCCGCACTGTCGGAGGTTCAGTGCTGAGGGAGTGCCGCACTGTCGGAGGGTCAGTGAGTGAGTGCTGGTGGCGAGGGAAGATTGAATGTGCGCTGTCCTTTCTAAGAGGCAGCAGTTGGAGCACGTGCAATCTGGGACAAGTATTGTTCTATTGGAACGATAGTACGCAGGTTGTGATAAGGTTCCTGCTTTCCAAAAAGACATTGAAGCTGGGAATTCATCTCCCCTCTTGGGTGGATTTAAACAATATGAGAGGGGCTGTCTCAAAAAAGACAAGTGGGCTCCCTTGATGTCTCTGGTTAAACTGAAGTTCAGGCTAATTAAAGCCGTGCAGAGGAGTTTTAACAGAATGGTTTTCTGGACAAAGACCAACATTGCAAATAGATCACCTGCTCTTTATCCCAATCCTGTTTCTGGGAGCTTGCTGCGTGGAAATTGCCTGCCTCATACCCTTGTTTCTAACAGCGTCTTCCCTTGAGAAGTGCTTCACTAGGAGGGGAATGATTTGGGGGCTGTTCTGAGGGCAGAAATAGCATTAACTCAGTAAAATGTTTTATTTCAATTTGGTTTTTTTAAAAATAAACTGCTAACGGTAAACTAAAAGTAGGTTTGATTCAGCAAATTCAAAATGCTGTCTCAGTTCCGCCGCTAAGAATTGGACAAAAAATATTGATGAATCCCTGCAAGCTTCATTGACAAAGTTTGGCAACTAAACATGAATGGAATTGATGTGGAAGTCAGAACTTTTTATTCATCTAAGCCTTTTGTATTCCACATATTAGGGTCATTTATGTAATTCTTGGATAGGCACATGGATGGTAGTAAAATGTAGCGTGTGTAAGGTTAGTCTGACCTTAGAGTACGATGAAAGGCCAGCACAACATTGAGGGCCGAACAGCCTGCACTGTTCATTCCTAAAGGCATTTTATGAACAATGGGTTGTATCCAAGTTTTGCTTCATTCATTCCAGCATGTCACGAGTTGTCCTGGTGAAGGCGCTGGTGAGGCATACTCCTCAGCAATGCAGCACATGGGAAGATGAGAGTACGTGGATTGAGGCGCCAATAAATTATTTTTGAGTCGACATAACCCGGACATAGGATGTTGTTCCAGAGTGGTTCACTCAGCACATCCCTGAACACAACATGAACACCTTTCCTGCTGCAGTATGGAAGCACTGGCCCCCTTCCCCTACAGTGCTGCAGTATAGTGTGTAATGACCCCCTTCCAATTCAGTGCTGCAGTGTAAAGTGCACTCACACCCTTCCCCTTCAGTGCTGCAGTATAGAGTGCTCTCAACCCCTTCCCTTTCAGTGCTACAGTATAGAGTGCACTCACCCCCTTCCCCTACAGTGCTGCCGTAGAGAGTGCACTGAGCCCCTTCCCCTTCTGGGCTGCAGTATTGAGTGCACTGACCCCCTTCCACTTCGGTACTGCAGTATAGAGTGCACTGACCCCCTTCCCTTCAAGTGCTGCTGTATAGAGTACACTCACCCCCTTCCCCTTTAGTGCTGCAGTATTGTGTGTAATGATCCCCTTCCACTTCAGTGCTGCAGCGTAGAGTCACTCACCCCCTTCCTCTTCTGTGCTGCAGTATAGAGTGCACTCACCCCCTTCCCCTTCAGTACTACAGTATAGAGTGAATTGAGCCCCTTCCCCTTCATTGCTGCAATATAGTGTGCACTGACCCGCTTCCCCTACAGTGCTGCAGTATAGAGTGCATTAACACCCTTCCCTTTCAGTGCTGCAGTATAGAGTGCACTGAGCCATGTCCCCTTCAGTGCTGCAGCATAGAGTGCACTGACCAACATCCCTTTCAGTGCTGCAGTATAGTGTGCACTGACCCCCTTCCCCTTCAGTGCTGCAGTATAGAGTGCTCTCACCGCCTTCCCTTTCACTGCTGCAGGAAAAAGTGCACTCACCCGTTTCCCCTACAGTGCTGCAGTATAGAGTGCACTGACCCCCTTCCCCTACAGTGCTGCAGTATAGAGTGCACTGACCCCCGTCCCCTTCAATGCTGCAGTATAGAGTGCACTGACCCCTTTCCCCTTCAGTGCTGCAGTATAGAGTGCACTGACCCCTTTCCCCTTCAGTGCTGCAGCCTAGAGTGCACTGACCCCTTCCCCCTTCAGGGATGCAGAAAAGAGTGCACTCACCCCCTTGCCCTTCAGTGCTGCAGTATAGAGTGCACTGAGCCCCTTCCCCTTCAGTGCTGCCATATAGTGTGCACTGACCCCGTCCCCTTCAATGCTGCAGTATAGAGTGCACTGACCACCTTCCCCTTCAGTGCTGCCGTATAGTGTGCACTGACCCCTTCCCCCTTCAGGGATGCAGAAAAGAGTGCACTCACCCCCTTGCCCTTCAGTGCTGCAGTATAGAGTGCACTGACCCCTTCCCCTTCAGTGCTGCAGTATAGAGTGCACTGACCCCTTCCCCTTCAGTGCTGCAGTATAGAGTGCACTGACCCCCTTCCCTTTCAGTGCTGCAGTATAGAGTGCACTGACCCCTTTCCCCTTCAGTGCTGCACTATCGTGTGTAATGACCCCCTTCCCCTTCTGGGCTGCAGTATAGAGTGCACTGACCCCCGTCCCCTTCAGTGCTGCACTATCGTGTGTAATGATCCCCTTCCCCTTCAGTGCTGCAGTATAGAGTGCTCTCACCGCCTTCCCTTTCACTGCTGCAGGAAAAAGTGCACTCACCCGTTTCCCCTACAGTGCTGCAGTATAGAGTGCACTGACCCCCTTCCCCTTCAGTGCTGCAGTATAGAGTGCACTGACCCCTTTCCCCTTCAATGCTGCTGTATGGAGTGGACTGACCCCCTTCCCCTTCAGTGCTGCAGTATAGAGTGCTCTCACCGCCTTCCCTTTCACTGCTGCAGGAAAAAGTGCACTCACCCGTTTCCCCTACAGTGCTGCAGTATAGAGTGCACTGACCCCCTTCCCCTTCAGTGCTGCAGTATAGAGTGCACTGACCCCTTTCCCCTTCAATGCTGCTGTATGGAGTGGACTGACCCCCTTCCCCTTCAGTGCTGCTGTTTAGAATGCACTGACCCCCTTCCCCTTCAGTGCTGCAGTATGGAGTGGACTGACCCCCTTCCCCTTCTGGGCTGCAGTATAGTGTGCACTGACCCCCTTCCCCTTCAGTGCTGCAGTATAGAATGCACTGATCCCCTTCCCCTTCAGTGCTGCAGTATAGAATGCACTGACCCCCTTCCCCTACGGTGCTGCAGTATAGAGTGCACTGACCCCCTTCCCCTTCAGTACTGCAGTATAGAGTGCACTCACCCCCTTCCCCTTCAGTACTGCAGTATAGAGTGCACTGACCCGCTTCCCCTTCAGTACTGCAGTATAGAGTGCACTCACCCCCTTCCCCTTCAGTGCTGCAGTATAGAGTGCACTGACCCCCGTCCCCTTCAGTGCTGCCGTATATAGTGCACTAATCCCCTTCCCCTTCAGTGCTGCAGTATAGTGTGCACTCACCCCCTTCCCCTTCAGTGCTGCAGTATAGTGTGCACTGACACCCTTCCCCTTCAGTGCTCCAGTATAGTGTGCACTGACCCTTTTCCCATTGCAGGGCTGTGCCCAGCACAGCTTTGTGCTCAGGGGAAGGCTCTGATCATATGGATCAGAGCTGGTAAATTCTTGGGCCCCACCGGAAGAGTGCCAGGAGGAGTACACCAACCCTCTGCAGAAACATGAATGGCTAACCCTTCATTGCAATTGTAGCAGCTCTCCGTTATAAACATATTGCTCCTTCCATCATCGTCAGTCTAACTGTAACCAGAGCGACAAGAATCTAAACAGACACAGTCCCTGTGCTTCACACCATACCACCTTCCAACCTGTCTGGGGAAATCCGACTCTTTCCTCACAGCCAGTGCAGAGTAACATCTTGTTATTATAGAACATGGTACATAGAGCACAGAACATAGAACGCTGAACATGACGCCAAGTGAGACTAATCCCTTCTCCCTGCCCTTGGTCCATATCCCTCCATTCCTTGCATGTTCATCTGCTTGTCTGAAAGTCCCTTAAATGGCCTTTTCCCAGCAACCTGGCAGCATGCTCCAACACCTCCCACTCTCTGTGTAAAAAACGCACACCTCACATCTCCATTTAACTTCCCCCTCTCACCTTAAATGCATGCGCCTTACTTTTAGACTTTTCAACTCTTGGAAAAAGAGTCTGACCTTCAAACCTATCTGTGTATCTCATAATTTTATAAACTTCGATCAAGTTTCCCCTCAGTCTCTGCCGCTCCAGAGAAAACAACCTGTGTTTTTCTGCCTCTCCTTATAGATCATATCCTCTAATCCAGGCAGCATCCCGGTTATCCCCTTCTGCACCTTCTCCAAAGCCTCCATATCCTTCCTGGAATGTGGTGATTAGAATTGAATACAATTAAGTGTAGCCTAACCAAAGTCTTACAAAGCTGCAACTGACACCCTGACACCTACACTTGATTCCCTGGTCTGCATGTCATATGCCTTTTTTACCACTTTGTCATCATCCAATAACACAGTAACACCCTGTCATTGTCCAATAACATCATGGCATTGTGCAGTAACACTCAGTGTCAAATAACATTGTGTCATTGTGGAGTCATAAAGGACCTCACAGGCAGAGCCCTTCTCACCACCAGCCAAGCCATGTCTTGGTGCTTGTTGGAAAGTTCTGGCGATGAGGCATTCTGCCAAATGGCTTTGACAGTCTGCTCAGGGAACCGCTCGACAGGATCTTCCCTCCCCTTTTCCCAAAGAGTATCAAGGACACTACGTGCTGACCACGTCCTGATGGACTTGTGGTCAAAGGTGTTTTTCTTCATAAATTTCTCCACGAAGGACAGGTGGTATGGAACAGTCCAACTACTCGGAGCATTCCGCAGCAGCGAGGCCAGGCCCATCCTTCACAATATTGGGGACAGGTAGAACCTCAGTATGTAGTGACACTTGGGATCAGCGTACCAGGGATCCATGCACAGCTTGATGCAGCCACACACAAAGGTGGCCATCAGGGTGAGGGTGGCATTGGGTGTGTTTTTTCCCCTGTTGCCTGTGAGATCCTTTATGCACGCCTGGACTCTCTGCCGCACCGCACGCTGCCCTCGAAGCAGCTGTGGGGAGGGGGGGGGAGGGGGGAAACGAGATGGTCACATACCTCCTTCTGGAATGTGCCTAAGCAAAGGAAGTCTGGAGAGGAATGTGGTGGTGTTTGTCGAGGTTTGTCCCAAGCAGCTCCGTGACACGGGTCTCCGTGCTGTACAGTCTGTTCCCCGGAACGGACACCGAAATGAACATCAACTGTGCCCGGAGGATCATCAACTCGGTGAAGGACGCTCTTTGATCTGTCCGAAACCTGTTGATCTTCCAGATGAGCGAGCTGACCCCAACTGAGTGTTGCAGACTGGCACATTCCAAGGTCCAGGACTACCTGTTGAGGGACGCGCTGAAGCCAAGGCGCGGTGAGGAAAGACCACCCGTGTAACGTCTGCCTGCCAAAGAAGAACAGGGAGCCCACGCAATAAGTGGGCTCCGCTGACACCTCAGCTAAACATATGGATAGTAAACATACAGACCTGTATATACGAATTAAGGTATCTCTGTATACAAAGAAATGAAATGTTTACGTATGTATGGCATGACCAATTGTACAGATCATCAAAATATTTTATGAATAAAGTATATTTTTGAAATTTAAAAAAAGTGTGTCATTGTGCAGTAACACAGTGTAGAGTAACATTGTGCAATGGGAAAGTATCATTAGCTGGAAAGCTTCACACAGTTGAGAATATTCACTTTAACAAGGAACAGCAAGAGCAAAGATAAAAACAGACTCAGAAAGCTGCATCTGCTCCTGGGATCCAACCTGTCTTTGCAGCAGGAGCATATTGACAGTCACTGAACGATCACTGCTCTCAGCTCACATCTCCTGTAATCAGCTATCAGCCCAGTCCTGTCTGCCTCCTTTCCCTGATGCCATTGTGCTCTCTCTCGAGCTGAAGGTGATGTTTCCGCTGCTCAACGTCCTCATCTCCCTCCCCAGGGGCCTCCTGATGTTCCCCCAGCCCCCCAGCCTCCATCATGTTCCCTGTGGCAGTCGTGTAGGGTACAGCAAGGGAGGACAATGTGGCATGCTCTGTCTGGAATGGCCCGTGGGGACCCTTACACTCCACCAGACTGACCCAAACAGGAGAAACTCACCGTCAGAAGGTCCAGCACCTGCTCCACCACAGCCCTGCTGGAAGAATGTCGAAAGGCTGGAGGCTGGAAGAACACAGCAGAAGAATGGGCAGCACAGTATCTACCATTGGCTCCTACTGTAACAGAGTTACCAGCCACAGTTACAGAGAGTGGCCCCAGTCCCCCAGAAACCAGCTAAGTGAGGCACTCAGCCCTTGAAATGAAGCAGGAACATGAGAGCTCTGAGGTTCAGAGTACCTGGTGGAGATTCCTAGAATGTGGTGTAGACAGACAGGAGCCTGGAAGAACCCAGCAATCCAGGCAGCATCAGGAGGTGGAGAAGTTGACATTGCGGATGTAGCCATTCTGCCCCTCCTGATGCTGCCTGGCTTGCTGGGTTTTTCTAGCCTCCTGCCTTGGATTCCAGCATCTGCAGATTTTATGTCACTTCTAGAATGTGGTACCAATGATGACAGACACAACAACACAGATGTGCATTGGAGAAATGGCGGCACGGTGGCTCAATGGTTAGCACCAGGGTCCCAGGTTCAATTCCAGCCGCAGGTGACTGTCTGTGTGGAGTTTGCACATTCTCCCCATATCTGAGTGGGTTTCCTCCAGGTGCTCTAGTTTATTCCCACAGTCCAAAAATGTGCAGGTCAGGTGAATTGGCCATGCTAAATTGCCCATGGTGTTAGGTTCATCAGTCAGAGGGAAAATGGGACTCGGTGGGTTACTCGTCGGAGGGTCGGTGTGGACTTGTTGGGCCGAAGGCCTGTTTCTACACTGTAGGTAATCTAATCTAAATGCCCATAGCCCATAGGTTATTTGTTAACCATGTCTTCCTTGAACAAGTAGAAAAAGCTAAAGCTTCCCAACCATCTGAGGAACGTCGCTTCATCCCAGTCCGAAGTAATTATCTCTCCATCCTACCTTCTCCTGATTGCCCAGCCAGGGGTTACCACACTCCCAGGGATTACCCTATCAAATCCTTTCAGGAATTGCTGGAGAAACTCAGCAGGTCTGGTAGCAGCTGTGAAGTGAAACAGTTAAAGTTTTGAATCCGATGTGACTCCTGTTTCAGAACTTCCCTGTTTCACTGCGATCATCTCACATTCCTCTGTATTTCAGACCCACAGCAATGTCACTGACTCTTAACTGCCCTCTGGAGTGGCTCAGATATTTGCAAACTTCTGTAGTAAACACAAAGGTCACCACCACCTTCCCTGGGCATCAAGGAATAGGCCATGCCCTCTGACCCTGACCCTCATTCCCACTGCACTCAGATCCTGTCACTCATTCCCATTGCCCTCTGACCCCAAACCTCAATCAAACTGCTCTTTGATCATATCCCTCACAACCACTGACCTCTGACCCCATCCCTCACTTTTACTGTCCCTCACTCCCACTGCCCTCTGACCCTCACTCCCACTGACCTGTGACCCTGTCCCTCACTCCCACTCCTCTCTGACCCTCACTCCCACTGTCCTCTGACCCCATCCCTCACTCCCATTGCCCTCTGACCTCACTCCCACTGACCTCTGACTCTGTCCCTCACTCCCGGTGCCCTCTGACCCTCACTCCTACTGACTTCAGTCCCTCACTCCCACTGACCTGTGACCCTGTCCCTCACTCCCACTCCTCTCTGACCCACACTCCCACTGTCCTCTGACCCCATCCCTCACTCCCATTGCCCTCTGACCTCACTCCCACTGACCTTTGACCCCAATCCTCACTCCCACTACCCTCTGACCCTCACTCTCACTGACCTCTTTCCCACACTTCCACTGCCCTCTGATGCTATCCCTCACTCCCACTGCCCTCTGACCCTGGCAGTGTGTTTGGAATGTTGTGCGGGGTGTTGGAAAAGGTTCCTATAATATCCCCATGGATTACTCCATGGGTTCAGCAGTTGTTGTGTGAGAGTGGAGGAGAGTGGGCAGGCTGAGGGATTACCGGGACTGGTTAGCCAGGCTGCAGTTACATTGAGGAAACAGCAGAGGACACCAGTGCCTTGAATAACTCAGTATGACTGAGCCCCGTGCTGTATGACATTTATCAAGTGTAAATGCATAAAATAATCACCAAAATTCTCATGTTAACTTTATGGCTTATCAGATATTGAGATTTTGATGCAAATGAAAGTGACATAATCTGTTAGAAAGTTAATGTGGAGAAAGTGAGGACTGCAGATGCTGGAGATCAGAGCTGAAAATGTGTTGCTGGAAAAGCGCAGCAGGTCAGGCAGCATCCGAGGAGCAGGAGAATCGACGTTTCGGGTATAAGCCCTTCTTCAGGAATGATTCATGTTAAAGTTAATGGTCATCCTTTTAGGATGGAGATGTGGAGAACTCCTCTCCTTCGGTCCGCCGTCTAACACTAGAAAGCTCTAACTTGGAAGATGGCAGAGGAGAGGTGGTTGAATGAAGGGGGAGTTGATGGGAATGCAGAATTCAAAATGCAAACAGGCTAGAGAAGGATTTATGGAATGTAGCACAGTTTAGAGGGGCCAAATGGCCTGGATCTGCTCCTAGTCTGTATGTCCTGCCATTAGGTACAATGATGGATCACCTTGTAAAAACACCCCACATTCCTGCTGTATGTCCACATCCCCACCACTTCCTTGTGCCCAAAAATCTATTGATCCCTGTCTTTAAGAGACTGAACAGTGAAGCCTCTATGTTAGAGAATTCCAAACATTCCCAACCATTGGAGTGAAGGTTTTCCCCTAAGCTTAGTCCCAAATGACTGACACATATAACTCTTCCTACAAGACTCCATAGCCAAAGTTAACGGCCTGTTGCCATTTACCCACCAAGCCATCAAAGGTTTCCGGATTCTTCCACAAGTGTCTCAGCACCAAGTCACAGTTTTCTCAATGAAATTCCATCGCTTATAAAGCCATCAGAAACACAATTTCTACAACAACATCACCGTATTCCCAGACTGTGGGTGAGAACAGGTTTTATCAATCAATTGGTTGTTGGCTCTGCATTTGGTAATACTGAAGGTAATAACCAACCCAAAGCCTCACGTAGTGCAGTGGTAGTAGTGTCCCTACCTCTGAGCTTGGAGGTTCTTGTCCCACTTGCTCCAGAGGTGGTTGATTAGAAAGTGGCCAATTTACCCAAATCTGTCTACAGCGATTGTAGTTAAGGACACCTTTGAATCAGGAAGGTCAAGTTTTGATGGTCATGATGTAAGCGAGACCAATGGCAGACCCTGCGAAAGGGTAGTGGGTGAAATCCTTCTCATTGTGGATGGGGCCACTGCCAATGTAGTAATGACAAATCTGCCGTTTGGTGTTTTCATTGTTATCTGTCACAGGGCCATAACCAGAGCTGAGAAGTGTGGCGCTGGAAAAGCACAGCAGGTCAGGGGCAGCATCTGAGGAGCAGGAGAGTCGATGTTTTGGGCATTAGGCCCTTCGTCAGTCCTCACTTTCTCCGAGACACATAAACAGAGTTGTTGGTTCTCACCCACCCCCCCCCCCCACCCCCCCGCTCTCAATGCAAGAGCCATTCCAACCACACTGTCTTTCCAACAACTGATAAAGAAACTTGACCATCTCAAGGGCTCTCCTCACTAACCCATCCATCATAAACCATGAAAACATACTAAGAAATCAGTTTGTGTAATTTTTCACACATTCAATAAAGCAACTTATATCACAACATCATTAAATAGTTCTAGTGGTTGCAAACAATTTTCTCTGTACTGTGATGAGTTTTAAATGAGGATCTATATTTAGGCAAGATCACTTCATTAATCTGTCCCAGAGGAACTATAAATTCAGCACAGAAGGAGGCCATTCAGCCATCTTGCCCATGATGGCTCTTGCAAAGAGCTCTCTCTGATTTATCCCACACCCCCTGCACTTTGCCCATAACCTTGTACATTTTCTCCTCTTAAATAACTCTCTCTGAGAAGTTGCTATTGAATCTGTTCTCACTGTCCTTTGAGGCCCCACATTCCACATCATAGCAGCTCGATGCATTTTTGATTGCCTTGTGTTCATCTCCGATTTATTTTGCCAATCTCTGCGTCTCTCTGATTACTGAGCCCTCAGCCACTGGTTTCTCCAGGTTTAGTCCATTAACATCCAGGATGGTTTTGAATATCTCAATGAAATCCCCCTCTTAACCTTCACTGCTCTAAGGAAAGCAATGCCGGCCCTTCCAGTTGGCTATCCCGCGGCACTGGAATCTCTCACTTCCTGTGCCATCCTGGTCACTCTCCTGCGCAGCCTCCTTCAAGAGCTTGACCTTCCTTTAGAAAGCAGGGGTGTCCTGAGTTGGTCATACCTTCACTTGGGGCAATATAACATCCTTGCTTACTCTACTGACAAGATCAAAGATCCTATGTCTTTTTATGATAGCCTCCCTGTACTGTCCTATGGCCTATAAGATGTAGGAACAGAAGCAGGCCATTCAGCCCATCAATTCTGCACTGCCATTCAATGTGATCATAGAGTCATAGAAATGTACAGCATGGAAACAGGCCCTTCGGTCCAACCTGTCCATACCGACCAGATATCCCAACCCAATCTAGTCCCACCTGCCAGCACCTGGCCCATATCCCTCCAAATTCCTATTCATATACCCATCCAAATGCCTTTTAAATGTTGCAATTGTACCAGAATCCACCACTTCCTCTGGCAGCTCATTCCATACCCATACCACCCTCTGTGTGAAAATGTTGCCCTTTGGGTCCCTTTTATATCTTTCCCCTCTCACCCTAAACCTATGCCCTCTAGTTCTGGACTCCCCCACCCCAGGGAAAAGACTATGTCTATTTATCCTATCCATGCCCCTCATAATTTTGTAAACCTCTATAAGGTCACCCCTCAGCCTCCAACGTTCCAGGGAAAACAGCCCCAGCCTGTTCAGCCTCTCCCTATAGCTCAAATCCGCCAACCCTGGCAACATCCTTGTCAATCTTTTCTGAACCCTTTCAAGTTGACTGATATGATAGCTCCACTTACCTGCCCTTTCCCTATAACTCTTGACTCCCTTACAGATTAGAAATGTTTATCTCAGTTTTGAATACATGCAAATGACCCGGCCTCGAGAGCCCTGCGTGGTGAAGAATTCCACAGACTCACTCCCCTCCGAGAGAAGACATTCCTCCTCATCTCTGTCTTAAATGTGGAACCTTTTATTCTGAGATGAACCCCAGTCCATTTAAAACTCCACAACTTTGTTTATGTAGTACATCACTCACAAACAATGTTTCCTTACCAAATGATTGGCTCCTCCATCTGTTGGAAAGCTGAGTTTCAGAGTGAAAGATAATCTCAATCGCCCAGGGCTGGTGGTGAACAGATTTGTGGCCCAGTTCACTGCTGGTTGGAGTCACAAAAACTGAACTCAATTGTTTTAGCAAATGTAGTTCTATAGCTGTAGTAAGGGGAAAAACATGTACACAAGTAATTCTTAGGTGGGGAAGTTGTTTTATAGTAAAGGGGTACTTTGCTCTTCCTCAGGAAGACTTACATGCGCTAATTTTAGTAAATAAATCCCCTAATGATCAATGTTTTGGTCAGTTTGCGAGAGAAAGCAACATTGCTGGCGCATACATTCTTGACTCTAAAACATAGCAAGTCAATTAAGCAAAATTAATATAGATAAAGACATTAATAAAGAGTGTGGGAAGATGCAAGACAAGAAGATTCAGATTGGACTCAAAACGTTAACTCAGTTTCTCTCTCTGCAGACATGGCTGAGTTTCACCAGCAATTCCTTTTTTTTATTTCAGATTTCCAGCCCTTTGCTAACGTAGGTACATTTCTTGTGCAGGAATGTTTGCCTCCCGGAGGGGGCAAATGAAAAATATCAAAGGCGTGCAATGTATAGAAGATTTGGTGCAATGATCAGAATAGAGCAACTTTGGCTGAGATGAGAACATTAGAAGAAGGAGCGCAAACAGACCACTTGGCCCTCCAGCTTGCTCTGCTATTTCACATCATCAAGGCCAAACATCCAACAATTATCCCCAATGTTACACAATCCACCACCCCTTGGGAAAGAGAATTCCATAGGTTCACGACACTCTGAGGGAAGCAATTGAATTTTTTTTGGATACGCTGTGGATGTTTTTACGGCTGGGTTGATGGGTTCTTGATTAAGAAGGTAATCGTTGATTATCAGGAATAGGCAGGAAAGCAGCTGAGAGGGGTGGGCAAAAAGTACTGGCCTGGTTAGTGATGCTGCCATAGAATCCCTACACTGTGGAAAGCAGGCTATTCAGCCCATTGAGTTCACAATGACCTTCCGAAGGGCATCCCACCCATACCCACTCCCTACTCTGTCTCAGTAACCCTGCATCTCCCACGGCCAATCCACACTAACCTGCACATCTTTGGACTGTGGGAACAAACCAGAGCATCCAGAGCAAACCCACGCAGACCCGGGGAGAATGTGCAAACTCCACACAGACAGTCGCCTGAGGCTGGAATTGAACCTGGGTCCCTGGCGCTGTGAGGCTGCAGTGCTAACCACTGAGCCACCGTTCCACCCAATTTATCATCACTCGTGAACTTTTTCAAAAATGAGGAAAATCCATCTGATTAAGGGCCACACCATTTCAATAAGATCCTGTTGAGTACTTTTCTCATTCATTCACAGGATGTGGGCTAACCCAGTATGTGTTGCCTAGAGGGCATTGCTGTGGGTCTGGAGCCACATGTAGACCAATAGTTTTCTTCCACAAAGAGATATTCGTGATTCAAATAGTTTCCATCACCTGTGACATTTATTTAGATAATCATTAGCCTCCTATTTTAAAAAGACACGAGGAGAGAGATTTTAAAAAGACATGAGGGACAAATTTTACATAAAGAGTGGTTTGTGTGTGGAGTGAACTTCCTGAGGAAGTGGTGGATGCGGATGCAGTTACAACATTTAAAAGACATTTAGGTAAGTATATGAATAGGAAATGTTTGGAGGGATGTGGGCCAGGCTCAGACAGTTGGGACCAGTTTAGTTTGGGGATTATGGTTGGCATGGACTAGTTGGACCAAAGGGTCTGTTTCTGTGCTGGATGACTCCATGTGGTATCACTTTTTGACTCTGATCTCCAGCATCTGGGGTCCTCACTTTCACCTTCAGTAGGTTAATACACAAATACATACGAGTCTCTGTTCTGAATCAGTTTGTGCCAGATGCCTACAGACAATGTTTCAGGAATCTAAGGAGGGAACCTGGTCAAATATATATTGAGTTGGAAAGGATTCAACAAAGTAACTTTGATAGGTGGACAAGGGCAGTAAAAATACATCAGACATATGAGGCTCTTAGAGACAATCATTTTGGAGGTGTTTTTGAAGTAATGAGAACTCATGTGAAAGAGCAGA
Organism: Chiloscyllium punctatum; assembly: GCF_047496795.1. NCBI lineage: Eukaryota > Metazoa > Chordata > Chondrichthyes > Orectolobiformes > Hemiscylliidae > Chiloscyllium > Chiloscyllium punctatum. The sequence continues at coordinate 30,775,950 of NC_092770.1, read as the reverse complement.
GAGTTAACAGTAGAAGATTAGCAGCAGAAATGGTCAATGATTATGAGTTAGTTCACAAACCAAAATTTAGCTTCCAACATCAATTTCAATCTGTGGGGGATAGAAATTGGGGAAAAGAGAAATTCTCAGGGTAGTAAAGGAAAAGGAGATCTCGTTGAAGATAGTAAAGATAGTTTACTATGGGTTAAAAAGGAAACTCATGAGGGAGCAAGAGAAGTAAAAAACTTTACTTGTTTTCACTATAATAAACTAGCACACATGCAGTCACAGTGTTGGTAGTTTAAGAAAAAGCATTTGGGCGGCACGGTGGCACAGTGGTTAGCACTGCTGCCTCACAGCACCAGAGACCCGGGTTCAATTCCCGCCTCAGGCGACTGACTGTGTGGAGTTTGCACATTCTCCCCGTGTCTGCGTGGGTTTCCTCCGGGTGCTCCGGTTTCCTCCCACAGTCCAAAGATGTGCAGGTCAGGTGAATTGGCCATGCTAAATTGCCCGTAGTGTTAAGTAAGGGGTAAATGTAGGGGTATGGGTGGGTTGCGCTTCGGCGGGGCGGTATGGACTTGTTGGGCCGAAGGGCCTGTTTCCACACTGTAAGTAATCTAATCAAGATGGATGTAGTAAAACAGGATAAGTTAGTGGGGTTTATAAAAGTGGTAAAGGAGATCCCAGTGGAAGCTAAACAGCTGCAAAAGAATGTACAGCCTGGTCAGGCAGAGTAAATAAGAAAATACAGTAGCGCCTCGATTTACGAACTTAATCTGTTCCGGGACCCGGTTCGCGAACCGAAAAGTTTGCAAACTGAATCAATTTTTCCCATTGTTCGGATGGCGTAAGAATGCTTGGACGTAGCAACGAATGCTGTTCACAGTGCACGCACCAAAGATGAACTGAATGAGATCACGTGGGGCCCGAGAGCTTTTGTGTTCAACAAGCTCATAGCAAAGCAGAACAATGAAACCAGGTGGTCGCACACTGGCTTTTTGCGTTCATACCTTGAATTTTGTACATACGTTGAAGCAAAATTTTACGTACAAACCTGTTCATAAACCTATTTGTTCGTGAACGGGGTCGTTCATATGTCAAGGCACTATTGTACCAGATCTCAGGCGACTCAGCCGCCTCAGGGGACTCTCTGTGTGGAGTTTGCACATTCTCCCCGTGTCTGCGTGGGTTTCCTCCAGGTGCTCTGGTTTCCTCCCACTGTCCAAAAATGTGCAGGTCAGGTGAATTGGCCATGCTAAATTGCCCGTAGTGTTAGGTGAAGGAGTAAATGTAGGCAAATGGGTCTGGGTGGGTTATGGGTCGGTATGGACTTGTTGGGCCGAAGGGCCTGTTTCCACACTGTAATTAATCTAATCTAATCTAATCTTAATCTAATCTAATCTGTTTAAAGAATTTACCTGTGTGGGTAAAGTTTACTCATGCGTTCCAGGAGGAGTAGGTAAAGAAATTAAAAGTTGAAGAGATACAGGAGCAAATCATTCTTTGCCAGAAAAGGTGGTAAAATGTGGAATCCATGATGAGGAGAGTAGTGACCCATTGCATAAGGTTAGGTTGGAGAGTCTGCTAAAAAGTGAAGTGGTAGTAGAAGTTAAAAAGAAATTCTCTGTTCTGGAAATACAGCTTATCCTCTGGACTGATACAGCTGGATCACAGGTGGGAGCGATGCTTACTGTAGTTGAAAAACCAGTGGAAAATCAGGAAGGAGATCCTGGGGCTTATCCTGACTGTGTGGTAACAAAGTCACAAAACCTCCAGGTGAAACAGGTAGAGAAATTAAAGAATAAACATAAGGAGGTTGAAATTTAATGTTCAAAAACTATGTTTGATCAAATGGTTGAGAAAATATGAGTCCAGGTGGAAGACAAAATGAATATTTAGTGAGATGAGCTGAATTACAACAGAAAGATGAAAAGAAAATGCAGTTGTACTAAAACGCATAGACAGAAAAATAGTCTGAGTGCGTCCCAGAAGGTAGTTACCTTAAAAATGAAGTCTTGATGAGGAAATGGAGACCATCACATATTCAGGCAAATGAAAAATTGGCAGAAGCTCATCAAGCTATCACTGATGGGTTACAGAAATGAGGTGTTGCAGGTAGCACATGAGTTACCAATATGAGGTCATTTGGGAGTAAGGAAAGCTCAAGCCAAAATACAAAAACATTTTTATTGGCCCAGACCACATAGAGGAGAAAGTGAGGTCTGCAGATGCTGGAGATCAGAGCCGAAAATGTGTTGCTGGAAAAGCGCAGCAGGTCAGGCAGCATCCAAGGAGCAGGAGAATCGACGTTTCGGGCATCAGCCCTTCTTCAGGTGCTGATGCCCGAAACGTCGATTCTCCTGCTCCTTGGATGCTGCCTGACCAGACCACATAGAGATGTGGTTGAATTTAGGAAAACCTCAGGCAGTGATAAAACCAGCATCATTATAACCTATTCCCACATTTGAGGAAATGTTTAGAAGAGTCTTAATTAACTACGTAGGATACCTCCTCAAAACAAGAAGTGGGGATCAATATTTCTTGATTGTAATGGATGTGTGTACTAGATTTTCAGAAGCCCTAGTGGATTTTAATAAGGTTCCCCATGGTAGGCACATTCATAAAGTCAGGGAGTATGGGATACAGGGAGATTTGGCTATCTGGGTTCAGAATTGGCTGGCTGACAGAAGGCAGAGAGTAGTTGTAGATGGGAAGTATTCTGCCTGGAGGACAGTGTTGAGTGGAGTCAGAGAAAATGGGCGAGATTCTTAATGAGCACTTTACATCGGTATTCTCCAGGGAGAGGGTTATGGCAGATGGTGAGGTTAGGGATAGATCATTGAGCACTCTAGGTCAAGTTGGCATAAGGATGGAGGAAGTGTTGTGTATTCTAAAAGACATTAAGGTGGACAAGTCCCCAGGTCCAGATGGGATCTATCCCAGGTTACTGAGGGAAGTGAGAGAAGAAATAGTTGGAGCCTTAACAGATACCTTTGCAGCATCCTTGAACATGGGTGAGATCCCAGAGGGCTGGAGAATTGCTAATGTTGTCCCCAGTTTAAGAAGGGTAACAGGGATACTCCAGGTAATTATAGACCGTGAGCCTGATGTTAGAGGTAGGGAAGCTGCTGGAGAAGATACTGAAAGATAGGATCTATTTACATTTGGAAGAAAATAGGCTTATCAGTGATAGGCAGCATGGTTTTGTGCAGGGAAGGTCATGTTTTGCCAACTTTATAGAATTCTTTGAGGAAGTGCCTTGAGGAAGTGACAAAGTTGATTGATCAGGGAAGGGCTGTATATGTCATATACATGAACTTCAGCAAAGCATTTGATAAGGGTCTCCATCATAGGCTGATGGAGAAAATGAAATTGCATGGGGTCCAGGGGATACTAACTGGATAGATAGAGAACTGGCTGGGTAACAGGAGACAGAGAGTAGTAGTGGAAGGAAGTTTCTTAAAATTGAGACCTGTGACCAGTGGTGTTCCACAGGGATCTGTGTTGGGACCACTGTTGTTTGTGATATACATAAATTATCTGGAAGGAGGTGTAGGTGGCCTGATTTGCAAGTTTGCAGATGACACTAAGATTGGCAGAGTAGCAGATAGCGAAGGGAACTGTCACAGGATGCGGCAGAATATAGATAGACTGGAGAGTTGGGCAGAGAAATGGCAGATGGAGTTCAATCTGGGTAAATATGAGGTGATGCATTTTTGAAGATCCAATTCAAGAGCAAACTATACAATAAATGGAAAAGCCCCAGGGAAAATTGATGTACAGAGAGATCTGGCTGTTCAGGTCCATTGTACGCTGAAGGTAGCAACGTAGGTCGATAAAGTGGTCAAGAAGGCATATGACATGCTTTCCTTTATTGGACGTGATATTGAGTACAAGAATTGGCAGTACCAAGTGTGTGTTTATGGGATGTTACTATATCTGAACAATTGATGTTTAGTTATTAAATAATCTATTATTTTGTTAAGTTTTCTGATAGAAAATTTGGTAGTTATACCAATGCTTCTTTCTTTCATTTGTTTTTAACTCCAGGGTAAGAATAAAGTGTGTTTATTTAAAGTTGAGTAATGAAACCAATCTATTATATCTGGAACACAGCACCTCACTCTTGCCTTTAGATAAGATAAAGGTTAGGGTTTGGGAAGTCTCCTTGATATGTTTGAAGGGGGTTTGGTCTGGTCCATAACAGGCTCACTCAAAAGGGGAACTGACAGGCAGCTTTGTTGCAGCAAACGAGACCCTCAAATAGTATGTTGCCTCCCTGGTGCCAGGGTCAGGGATGTCACACATAGGCTGCAGGGAATTCTGAAGGGGGAAGGTGAGCAGTCAGCAGTCATGGTACGTGTCAGTCTCATAGACATGGATAACAGAAGGAATGAGATCCTGCAACAGGAATTGAGAGAGTTAGGTAGTAAATTAAAGAGGAAATCTATGAAGCGTGTGATCTCCAGATTACTTTGAGTGTTACTGAATATAGGAATATAAGGTGGCATGGTGACTCAGAGGTTAGCACTGCTGCCTCACAGTGCCAGTGACCTGGGTTTGATTCCAGCCTCAGGCGACTGTCTGTGTGTAGTTTGCACATTCTCCCCATGTCTGCATGGATTTCCTCCCACAGTCCAAAGAACTGTGGGTTGGAATGAATTGGCCATGCTAAGTTGCCCATTGTGTTCAGGGCAGTGTAGGCTAGGTGCATTAGTCAGGGGAAATGTAAAGTAATAGGATAGAGGAATGGATCTGGGTGGGGCACTCTTTAGAGGGTTGGTGTGGACTTGTTGGGCCAAATGGCCTCTTTCCACACTGCAGGTAGGTCAGATGAACATATTGCTAAAGGGATGGTGTGAAAGGAAGGTCTTTAGATTTTTGGATCATTGGGACAGTTTCTGGAATAGTGAGATCTGTACAAGTGTTGTCCTCATCTGGATTGAGTCCCCTATCCTTGCTGGGAAGTCTCCTCATGCTGCCAGAGAGGTTTTTAACTGATCCAGCAGGAGAACTGGGTGCAGACTAAATGTAAAGTCAGAGGCAAGGTCCAATCAGATGTCGAAGGAATGCGAGGACAGACCAGCAGATGAAGAAGACACATAGGCAGGATAAGGCACATGGGAGAACCGGAGAGCTTAAATATATCTGTTTTAATGCAAGGAGCTTAAATGTTCAAGCGAATGAACTTAGAGCATTGATCAGCCCATGTGGGAATATGATATTGTTACAATAACTGAGACATGGGTGATGGAAGGACAGGACTGGCAGCTCAACATTCCACGATGTAGAAGTCTCAGGCACGATGGGGCGGGGGGATGTCAGAGAGGTGGGGACATTGCATTATTGATAAAAGAATCCATCACTGCACTAACAAGAGATGTCCCCGAAGGGTCTTCAAATGAGACTGTCTGAGTAGAGCTTAGAAATAATAAAAAAAAGAGGCATTGTTGGGATTACCCTACAGGCTCCCCAACAGTCAGAGGGAGGTGGAGGGGCTGATATGGAGGCAATTCACAGAAAGGTGTGAGAGGAACAGGATTATAGTTGGAGGAGACTTCAACTTTTCGAACATTAACTGAGATCACCTTAACGTGTAATGATTAGACTAGGACAGGTTTTTGTATCAGTACATAGATAGTCTGACCACAAATGGGGCCATGATGGACTGAACCCTCAGGGGTGAAGCTGGTGAAGTGCTAAACGTTTGAGTGGGTGAGTGTTCTGGGGACAGTGAGCATAACTCTGTGAGTTTCAAAGTCATTTTGGAAAGCAATAAAGGTAGTGCAGAAGGTAAGTGTCTAAGCTGGGGGAAGGCTGGTTTCAATATCATCTGACAGGATTTGGGAAATATAGACTGGGAGCAGCTACTGGCAAGTAAGTCTGCATTTGGCAAGTGATGATTTGGAGATGCCGGTGTTGGACTGGAGTGTACAAAGTTAAAAATCACACAACACCAGGTTATAGTCCAACAGGTTTAATTGGAAGCACTAGCTTTTGGAGCACTGCCCCTTCATCAGGTAGTAGTGGAGGGCTCAATCCTAACAGAATTTATAGCAAAAATTTACAGTGTGATGTAACTGAAATTATACATTGAAAAATTAATTGTCTGTTAAGCCTTTCATCTGTTAGAATACAGTGATAGTTTCACTTCTTTCATGTGTAAATCACAAAACCATTTTTTTTAAAAGTTGCATTCTCGGGTTAGTTGTTAACAATGGTGATCGCTAGACAATATGTTGAAGGTGCTGGCCCCCTGTGTTCTCTGTCTATGACCTGATGTTTAGATTGATTGTAATCTAAAAAGTAAGATAACGGAGTTTTACATAAATTCATGCAGTTTTTGAGCTCAGAGTTCTACACGAATGCATGCAGTTTTTGAGCAAAGTACAAATTCACCCCACAAAATATATGTGTGCATGTGGGTCTTTGTCTGTATGTGTGTCTGTCTGGGTTGGGGGTTGTGAGTGTGAGAAAGTGTATGTGTGTGTGTAGTGAGTGCAGAGTGTCTTAAGTCTGTGAGGGGGTGCATGTGTGAGTGTGGGTGTGGGAGTGTGTGTGTCTGTAAGGGTGTATGTGGGTGTCTGTGTGTGCATCTGTGTGTACGTGTGTCCGTGTGTCCGTGTGTATGTGTGTATAGGAGTGCCTCTGTGTGTGTGAAAGAGTGTGTGTGTGTAGGAGTATCAGTGTGTGTGTGTGTAGTGCAATGGTGGTCACCTGTAATGTGACATGAACCCAAGGTCCCGGCTGAGGCCCTCCCCCCATGGGTCCCGAACTTAGCTATCAGCCTCTTCTTGGCCACTTTTTTCTGCTGCTTGTCCTGAAGTCCACCTTGGAGGATGGTCACCCAAAGGTCCGAGGCTGAATGTCCTGGACCACTGAAGTGTTCCCCAACTGAGAGGGAACCGTCCTGCCTGTTGATTGTTGTGCAGTGCCCATTCATCCGTTGTTGTAGCCTTTGCTCAGTTTCCTCAATGTGCCATGCCTCCGGGCATCCTTGCCTGCAATGTTTAAGATAGACAACGTTGGCTGATTCACATGAGTACCTGCCATGTACAGGGTGGGAGGTGTCTCCACATGTAATGGTGGTACCTATGTCCACACTCTGGCAGGTACTCATGTGACTCAGCCAACGCTGTAACTCTTTGCTATAAATTCTGTGTTAGGATTGAGCCCTCCACTACCACCTGATGAAGGAGCGTCACTCCGAAAGCTAGTGCTTCCAATTAAACCTGTTGGACTGTAACCTAGTGTTGTGTGATTTTTAACTTTGGCAAGTGGGAGTCCTTTAAAGGTAGTGTACTGAGATTTCAGACCAGTGTGTTCCTCTAAGAGTGAAGGCAGCAAGTCCAGGGATCCTTGGGTGTCAAGGGATATTGAGAATTTCATAAAGATAAAGAAGGAAGTGCATGTCAGGAACAGCGCATTAAATAGAGGGGAGACCCTTTGAGAGGATGGAGCGTGTAGGGGGGGTTGCTTCTGAAGGAAATGAGGTGTCAGGAAATATCTTTGGCAGATAGGAACAAGGAAAACCCCAGGCATTTTATAACTATGTAAAGTGTTAGAGGGTTACTGGAGAAAGAGTGGGGCCAATTAGAGACCAAAGGGGCAGCCTGTGCACGGAGCCAGAGGAGGTGGGTGAGGATCTTAAATTTCTCATCCATATTCACTGTAGCTGGGAATTTCAGTTGGGGTGGTGAGGTTCTAGAACACATTAAGATTAATAAGGAGGAGATATTAGATGCTTTAATGGACAGACAGGTATATAAATCCCCAGGGCCTGATGGGATGTATCCCAGTCTGTTATTGGAGGTAAGGGAGATTGCTGGGGCCCTGATGGTGATATTTAATACTTCACTGGCCACAGGCGAAATGCCAGATGACTGGAGGATAGCTAATGTGGCTCCTTTGTTCAAGAAGGGCAGTAGGAACAGGCCAGGTAATTACAGAGCAGATAGTCCCACAGCAGGGGGAGGGACATTATTGGAAAATATTCTGAAGGACAGGATTAATCAATACTTGGAAACCACGATGTGGAGGAGCTGGTGTTGGACTGGGATGGACACAGTCAGAAGTCACATGACACCAGGTTATAGTCAAATAGGCTTATTTGAAATCACAAGCTTTCGGAGCGCTGCTCCTTCATCAGTTGATATGGTTTACATGGAGTTCAGTAAGGCCTTTGACAAGGTCCCATGTGGAAGGCTGGTCCAAAAGGACCCATGGGATCCAAGGCTGGGAGCAAAAGTGGCTTCCAAATAGGAGGCAGAGGGTGATGGTGAAGCACTGTTTCTGTGATTGGAAGCTGCTGTCCAGTGGTGTACCACAGGGATCAGTGCTGGGACCCTTGCTGTTTATTATATACAGTAACAACTTGGGTATGAATGTAGAAGGTTCATTTAGTAAGTTTGCAGATGACATGAAAATTAGTGGTATTGCTGATAATGTGGAGGACCAGGCTACAGTCTAATATTGATCAGCTGGTAAACTGGACAAAGCAATGACAGATGGAATTTAATTCTGGTAAGTGGGAGGTGATGCACTTTGGGAGGTTTGATAAGGGAAAGATATACACAATGAATGGTAAGTCCCTAGAGAGTACTGAGGAACAAAAGGACCTTGATGTACATGTCCGTAGATCCCCGAAGGTGTCAGCATGGGTAGGCAGGGTGGGGAAGGAGAGATACAGGGGGCTTGCCTTCATTACCCAGGACTTAGAATATCAGAGCATGGAAGTCTCATTAAAACTTTCTACAACATCGATTCGAGCACAGATGGAATACTGTGTGCAGTTCTGGTCGCCGCACTATCGGAAGGATGTGATTGCATGGAGAGGGTGCAGAGGAGATTCACCAGGATGGTGCCTGGGATGGAAAGGCTCAGTTATGAAGAGAGGTTGGATTGGCTGGGTCTGTTTTCCCTGGAGCAGAGGAAGGATCTGACTGGGGATACAAAATTATGAGAGTAGATTGTGAGAGTCTTTTCCCAATGGCAGATTGTGGGCAGCAGGTGGCACAGTGGTTAGCACTGCTGCCTCACAGCGCCAGAGACCCGGGTTCAATTCCCGCTTCAGGCGACTGACTGTGTGGAGTTTGCACATTCTCCCCGTGTCTGTGTGGGTTTCCTCCAGTTTCCTCCCACAGTCCAAAGATGTGCAGGTCAGGTGAATTGGCCATGCTAAATTGCCCGTAGTGTTAGGTAAGGGGTAGATGTAGATGTAGGGGTATGGGTGGGTTACGCTTCGGCGGGGCGGTGTGGGCCGAAGGGCCTGTTTCCACACTGCAAGTAATCTAATCTAATACCTATGGGTATAACTTTCAGGTGAGGAGCAAATGGTTTAGAGGAGATCTGAGAAAAAGCTTTTCCACCTAGAGGGCGGTAGAAATATAGACTGTGCTGCCTGACAGGGTGATGGAGGCAGGGACTCTCACAACATTCCAGAAGCTTCTGGATGAGCAATTAAAATACCAGGGCACGATAGGCTATGGACAAAGTGCAGGTCAATGGGATTAGTGTTTGTTGGTCAGCACAGGCATGGTGGGCCAAAGGGCCTGTTTGGATGTTATATGACTCCAGGACTCTATTTAAAACAGAGATTAGGAGAAATAGAACATAGAACATTACAGCACAGAACAGTACAGGCCCCAATGTTTTCCCTCAGTGCATGTTGAGACTTTAGTATTCTGTTCCTGAAAAGTTGGTGGAAGCAAAGTCCCCAGACAGAGGTAGATAGATTCTTGTTAAACAAGACAGTGAGGTGTTATCAGGGTTAGGCAGGAATATGGCACTGAGGTCACAATCACTTCATCCACAATCTTATTTGAAGATGGAACTGATTCATGTGTCAAATTACCTACTTGTTCATATGTCTGTATGTTCATTTTACTCCCTCTGTTCCTTCTAAGATACTTTATTAACTGTGTATTATATTTCAAACTAATATATCCTGCTAAAATCTTGTAATTAATTATTAAGAAAGTAACATTTGCAAAAAAACCATAATCTAATCAAACAGAGTTAGCATGGCTTCATGAAACAGAGGTCGTGTCTGATCAATATATCGGAGTTTTTCGAGGATCTCAACTAGAACAGACAGAGGAGAGCTGGTCGATGTGTTGTATTTGGAGTTGCAGAAGACATTTGACTAGTTCTTCACGGAAGGTGAAGTCATAGGATAAGAGCCCATGCTGTTGGAGTAGTATACTGGTATCGATAAAGAATTATCTCACGGGCAGGGAAATAGTGAGTGAGGATAAGGGTGGCGACATGTAACCATTAGAGCTCCACAGGTATCTGTGCTGGGACTGCAACTGTTTACAATATACATTAATGACTTGCATGTACTGGGGCCAAATTTGCAGATGACACAAAAATAGTTGGAAAGGCATGAGAGGATCTCCAAGAAAATCTCATATCTGGACACAGACATCAAGTTTCTACATCACACTGTAAACGTTTGCTATAAATTCTGTATCTTACAACCTTATACTCCACAACCACCTGATGAAGGAGCAGAGCTCCGAAAGCTAGTGCTTCCAAATAAACCTGTTGGACTATAACCTGGTGTTGTGTGATTTTTAACTTTGTACACCCCAGTCCAACACCGGCATCTCCAAATCAGTTTAGAGAGAGATACTGATATTGAGTGAGTGTGCATGAGGTGGCAAATGGAATATAACATGAGAAAACGTGAAGTTGTTCATTTTGGAAAGACCAAAAGAACAGAATATTATTTAAATGGAGAAAGAAATTGCAAAATGCTGTGACACAAGGGACTTGGGGGTGACTTGTGCACAAAACACAGAAAGCTAGCACACAGGGACAGCAGGTAATCAGGAAGGCTATTGAAATGTTGGCCCTTATTTCATGGAGTTTAGAGTTTAAGAGTAGGAAAGTCTTACTGCAACTGTACAAGGTGCTGGGGAGACCACATCTGGTGTGTATTCTCAAATATCCCCTTCAATGGGCGGCACGGTGGCACAGTGGTTGGCACTGCTGCCTCACAGTGCAAGAGACTCGCGTTCAATTCCTGCCTCAGGCGACTGACTGTGTTGAGTTTGCACATTCTCCCTGTGTCTGCGTGGGTTTCCTCCGGGTGCTCAGGTTTCCTTCCACAGTCCAAAAATGTGCAGGTTAGGTGAATTGACCATGCTAAAGTGCCCGTAATGTTAGGGGCAGGGGTAAATGTAAGGGAATGGGTCTTGGTGGGTTGTGCGTTGGTGTGGACTTGTTGGGCCAAAGGGCCTGTTTCCACACTGTAAGTAATCTAATGGCTGCCATTGCTCCTCTCTTGATATTTCCCCTAATTTAGTATCCCAGTTCACTTTGATGCCCATGCAGTTGCCTTAAGTTAAAAAATACTAGTCTCACACCCAGTTTTCTCCTTTTCAAACTGAACATAAAAGTAAATCACTTGTGGTGGCTGCTACCTCAGGATGCCTTTACTCTGAGGTCATTAAGTTACCCCGTCACATCACACAGGACCAAGTCTAAAATGAACTGCTCCCTGGCTAGTTCCAGAATGTGCTGCTCCAAGGACCGGAGGGCGTAGGTTTAAGGTGAGAGGGGAAACATTTTAAAAGGACCTAATAGGCAAATTTTTTCATGCAGAGGGTGGTGCGCATATGGAATGAGCTACCAGAGGAAGTGGTGGAGGCTGGTACAATTGCAACATTTAAAAGGCATCTGGATGGGTATATGAATAGGAGGGATTTAGAGAAATGTGGGCCAAATGCTGGCAAATGGGACTAGATTAATTAGGATATCTGGTCGGCATGGATGAGTTGGACTGAAAGTTTGTTGCTGTGTTGCACATCTCAATGATTCTACAACTTCAATGTGTGCTATCATTGTGTTACAGTATGGATAGACATACTGAAATGAAACAGAACATGAAAACTTAAAAGCAGGACATGACATCACAGAATGAACAGTTAAGAGAATCTAATACTTTATTGAAGAATTTGATTGATTGGTTGTCACATGTACCTAGGTACAGTGAAAAGCTTTGTTTGCGAGCAATACAGAGAGATCATAGCAAGGTCGTACAGATCATAGGGTGAACAAACCTTGGACAGAGTGAGGCATAGGTTACACTGCACAGGATGTGTGCAAAGCAAGGTCAACATTAACAAGATCAGCATTATTTGAAGTTAATCCATTCATCAGTCTAATAACAGCCAGGATGGAGCTGTTCATGAACCTGTTGATGCACGTGTTCAAGCTTCTGTATCTCCTGCCTGATGGAAGAGGTTTTAGGAGATCATTACTGGGGTGGGAGGACTCTTTGATGATGTTGGCAGCCTTTCCGCAGCAGTGAGCTGTGTAAATGGAGGTCATGGATGGGAGGTTGGTTTCCGTGATGATCTGGGCTGTGCACACCACCTTCTGTAGTTTCTTACAGTCCTGGGCAGAGCAGTTGCCGTACCAGGCTGTTTTTACACCCGGACAGTATGCTCTCAATGGGGCATCTGTAGGAGTTGGTGAGGGTCCTTGTGGAAGTGCCAAATTTCCTGAGCTGCCTGAGGAAGAAGAGGCACTGTTGTGCCTCCTTGACCATCAAATCCACATGGGAGGTCCAGGTCAGGTTGTCAGTTATCATCACTCTGAGGAACTTGACGGTCTCCACCCTCTCAACCTCCGCTCCGTTGAGGTGGATGAGGATGTATTCTCCTCCTTCCTTTCTGAAGTCCACAATCAGTTCTTTAGTTTTGCTGAAGTTGAGAGAGAGGTTGTTCTCATTGCACCAGGCCACCAAGTCCTGTATCTCCCTTCTATATTTTGACACATCATTGTTTGATGTCTGTCCTACCATGGTTGGTGTCCTCAGCAAACTGGTCGAAAGCATTCAATCAGAATTTGGTAACACCGTACAGGAGTACAGTAGGGGGCTGAGAGTGCCTAAGACCATAGACCATAAAACATAGGAGCAGAAATTAGGTCAGTCAGCCCATCGGCTTTGCTCTGCCATTCAATCATCGCTCATAGGTTTTTCAACCCCATCCTCTTGCTTTCTCCTCATAAGGTACACAATGACCCAGCCTCCACAGCCTTCTGTGGCACTGAATTCCATAGATTCCCCACTCTCTGGCTGAAGAAGTTACTCCTTATCTCCGTTCTAAAGGGTCTTCCCTTTATTCTAAGGCTGTGTCCTCAGGTCCTAGTCTCTCCTACCAATGGAAACATCTTCCCAACATCCACTCTGTCCATGCTGTTCTGTATTCTGTAAGTTTCAATTAGAACCTCCCTCATCCTTCTAAACTCCAGTGAGTATAGCGTCAGTGTTCTTGAATGTTCATCATATGCTAAGCATTTCAATCCTGGGCTCATCCTTGTGAACCTCCCTGGACCTGCTCCAGGGCCAATACATCCTTCCTGAGAAATGGGGCCCAAAATTGAGCACAATACTTCAAATGTGGTCTGACCAGGCCTTATAAAACCTCAGAACCTTCACGCCTTTATATGGGCAACATAGTGGCTCAGTGGTTAGCACTGCTGCCTCACAGCACCAGGGACCAATTCCTACCTCAGGCAACTATCTGTGTGAAGTTTGCACATTCTCCCATGTCTGCATGGGTTTCCTCTGGTGCTCCAGTTTCCTCCCACAATCCAAAGATTTGCATGGCTGGTGAATTGGCCATGTTAAATTGCCCACAGTGTTAGGTGCATTAGTCGGGGGTAAATATAAGGTAGGGGAATGGGTCTGGGTAGGTAGCTCTTTGGAGAGTGGGTGTGGACTTGTTGGGCCAAAGGGCATGTTTCCATACTGTAGGGAATCTAATCTAATCATTTCTAGCCCTCTCGAGATGAATGACAACATTGTATTTGCCTCCCTATTTATCAACTCAATCTGCAAGTTTACCTTGGGGAGTGCCAGCGTTGAGTGTTATCATGGGGGAGGTGCAGTTGTCCATCTTCACTTAATGCAGTCTGTGGGTCAGGAAGCTGAGAATACAGTTGCAGTGGGCTACTGCAATATGAAGCTTTAGAAGAGTGACACTCAAAGAAATTGCACAGTCAGCATTGATGTCAACAAGAATACAAGTTTAAAGTGCTGCAGACTAAAAACAGTGAGAGAAATGTTAAATATTGAAACATCATATTAGCGTAAGAATTACTAAGCACATTCAAAAGAAATTGAAGGAGAAACAATACTTTCATACAGATTAATGGTCAGGGATGGCACAATGATGAACAAAATATGAAATTATTGCAGATGTTGGAGGTCTGAAATAAAAATAGAAAATGCTAGAGATACTTAGCACACTTGGCAGTGGGTTTGGAAAGAGAAACAGCTGATATTTCAAATGCAACAGAACTCCAGGAATGAATGGGGCTGGAAGGAAGCACAGGCACCACCGCAATGCATCAATAAGAATTAATCTTTGCATTTGCAATTAAAGTGGACTAAGTATTTCCTTTAGCACCCACTTTAAATTAAACCACAATCACTTGGAACTGGAGCAACGCCGTTGGGGTTCAGCTTGTTCGGTCGATGGCGGTGAAGCAGCGCCCTCTTCGGCTGGAGGACGCCTATACCGATCACATGGCACGGAGCCGTGACGAATCGGCTGATCGGGAATAAATGAAGACGCCCGGCTGGCTTTCCGCTGGTGTTGGGCGAGGCGAGAAGGGTGAGGGGTAAATGCCGGGTATTTAAGTGGAGTTCAGGCGGGAAAAGGCCGTTTATTTCTCGGAGGTTTCGGGACGCGAATCTGCGGCGGAAGGAAACGGGGATAGGCCGCAGGCTCTGCCGGGAGGTGCGCGCGCAGCCTGGAGTCGACGGCCACGTCGGAGCAAAAAGAGAAATGGGTCAGTGAGAGAATAATATAGAATATATACGTTATATAGGGGTGGGGGAGTGAGTCAGCAAGAGATTTATATAAAATATATACATAATATAGTTGTATGTGTGTAATATATAGGGATACAGGGGTCTGTGAGAAAATTATAGAACATATGCATTATATAGGGTGTGTGTATAATGTATGGGGGATAGAGGGGGAGTGCGTCAGTAAGAGACTTTTAAATATTTATAGCTGTGTGTATGCCAGTGAGAAAATTATATAGAATACTATATATATGTTATATGGGTGCGTGTGTGTAATCTATACAGAATAGAGACCCTCTCCAAAGTGTCCACATCCTTTTGAGAATGTGGCTAACAGAACTGTACACTGTATTCTAAATGTGGCCTAACCAATGTCTTGTACAATGTTAACATGACTGGCCAGCTCTTATACTCAATACCCTGTCCAATGAAGGCAAGCATACTGTATGCCTTCTTGACCACTCTATCCACCTGTGCAGCAACCTTCAGGGCACAATGGACCTGTACTCCCAGATCTCTCTGCCCATCAACTTTTCCCAAGGCTCTTCCATTCATTGTATAATTCACTCTAGAATTAGACTTGCCTAAGTGTGTCACCTCATTTGTCTGAATTGAAAGCCATCTGCCACTTTTCTGCCCAACTCTCCAGTCTATCCATATCCTCCTATATTCTCTGACAGTCCCTTTTGCTTTCTGCTTTGTGTCATCTGCAAACTTGCTGATCATACCAACAGTGCCCTCTTCCAGATCATTTATGTACATTACAAATAACAGTGGTCCCAATACTGACCCCTGTGGAACATCACTGGTCACCATTGGATGAGGGAGTGGGTCTATGAGAATTGTATAAATGTTCCCTATACCTTTAGGGATGTGTCCATAATATCTGAGGAGAGGGGGAGTTGCTCAATGAGTTAATTATATAAAATACACAATATATAGGGATGGGTTTATAATGTTGTGGTTCTGTTCACCGAGCTGGGAATTTGTATTGCAGATGTTTCGTCCCCTGTCTTGGTGACATCCTCAGTGCTTGGGAACCTCCTGTGAAGCGCTTCTGTGATCTTTCCTCCGGCATTTGTAGTGGTTTGAATCTGCTGCTTCTGGTTGTCAGTTCCAGCTGTCCGCTGCAGTGGTCGGTATATTGGGTCCAGGTCTACGTGCTTGTTGATTGAATCAGTGGATGAGTGGCATGGCAGATTCAAACCACTACAAATGCCGGAGGAAAGATCACAAAAGTGCTTCACAGGAGGCTCCCAAGCACTGAGGATGTCACCTAGACAGGGGATGAAATGTTTGCAACTCAAATTCCCAGCTCGGCGAACAGAACCACAACAACGAGCACCCGAGCTACAAATCTTCGCACAAACTTTGAATGGGTTTATAATATACAGGGGATAGATGAGGAATGGATCAGTGAGATTTATGTAAAGTATACAATATAAGAATGTATGTATAATATACAGGGGATACAGAGAGGAATAAGATCAGTGAGTGACTTATTCAAAATATACAGGTTATATACAATGTATAGGGATGTGTGCCTATAATAGGGGATAGAGAGAAATGGGTCAGTGAGTGATATCTGTATAAAATATACAATATACAGAGAGTAGAGAATATATGTAATACAGAGTGTAGAGAAATGGGTCAGTGATAAAATTTTTAAATGTACAATATATACAGTGGGAATAATATACAGGGGATAGAGGGGGGGAAATGTCAGTGAGAGACTTAAATAAATTATTCAGTATAAAGAGGGTTGTTGGTCACAGGCCTCCAGCCTGAACAATGTTCTGCCCCAAGGATTGATGCTGGGTTGACTGTTGTTCATAATTTATATAAGTAATTTGGATGAGAATACAAGAAGCATGGTTAGTAAGTTTGGATCTATAGGTGTGTGTATAACAGTCAGGAAACAAAGAGAGAGGGGCGTGGGTCAGTGAGGAAAAAGTTGGTGTCATCCAACTTACAACATTGGTGGCAGATTTGTACAGCATAGAAACAGACCAATTGGTCCAACTTGTCTGTGCTGCTCACATACTCTAATCTAGTCCCATTTGCCAAATGCTGCCTTCATTGCCCTGTCTACCTGTGACTCCACCTTCAAGGAGCTATGAACCTGCACCCCAAGGTCTTTGTTCAGCAACAGTCCACAGGATCTTTTCATTAAGTGTATAAGTAGCAGTATTCAAGAAGCACCTGGATGAATACATGAATAGGAAGGGAATCTTCCTGAAGATTATATTTTTCTGTATTAAAACTTAAGTGTCAGTGCCGGTTTGGAGGGCTGATGGGCCTGTACCTGTGCTGTACTGTTCTTTGTTCTAAGCCCTGCCCTGATTTGTCTTACCAAAATACAACCTCTCCTATTTATCTAAAGTCTGTCTGCTGCCCATCAGCCCGTCTGGCCAAGGTCCTGTCATACTCCGACATAATCACCTTCACTGCCCACTACACTACCAATTTTGGCGTCACCTGCATACTTATCACACCACCTATATTCACATCCAAATCATTTTATATAAATGACAAAAAGCAGTGGGCCCAGTACCAATTCTTGTGGCACACCGCTGGTCACAGGTCTCCAGTCTGAAAAACAGCACTCCTCCACCACCCTCTGTCTCCTACCTTCAAGCCAAAACATAGTTCCTTGAGTAGCATAACAGGCAGACAGGGTGATGAAGGTGTTGGGCACACTTAACCTTCATTGGTCAAAGCATTGAGTTCAGGAGTTGCGATGTCACATTACAAGAGAGGTCACATATGAAGTATTATGTACAATTGGTCAACCTGCTATAGGATGGACTTTATTAAACTGGAAAGGTGCAAAAAGGACTTGCAAGGACATTACTGAGATTGGAAGGTTTGAGTTCACAGGAAGAGGCTGGGACTTTCCTCCCTGGAGGCTGAGGGATGACCTTACAGAGGATTATAAAAGCCTGATGGGCATAGATAAGGTGGTAAGCCAAGGTATTTTCCCAAGGTAGGGTTGTCCACAACTAGACAATGTAGATTTAAGGTGAGAGGGGAAAAGATTTTAAAAGGGATAACTTTTTTAGGGTGTGTATGTGAACTGAGCTGCCAGAGAAAGTGGTAGAGGCAAGTACAGTTGGAGAGATGGGGAGAGGAATAGTTATTTGAAATATTCTGCTCCCCTTGTAGTAATGAGGGGTGCGTGGGGAGTAAAGGGGAAGCATGGGGGTCCCAAGTCAGACAACTGGGTGGGAGGGCTGGTGGTGGGAGAGGGAGAGACTGAGGGAGGGAGAGTGATGTGAGTGAAAGGCTGGAGAGAAGTTGAGAGAGATTGTCGTCTTCCTTCAGAAATACAACATAACAATTTTTTTTTCCAAAAACTGCATATTTTTATGTGGACATCCCAGGCAAGCTGTTGGAGTTCTAGGATTATGATCCAGTGACAGTGAAGGAGTGGTGACATAGTTCCAAGTCAGTACAGTTTGTGATTTGAAACAGATGTTTGGAGATTTGGAGATGATAGTCCTATGTATCTACTGCTCCCCGCTCTCTATTTGTTAGAGGTTGAAGGTTTGGGGACTTTCAGTTTTGCACTGTTCTTGATTTGTTTTTTTTTAAAATGTGACTGTGTCTTTACCTCTGGCTCGTGATGTATTCTTTCACCTGGGAATCATGTAAACATTTGTAAATTGATACTTCCTTCAGTCTTATGCAAGTGCCAAGCAGCAGACTAGTGTTACTTAATGTTATTGCTGGATCCTTGAAGTTATTCCAGATTAAGAAGGCTTGCACTGAACTAATTTGTCCTTAAAATCATACTTGAGCAAGGGATAATTAAACAAAATTAACTTAGTTCAGGAGTGCTAGCCTAGGAAGGCCATAGGTGTATGTGTGCTGTTATGGCCTGTACAATATTTTTAGTTTGTGAAGCACAAATGTAATGTTCTGGTGTATAGAGTGGGTGAAGTTTTACTCTTTCATCAGATGTAGACATGACTGGCAAGGCTAGTATCTGTTGCATCCCTAACTGTGCTTTTAATTGTGGCTTGCTCAGCCATTTCAGAGAACAGTTACAAGTCAACCACAATACTGTGGGTCTGAACTCATATGTAAGATAAACCAGGTAAGCACAAGATTTCCTTAAAAGGATACTGCCCTTTTTCTCTGTTCTCCTTTTAAATAGAAAGGCATGTGATCCTTGGTGGAAACTTTATGGAGACTTAAAGTCATAGTCACACAGCATGGAAACAGCCCCTTCAGTCCAACCAGTCCATGCCAAACATAATCCCAAACTAAATTAGTCCCACCTGTCTGCTTCTGGCCCATATTCCTCCAAACCTTTCCTATTCATGTACTTATCCAAATGTCTATATGTTGTAATTGTACCCACATCCTCCAATTCAGGAAGTTTGTTCCACACATGAACCACCCTCTGTTTCAATCAAAAATTCCCCCACATGTCTTTTTAAATCTCTCTCCTCTCGTCTAGTCTTGCAAACCCCATCCTAGGGAAAAGAAACTCCCATTAACTCTTTATTTTTCTCATTATTTTATAAACTTCTGTCAGGTCCACTGAAGGATGGGGCAGTGCCTTGGATATGTAGATATAAAGATTGACTCTCTTCAAGGCAGACACAGCAATTGAAGCTGCTAGAAAGGCATCTCCTTACTGAGCAATGTTGGGAAAGTTTGACCAGGTTGTTATTGTGAGACAGTAGCTCATGGCTGAACATATTACACCAAATCCCAGTGTGCTTTCAGAACTGTCAGATCTACAATTATAACTTCTCTTGGTGAGAGAAAGGCCTGTAATTGAGCTAACCAAGATGCTTGACCATGTGAGCAGCAGAAGAAAATGAAGCTTAACCGTATTATCTCTTTCCAAGATAAAAGGATGGGTAATGTTAGCAATGACTAAGCCATATGGGCACCTTTTGAGATTCCCCAGTGGGGTCACATGGGATTATGTTCTGGCGCCATCACACTATCATATTCTCTTTGCTTTTGCCATATTCCTTCAGCCCATCCGTGAGGGTGTCATCTTACGTATGAGACCTGACCAGGGCTGATCAGTTTTGCTCCCGTCCAATCCAGGACAGTCCTAAGAGTTGCTGTGAGCTGATGCTGCTGCACTGGCATTCCATACACAGAACAGCCAGGTTAAGGAAATGGATAGACACTTGCACCTGCAAAGAGTTTGGTTTAACGGTTGGCATCAGGGAGAGAAATATCATTTACTAGGAAGTCCGACTTTACCTGACAAAAGGAGCAGTGCTCTGAAAGCTTGTGGTTTCAAACAAACCTGTTGGACTTTAATCTGGTGTCATGTGACTTCTGACCATGTCCACCCCAATCCAACACTGGCACCTCCACATCTGTCTACAGATACCACCAGACCTGTTGAGTTTCTCCAGTGATTTTTCTTATTATTTTGAATATTCAGCATCCATAATAATCTTTGTTAATTGACATTAAAGCAGTCTGTTTAATAACTGTTATCACTGAATGCTATAAATATTCATTGAGTCAAGTAATCTCTGGAGACAGACAAAAAATGTTGTTATGCTTTTGGTCAGTGATCTTTATCATAAGGACAGGGAGAAAATGTTCTCTGCCAGAACCGGGGCAGGTAAAGGACAGGGCGGGGGATGATGAAAATAAAAGGGTTGAGTTGTGATGAAAGGTGGAAGGTCAGGATGATGAGTGGCAAAGGGATGATAGTGCAAGGTAAAAGGAGATGGTGGGAGAACAGTTAACGGAAGAAGAGATGATGTATCTGAGGTAACTGTAAATAGCAGCAGTGGAAATGAGACCAGCAGTCACTACTCAGAATAAATGAAAGCAGTTGATACAATACATTAAATTTGGTGATAGAAGTTAGGTCCAAATTTAAATGAATAGCTATTGTCCTATTGTAAATATCATGTTCGATCACCTCATGCTGATATTGCTTTCTGTTTACTGCAGGTGGGTGGCTTTCCACTTGGTTTTCCGGCTTGATCGGGTCACGGGAAATGAGAATATTAATCCTGGGTCTGGATGGAGCAGGCAAGACCACGATACTCTACCAACTACAAGTTGGTGAAGTTGTCACCACCATTCCCAGTGAGTATGATGTCCTGATTCTATATTTTAATTAGCAATGTTCTCCAAAAAGAAAGTGAACATTTAACTGGCTTTCAGTAAGAGTTGATGTTTGACAGTTTCTAGAGTTTGTAATGTTGAAAAACTCTGGATAAATCTGAATCCATTATGTAATAATGCATTGTGTTTATTTCCTCACTCTTGCATTTAGTGCACAAATACTGCAATATATAAGTTGCTACTTGAGTGGACCAGCATGGATGAGGTTGGTCAACTGGCAGTAGCAGTTCTATAATTTGACATAAAAGCATGTGAATTAGAAGCAGGAATAGTGCACAGCCTCTCAAGCCTGTCCTAATCATTCATTTGATGATGGCTGATCTGAACCATTTACCATCAATAATCTTACACCCTCTTGATAGTCAAGTATCTATCTGTCTCTGCCTTTAATTTCAAGAACTCCACTTCCACTACTTTTTGAGATTTCTGAAGACACTCAACCATTTGAGAAAACATGCTTCTCCTTATTGTTGGGAACGTATTTGTGGATTATCAAATTAGTAAAGCAACATTTGGATATTTTGGGGTTGGAAAGGATTTATCAGTAGGTTATGGAGGCCATCTGAGTTGCTTGGTATTGGAATTGGTCCTCCTGGGTGGAGGCCATCTTCAGCCTAGGAAACCTCTAACCACAAGGGATGAATGCAGATTTCTCCAGTTTTCTCACTTCCCCTCCCTTCCCCCCCCCCCCCCCCCCCCCAGCCTTTTCTCAGTCCCAACCCTCAGACTTAGCACCGCCTTCTTGACCTGCAATCATCTTCCCGACCTCTCTGCCCCTACCTCCTCTCCGACCTATCACCCTCACCTTAACCTCCTGCCACCTATCATATTCCCAATGCCCCTCCCCCAAGTCCCTCCTCCCTACCTTTTATCTTAGCCTGCTTGGCACACCCTCTTCATTCCTGAAGAAGGGCTTATGCCCGAAATGTCGATTCTCCTGCTCCTTTGATGCTGCCTGACCTGCGCTTTTCCAGCAACACATTTTTAAGCAAAGATTTATCAGTGATTACTTTAGAGCACTGGGTTGTCAATGTGCTGTTTTTTTAAGAAGTGCCTTTGGAAAAGCAGAGTTCTAAAGGGATAAAGGTGGCGTTCTATAGTTTTTAAAAAATTCTTGAGCAATCAGATCTGAAATGCCCTTATGGACTGATGCTGCCATTGCCTAGCAATAGACTCTGCACTGAGGCAACAGATTTTTTTCAGTCTACACGTAGAAGCAGTGGGAACTTGCAGAGAAGTTTGCAAGGAGCTGAAAGCAGCCTGTGCTAGAAATATGTTAGCAATAGTTTAAAAAGAACTGGAGAGCTTCAAGAATCAGGAGTCCTAATCTTTTGTCATCTAAATCAGCAATCTAGTTCTGGCAGTTTCCCATCATTCTGCTGCCTACAGTGACATAAACCTATTGTCAACCTGTTCTGTGTCCTATAAGAAATAGGACTTATAATCATCTAGAAAGGAATATGTTGATTAGGGATAGTCAACACAGTTTTGTGAAGGGTAGGTTGTGCCTCACAAACCTTACTGAGAAGGTGACTAAACAGGTTGATGAGGGTATAGCAGTTGATGTGGTGTATATGGATTTCAGTAAGGTGTTTGATAGGCTATTGCTTAAAATACAGAGGTACAGGATTGAGGGTGATTTAGCAGTTTGGATCAGAAATTGGCCAGCTGTAAGAAAATGGTGGTGGTTAATGGGAAATGTTCATCCTGGAGTTCAGTTACTAGTGGTGTGCTGCAAGGATCTGTTTTGGGTCCACTGCTGTTGGCCATTTTATTATAAATGTCCTGGATGAGGCCATTTAGAAGGATAGGTTAGTAAATTTCCGGATGCCACTAAGATCACTACAGTTGTGGATAGTGACAAGTTTAATGCAGAAAAGTGAGCGGTGTTTCACTTTGAATGGAGGAACAGGAATACAGAGTATTGGGCGAATGGTAACATTCTTAGCAGTGTAGATGAGCAGAGACATCTCTCCATGTACATAGATCTTGAAAGTTGCCACCCAGGTTGATAGGAGAAAGTGAGGACTGGAGTACCAGAGTTGAAAAATGTGGTGCTGGAAAAACACAGCAGGCTAGGCAGCATCTGAGGAGCAGGAGAATCAACGTTTTGGAATCGAGGCTTCCTGAAAAAGGGCTTGTGTCTGAAACGTCGATTCTCCTGCTCCTCAGATGCTGCCTGGTCTGCTGTGTTTTTCTAGCACCACATTTTTCAACTCAGGTTGATAGGGCTGTTAAGAAGGCATACGGTGTTAGTTTTTGTTGGTCGAGGGATTGAGTTTTGGCCACACTTGGAGTATTGTGTACAGTTCTGGTCACTGTTTTATAGGAAGGATGTGGAAGCTTTGGAAAGGATGCAGAGGAGATTTACTAGGATGTTGCCTGGAATGGAGGGAAGGCCTTATGAGGTAAGGCTGAGGGACTTGAGGCTGTTTTTTTTTTGTTAAAGAGAAGGTGATTTTAATTGAGGCATATCAGGAATCAGATGTTTAGATATAGTGGACAGTGAGAGCCTTTTTTTCATCAGATGGCGATGGCTAGCACGACGGGACATAGCTTTAACTAGATATAGGACAAATGTCAGAGCTAGTTTCTTTACTCCGCAGTAGGGGTGTGGAGCACACTACCTGCAACAGTAGTAGACTTGCCAACTTTAAGGGCATTTAAATGGTTGTTGGGATAGGCATATGGATGAGAATGAGATAGTGTAGGTTAGATGGGCTTCAGATTGTTGCACCGACCTGTGAAACCATCGAGGGCGGAGGGCCTGTACTGCGCTGTAATGTTTTATGTTCAAGGAATCATAGGAATTGAGAAATGAGTCCTTTTAGTTTAAACTCTTGTTTTCCCCATTTTCCATTATTAATTGCTCTGCAGAGCTGTGTTTGGGTCATATCCTGTTTGTGTATATAGTTTGTAATGGATTAAGGTAATTTGGTTAATTTGTGCAGTAGCTTAAATGATAACCAGTTTGCTATTTGTTTGAAGAATAGGTTGCTTCTAATGACTGTTATTGTTGAATTTATTGTAAAGCCTGGTGAAAGGCTAATTTCTTCCAGCTGATATTCGGTCAAATAGAATAAATTTTGACTAAGGCATTGTGCTTTCTTATTGTGTAGCTTGTAGACTAATAGGGCTTTACTTCCAGTGTACTCCTCCTGGACTGGTAGTCTTAACATTCCCTTTGCTTTAAATGGACAACTCTTTTGTTTTTTTTGTTTTGAAACAACAACCCTTGGTTGTGGAGGGGTACAGTGTTTCAACTGGTTAGGAATTCTAGATTTAGGAGAATGTAGCCTAAAAATTAGGGATTGACTGACTGTTCAGGAAGGATGTTAAGAACTCTTCTATACAGGGTGAGATGGTTTAGAACTCTTTCCACAAACAGCAGTGGATGCTGAATCAGTTGTTCAGCTCAAATCTGAAATTCTCTTCAGCAAAACTATGTAAGGGAGGTGAGCCAAGTGCTGGTATATAGAGTTGGACCACTGATCAGCCATTAAATAAAGGAACAGGCTTGGTGCTGAATAGCCTACTCCTGTTACTGTGGTGAGAAATGCTACTGGATTTCACCACTGAACAGCCCAGCTCTAATTTTGTTAGTATTTCAAATTTCCAGTGTCGTCAATATCTTGCTGTTATATTTGTCCCACAGCTGTTTAGCATTCGATGTTAGCAATGAAATCTGTTGAAAGAAAATATGTTCTACTGGAAAAGAACTACTATTGTCTTTTTATTTTTGCAATTAGTGTCTGAAATGGTGTAAATGTTTTTATTTTACAGCAATTGGCTTCAATGTTGAAACGGTAACCTACAAGAACCTTAAGTTTCAAGTGTGGGATTTGGGTGGACAGACCAGCATTCGGTATGAAAATGCTCACTTTTCTGTTATCAACATTTTTACCCTCTGTCTGCAAATAAAACCTGATTTTTAAAAAGGAGAGCTTTGATCTGATGACACAAATTTGTTTTTGTCAGTACGTTACCACAATCTTCATGACTGCAGTCAGAGCATGTGGTTTCAGGCAGCAAGTAGCAGAAGGGATTGGAAATAAGTGTCTTGGCAGCTGCCATCACCACCACTACAGGAAGTTAAAGACAGAGAATAACTGCTGGCCTTGTCAGTGCCACTTGATTCCCATCCATGAGTAAAAGGAAAAAGCTTGCTGAACTTAAAGGTAGTGACGCAGTGTGACAAGTGGTGTTCCACTAGGATTGCTGCTGAGACCACTAGACACCATTTGTCTAGATAGTTAGGTAAGACTTGATGTTTTTCAGAAATTGCAGGTGAAACCAAGGTGAAGTTAAAATGGCAGTGGAGTCCAATGATGCAAGAAGGTGACCATGAATTTGCTAAATGGACATGGACACTAGCAAATAAACTTCAGTGTAGGGAAGTGAGAGATTTGATTTTGATCAGTCGGGGTATCTAGGGTTACGGGGAAAATGCGGGAAAGTGGATGTGAGGAGTGTTGGATTGGTTATCCTGTTGAATGGTGGTGCAGGCTTGAGGGGCTGAACAGCTCTCTCATGTCCCTGTTTTTCCTCTTAATGGGAAGGTCATGCACTCTGCAAATAAGTCTTGATCAGGGAAGAAGAATGGAGCTCTGGGAGTACAGTGACACAATTCACGAGAGAATGAGGTTAAATAGGTATGCTTGAAAACAGAACACTTTGTATTCATTTCTAGATGGATAAAGTTGAGGGAATTAGGTAATTTGAAACCATGTATGAAAGCTTATTTTGACCATAACTGCAATGTCGTAAACATCCTGTGGTCTCTGTCTCTCTCTCAAAAATGAGTGAGGCACTGGAGATGGTTTTCTTAAAAAAGAACCGAATGCAAGGGTACAAGTTATCTATCCGGAGAGATTGAATGAGCTGGGATATCTTTCTCTGTAGAAAAGACCAAACACTTTGGGATGTCCTGAGATTTGAAAGCTGTTAAACAAATGCAAGCTCTCTTTTGTAATTATGTTCTTGACTCTGTCTCATCCTTTTTCATGCTCCCTGGCAGCTTGTATTGTTTGCATTTTACTTGAATGTAATAATTTATTTTCCGGGCCTGCACAGTACTTTAATTTTTGAATGCAAGGTGGTTTCTATTAAAACAATATTTCTGTGTATTTATATATTTACTCTCTCTCTTTTCAGGCCTTACTGGCGATGTTATTACTCCAACACAGATGCTGTCATCTATGTCGTGGACAGTTGTGACAGGGACAGGATGGGAATCTCCAAGTCTGAACTTGTTGCAATGTTGGAGGTAAGAAAGAAAATATCCTCTTTTTTTAAAAAAAAAATATGTGAATTATTTAATGATGGTCTTTAAACATTTGAGGCAAATCTGTAGAAGGGCCTAGTGATCATATATGTGAAAAATAAAGAGCAGAGTTGTAAAATCCCTAAAGAAAATCTTCATCGCTCCAAGTACACAGCAAAGGCCATCAAAAGCTATAATGGGAAAGTTTTACAATAATGTTTCTGATGCTTTCACAGATGTGAGTTGACCTGCTTCTTGGTTTTCAGTGGGGTGATCAAAAAGAATGCCACCGTAGTGTTAGTTGTCTGTTAATTATAATTATCCCTATTTTTGGAGGGGGAGAGACCAGTAAATCTTCACTTAAGACATTGAGAGATTCCAACGCTGTGTGAGCATTGCATCATTACCATGATGGGTTTAACAAGGAGCTTTGACCTCCTGATAGCAAGAAAATCATTTGTAGAACTATGTATGTTCAGCTGCACTTCCAAAGGTGTCATTTTCAGGAAAAAAGTGTAATTAATTTTTACAGAAGCTATTTAAGCACTGGGCTCGCTTTCTTGAGCATATTGGTCCTTCCAATCAAGCCATGTATTATTGCATTATTGAAATTGTTACTTGCATCAAATTGATGTTCACATTATTTCCCTGTAGTGAAGTCACCCCAGCCTCAATGTGGGTCTGATAATCCCCAACCCATCATCTTTAATTCTCAGAAAATAAGATCATCCTTTCAGTAGGTCTGATGACGGCAGATTAACATTAATGACTCTGCCAACTCTTTGTTAGAGATCTCCAGCTGTCTGCCATCCTGCGAGATCCTTGCCTCCCTTAAGGAAGGGTGTTCAAGAGGGTGCCGCTAGATTTTCTGTGAATGATAGCAAGCTTGAGGGATTTCAGTGGGCAGCTTGCTTACCTGGCAGCCAGAAGGTCATGAGTTCAAGTCTCTACCTACTTCAGAGACTTGATTGCATAATCTAAGTTGATTATGCAGCAAAAACAAATTGTTGGGAAAACTCAACTCAATAGGTCTGGTACCATCGGTGGAGAGAAAGCAGGGTTACCTTTTTGGGTCGAGTGACCCTTTTTTAGAATGGATTTGTCGCTGGGGAAGGGTAGGTTAGGCCTCTGCATTGAGCTGAAGAACTTGAGGGCCTTGAGCGCCTTCTCCCAAGACCTTACCCCAACCTCCACACCCCAGGTCCGGTCATCACACGGGCTGTTACAACAAACAACATTGTCAGCTAATAATGATTCCCATTAGCTTTGCTTTTATTTAATATAATCTGCATTGGCATGTTGTGGAGACACTCCAGTATCGGAGGAGCTGCCTTTGGGATGAGATGTTAAATTCAATGCCCTCTCCGTGCACAATATATCCAATGGTAATATCATAAAGGAGATCAGGGCACTCTTCCCAGTGTCCGGGTCATCACTCCCTGAAGTAGTCGAGAAATACTTGGCCTTGTTTTACAATCGCCGCGATGAAATTTTAACGAGTTTTAATCTGCTTCATGTAATTACCTTTTTATCTCTTACAAACCCACAGCCACGTGGTCACAGTGTCTGTTTGCTTGCAGGAGGAGGAACTGAAGAAGGCTGTTTTAGTTGTTTTTGCAAATAAGCAGGATATGGAGCAAGCTATGACTCCCACAGAGGTGGCCAACTCACTTGGTTTGCCAGCACTGAAGGATCGGAAATGGCAGATATTCAAGACCTCTGCAACCAAAGGGTCTGGACTGAACGAGGCAATGGACTGGTAATTACTGCACTGATAAATAGGACAACCTTACAATAATGCTGGCTAAGCAGGTAGAACTCTTGCTGCCTAATTCGGAAGATGAGATGTTCAAATTCCAATGTAGGATTTACAGTATACAGTACAGCTGTAGTGAGGGAGTGCTGCACTGTCTGAACTGCTGTCTTTTAGATGAAATGTTTAGCTGAGGTTTTGGCTTGCTATTAGTTGATTCTTGAGTGAAATGTATGTAGAGTTTGTAATAGGATCTGGGCAATCTGAGTTTGAGGCATGCTTTCAAAGTAACCGGGGTTGTGTCTGAAATATTCAGTGCAGTTTGACAATTCAGAAGATGGGTCAAAAAGACAAGGGAGTGGTAAAGATTTTGCAGTGCGATGATGCAGTAATGGGAAATGGTCTTAGTTTGAAGGATCTGGATATAACATTTTGGGTTGAGTTTTTCCTTTTTTAAAATGCAAAGTAACAAGTCATTGCTGGGAGTGGGTTATAGGACCCTCATATTAACTATTTGCCAAGATTGAGTATGCAGGAAAAATAATGGTTGAACAGAGGTAATGTCATAATCAAAGATCTTAATCTTCAATCAGAAAAATCGGGTTAGCAGAGGGAACTCGAAAAAGTTCAGAGTGTGTTCCAGTCAGTTTCGTGACCGGTTTTAGAACCAAACAGAACTGACTGTCTTAGATCTGGTAATGTTTGTTTAATTAATGATTTTATAAAGTAAAGCATCCTGTGATCATAAGAGTGATCATAACATAGAATTTCCTCTTCAGTTTGAGAATATAGATCTAAAGGCAAGTACACGAAGCCAGTTGGCTAAAAAGGCCCTGGACAATTAGTTTAAAGTAAGGTGGTGGGAAAGCAATGGTAGGTGTTGAAGATATTTCGTCACTTTTAGATCTTTGAGAGTTAAGGCCTGTGCACCTTCTGTGGCTTAGTAAAGGTTAAGAATGGTATCTGAAAGAAAAGACAGGTGCTGTGAAGATTAATGGCAGCCTGGAAGATTATGAAATTTTGAAAACCAAAGGATGATGAACACTTAATAGAGGTGTATTAGAATTTGAGGGTTGGGGAGTGTGAGGTGAAGAGGAAGAAAGTAAAGTGTAAAATTAGTACAAAACTTAAATTTGTAGCTAAAGTGTGTATTGATTTTAGAGGCAAACTGGTGAGTTAGAATGTGAAACAGACACCGGAGGTTTGTCTTCACAGTAGGTGCAAAAAGCATGCCAAGGTTCGCATGTGGGGGTGAGGGGAGCAACTTCAAACAACCATGAGAGGGGGAGGTGACAAATCACTGGCAAAGCTGATGGGACTAAATGCTGACCAGTTCCCTGGACTCGATAGCCACTTTCCGTACATCTGCTGAGGAGGGAGATGAGTGAGAACACTTTCACTGTCATCAGTTCTTTGTATGTCCCTTCCCTAGAGAGCTGTGAAGACTGGGTCATTGAACACAGTTAAGGCTGGTTCGGCCAGTTCTCTCCAAGGTACAGGCAAGCAAGTGCTTGTTAGATTGCATCAATCAGCCGTGTGTGTATTTTTATTAACTTCTGGTATGTTGGTATCACTAATTTAGTCAGCATTTATTGTCCATCGATTACTGTCCTTGAAAATGTTATAGTGAACTGCTGTAGTCTAGAGGTCAGGGGCAGGTCCCTCTGTGCTGTTCAGAGGTTGGACCAGGATACTTCCCAGCAACTGAAGGAATAGTGATAGAGTTCTGACTCAGTGGTGTGTAGCTTGAATGGGAACTTGTATGTGGTAGCCCCATTTCTCAATTGCCCTTGTCCTTTTTAGATATTTGTGGGTTTGGAAGGTGCTATCTCAGGAACCTTATTTAGTTGCTGCAGCCCATGTTCATGTACCTATTGCTTTCTGAACGACACCTTCCCACCCCCGGCCCTTGATGAAGGGCGTATGCTCAAAATGCCAATTCTCCTGTTCCTTGGATGCTCCCGACCTGCTGTGCTTTTCCAGCACCACACTGTCAACTCTAATCTCCAGCATCTGCAGTCCATCTTGTAGCTGGTACAGACTGCTGCCTCTATCAGAATGGAGGGACTGAATGAAGGTGGTGGCTCTGATATCAATCGAGTACTGCTTTGTCCAAGATGTTTTCAAGCTTCTTGCGTTGTGGAACTGCACTCATGCAGGCAAATGGTGAGTATTCCATCTCACTTCTGACTTGAGCCTTACAGACATGGACAGATTTTGGATGGGGGTTAGGAGTTGAGTTACACTCCACAGAATTCTCAGCCTCTGACCGTATTTCTAGTCTGAGCAGTTGTTTAGCTGCTGCAACCCCAGTATTTATATGGCTAGTCCAATTCAATTACTGGTCAATGATAACCCTCAGGATGTTGATGGTGGGTATACTGACCTTGAATAATCAAGGGATAAAAATAAGGTTTTATCTTGTTTGAGACAGTCATTGCCTGGTACTTGTGTGTAGAACAAATGAAACTTGCCACTTTTCATTGCAAACCTGGGTACTGTTGTCTTGCTCTATTTGGAGATAGATTTGAGGAGTTATAAATGGTACTGAACGTAATGCACTGATCAGTGAAAATCCCCATCTCTAAACTTGGAGTTATAATTCCTTCCTAGCGGCGCTATCTGTGGAGCAGCCTTCTGGTGTGGATTACAGCAGTCTGAAATGTAACCTTGCAACAACACTTTGAGAAGCATGGAGAATAAATGCTGCCTTCACAAACACAGCCAGCATCCTGAATGCAATGCTTCCTCCTGTAACTACATTGTGTACTCTCCACCAGCCTGTAGCTTGCAGGAGCTTTTTCATTCAAGTTTTGAATGAACCATACAGAACCAATGAGTAAATGTTTTTCATTATTGAATGTGTACTGGTGTTAACTGGGGCCTAACAACCTGGAGGTTACCAACAGGCTGTGAATCTTTGGACTTCTCCACTGCAAAGAACTTGAATGTTTAGTCATTGAATGTATTCAAGACTCCAATTAGTATGTTAAGGGAGTTGAGAGAGGGAGAGAAGGTGGTGCTGATGGAAGGGTTCCCACATGAATTAGTGAATGCAGAGCAGCTTGAGCGGCTGTTTGTTCTTGCCTCATCTTCAGATAAAACGGATCATGTGGGCAGAGTTTGCAGGCAATGTTTGCCACTTAAGAACTAGCTCTAGATCCTCACCATAAGTCCCTGGCTATGATGGCACAAACCAGACTATGACCATCTCTGATCAGAGACCATCCAACCATTGCCCCTTGACATTCAGTGGTGTTACCAATCCTGAATCACCCACTATCAACATCCTGTGGGGAGGTTGACATTGACCAGAAACTCCACTGGACCCACCACATAAACACAGGGCCTATAAGCAGGTCTGAGACTAGGAGTACTGCAGGAAGTAACTCCCCTGATTTCTCAAACTCTGTCCAGCATCCCCAAGGCACAGTCAGGATTGTGGTCAAGTACTTACCACGTTCCTGGATGGGTGCAGCTCCAACAACCTTGGAGGCTTGTCACCATCCAAGACAAGTATTGCACTTAATTAGCACCGCATCCACAAGCATCTAGCCCCCCTCCACTGATACTCAGTTGCAACCATGTACTATCTACAAGAAGTACTGCAGAAATTCAAAGATCCTTAGACAGCACCTTCTAAATCTATGATTGCTTCCATGTAGAAGGACAAGGGCAGCAGATACATGGGAATGTAACCCACCGTATGTTGCCCTCCAAGCCCCTCAACACCCTGACTTGGAAATATATATCACTGTTTCTTCACTGTAACTTGGTCAGAACTCTGGAATTCTGTCCCTAAGGGCATTGTGGGTCTACCTACAGCACCCGGACTGCAGCGGTTCAAGAAGGCAACTCACCCCCACCTAGCCGGCATCTGAGTGTGGGCAATAAATAGTGGTCCAACCAGTGATGTCCATGACCTAGGAATAAAGTTTACAGAAAGCTATTGGAAACGCTGCGTGTTTCAGCTCGTGTTGCTGCATGGGCTTGCTGGGTGTTAGTGTCGGTGAGTGTAAGCTCATGGAAATAAACTGAGGCAACTGTGGGGCCTGTGGAGATATTTTTCTTAATAGACTGAGTTGGCACTTTTTTTCCTGTCTTTCAGGTTGGTTGAAGCCTTGAAGTGTAGACAGTAAAAACAGTTGAGTTTTTCAATCTACTGCAAGAGCCACGTTTCCCACCACCACCTGAGGTCTTACACAAGAGCCACTTGTTCGATGGCGTGCTGCATTGACTCCAGTTTGTTTTTTTTTTGCATTATCTTATTTATGTGGGTGTTTTTTGTTTTTTGGCAATAAATTAACACTTTCAATGAAGAGATTAGCTTAACAGTTAAGGGTTATTGCATCAGGAAAGTGAAGTTATCTTTTAGTTGCTTTCATTTGACTTTGATCATACAAACACTAATAAAACATTCCTTTCTTCACATGGAGCTATATTCTTGGATATGACGATGCTTTGGCTAAGTAATGCCTTTTAAGGTTTTGAATCCAGCTTCATATATAAAAGTGGGCTGTTAGATTCTTAGCTTTTGAGCTAATTGTATTTAAAATTGATTTGAAACTGGGTAAGAAATTCTTGGATATTTTCCCTTCAAAAAAAAAGTGGTTTGAGTTCATTCTGTATATATTTTGTCTTTGTACAAACCCACTGATTCACTGGTCATTCTGTTCAGGAACTTGTGGTAAAGGTTTAGGAACTGAATTCTGGGAAGCACAAGTCAAGAATGCGTGACTCTGTATGGAAGAAGAGTCCATTTGTCCCATTGTGTCTGTGATGGCTCTTTGAGACAGTCAAGAAGATGGGTGGCATACCCAGGTAATATTGGTGAACTTGTAATCCACAGTCCTAGGGTCAGCCCTGGAGGCAGGGATTCTATCTCATTGTGGCGGCTGCTGGAATTTACTTTTAATTAGAGCTAAAAAGCTAATCTCGTAAAGCTGACTGTGAAGCTATCATTGTTACAAAACCCTGTCTCCTTCACTGAAGGAAATCTGCCTTTCCCACCTGCTCTGGCCATTTTGGGGACAGTTTTCACTGCCTTTCAAATGGCTAGGGTAGGTCACTCCATTGGAGCAGTTTGGAATGGACAACAAGTGATGGCCATGTCACACCCCATTGAAAATCAACCTCCTCTTGTTCTTTCTCCATGGCCCTGCTCAGTTCCCAATCTGTCAACTATTCACTTGAAAAGAAAAGTCAATTACCAGTGAATATGCTGTCAGCTTTAAATCACTACACGCCCCTGAGTAGAGAAAGTCTCCTCTTCTCCCCTCCAGTTCTTTTACCTAATGATCTTGTTTCTGTGATTTAGTAAGATAAAATTAACTAAGGGGTTCTGTACTACATCTATATCCACATTAAAAAATTATTCACCACATCCAGCCTTCATTAGAGAGTTTAGTATTTTTTTCTTTCTAGTTAATTCCTGGCTTTTGATTTTTGAGGGAGTCCATGTTGGGATTAAAGGTGTTTCTTAGACTAACCTAATGAATTAGGAGCATGGCTGCTCACTCCTTGGGACTGTTCCACCATTCAATAAGATCATAGTTGATTTGATCGTTCCACATTGTCACCTCCCTCTGATAATCTTTCACCAATTATTCCCCATTTTCACTGCCAGGGAGGAAGAGTTTCAAAGGTATTCGGTTCTCTCTACGCTTTTCCTTACCAGGGAAGGTTGAGCCAATTAGGTCTATACCTATTAGAGCTCAGGATAAGAGCTGATTTTACTGTGCCATGAAATTCCCTGAGGGAATGGGGCAGGCAGGGTAGAGAGAGAGACTAAGGTGGGGGGTGGGGGGTGGAGAGAAGGGTCCCCAAGTTTAAGAAAGAGGTCTCTTTTTAAGACAGACTTAATTTTTTTTCTGGTAAGGGTCACTACCCTGTGCCATTCTCTACCTCCAGGCATTAGTGGAAGTTGGATTGATCAGTTTGTTCAAGACTGAGTGAGTTAAGATTTGTATTGCCATGGGTTCTGGGAGGGGTCAGATGGGGGGGGGGGGGGGGTGACACAGCAGTCATAACCCAGACCAGCCCTGATCCCATGGAAAGGTGGCACTGTCCTCCTGGTCCCAAGTTCAAGCCAAAGCACCCTGTCATTTTAATTACTGAAAAGAAACAGATTCCTGAGCTTTTATTCACTTTTATTCATCCATGATTTTGGTCCTTGTCACAAGCTTTTTCAGTTCACTCACTCTTAGCTACAACTTGAAAGAAACCAAGGATTTTTTTCAAGGGGCTGGAATGAAGAGGATCATCCTTTGGATCCTGCTCTAAGGAGGCCTTTTTAAATCTAGTTACCAGTCCCAGTCCAACAGATCAAGTAAGAATGATAGGACACTGCCTGTTAATATACTGATCACCCAAACTAACTCAGGAACTCATTGACTTTGACTCCTGTCCAATATTGCTTCCATTTTAAAATTCACCTTGTTTTCAAATCTCTCCCAACACAATCTCTAACTTCCTCTAATTCCTCAACCTCCTGAGATCTCTGTGCTACCCTGCTTTGCACACACCCAATTTTTACCTCCATCTTACCTCAATAATACACATCCAATTTTTCCCCCTGCTATTTGGTTACCCTAACACCAGCTGTCCGGGCCTCTAACTCTGGAAAACCCTGTCTGAAATCTCCAGGCCTCTTTCCTTCCAGACAATTCCGAAGTTTGTATCTGGGCCAAAAGGTTGTATCCCTGGCTAAATAACTCCTTTCTAGAATGCTCTCCAATCTTTTAACTTGCTACTCTTCTAAACCACCTGGGAATGTTGCAGGCACTAATTCTAGACATGGTTACTAAAAACATTGTAATTTCCCAACCATTTTTTATTCCATAATTCTGTCCATCAACATTATTTTTCAATTTTACTTTTTTAAAATGAATGAAAACTATTTGAGTCTGGTGAGAGCTACCATATGTAAATGTGCTTGTTGTGACCTCTGTAAATAATTGTGGGTTCTGGTTTCACCTGACTTTACCTTTTTAAAAAAAAATCATTTTATTGTTTGATTTAAGTGATGTTCATAATAATAAAAGCTGATTTTTACTCTTCTTTGAGTTTTCTTGGCTTTTGGAGCCTGTCTTTGCTCTGACATTTCTTGTTTTGTCTATAACTGAAGAACTGGGTAAAACTGCACTTTAAAGACTGAAGTCTTGCTTAAAAGAGAAGTTGAGACTTTCTGCCTTGCACTCAGCAGAACTAGGAGACCCGAAACCAAATTGACTAAAACTGGTGTCTCTTCAGTGTGAGAGAAGGTAATGATGTCCCAACCTTAGAGATGCAGCAAAAACAGTGTCATTCTTAGTTCCCCAAACAGACGTGTAAAATTTAGTCAGTGTTGCTATGGGAATGTGGTACAGTTTGGCGATCTCCATAACCCCATTCTTCCTTTTTGATAAGTGTTTTGTATGTATGAATGCCAGTTGCCTATGTAAGAGGATCCTGTGTATTAATATAAAAGATCTAAACACAAATGTACCTTGCAAAACTGAGTGATCATCAATTGTCTTCCAGTGTGCTGGTTAGCACAGTCTGGCTTATTGTCTAACTGCTGTCCAATAAAATCTCATTTGATCATGGGCAGACTGCATTGAGCCTGGGCTGGTTGTACACCATTGATGTGTTGTGAATGGTCACTGGGACATGTTTGATATGGTCTTTCTGTCATTTGGGATGGACAGCTGACCAATCTGGCAACTCCAACTCCTGTCAGCAATGTTAGAGTTCTAGATAATTTCCAAACAAGCTGTTCAGGTATTATTTCACACCTCAGGAGCAGGTGGGATCTGAACCCAGGTCTCCTGGTTTAAACATAAGGACACTTCCACTGCACTACAAGAGCCCTACTGTGTTGGAGTTCTATGTTTCTAGCATTACTAACAGACTTGTAAAGGAGTTTTCTATCAATCAAAGGAGATAGCACAAATGTTTTGGACCTTTACACCCAACACCAACTTTTTTTTTGCACTAGCTATCAGTTAGATACTACAGGGTCAGAGTAGAATTGGACCTGAGTTTTAAATAAAAATCACTGACTGACAAGTAACAGCTGTAAGTAACTTTGAATTTTAGTATCATGGACTGAAATAAGGAAAGGACCGTTTTAAAAACCAAGGATTACTGCATGTTTTTGAAAGTGAGCAACTCCACATGTTGGAAGCAGTGTTTACACAGCTGCCTACTGGTTTAATAAATGTCAGTGTAAACCCTGTGGAAATTGTGACCATAACATGGTAGAATCTCATTCATTGAGAGGGAGGAATCTGGGTTAGAAACACCTGGACTAAAATTGAATGAGGCTAATTACAAAGAAGTGAGGGCAGTGCTGGTTGGAATGGACTAGTGAAGGAGTTTAGCAGCAAGAATGGTTAAAGGTCAATAGCAGATATTACAAAAATAGCCCATGTTCCAAAGAATTATTCCAGTGAGGAAGAAAGGAGCGATGAACCATGGAAGTTAAGTTTGTTTGTTTGTTTATTATTATCCTAAATTCCAGTGAGTTCAGGCCCAATCTACTCGACCTCTCCTCCTAAGACACTCCCTTCTTACCTGAGATCAGCTTAGTGAACATTCTCTGCACTGTCTCCATTGACATTTTATCTAAAGAAAGATAGACTGATAGTAAAATGTAGTGTAGGAGGGTTAGTTTGATCTTCGAGTAGGATAAAAGGTTGACACAACATAGAGGGCCAAAGGGCCTGTACTGTTCTGTACTCTTTAAAAGTCCTAAAACTGTGGTCACAGTATTCCAGTTGTGGTCTGACCAGCGCCTTGTGTAATTTTAGCAAAGCCACCTTATTTTTATACTCCATTCCGTTTGAAATAAAAGCCAGCGTTCCATTTGACTTCCCTGAGTTGTTAAACTTAGGTGCTGGCATTTTTTGTCGATTGAGAATTCCAAAATCCCTCTACTGTAGCTCCCTACAATCTTTCTCCATTTAAATCCTGTGTAGCTTCTCTCTTCTTCCTGCCAATTTCCCCACATTGTATTCCATTTGATGAGCTTCTGCTTGCTCGCTTAATTTGTCGGTATCCTTGTGCGGACTCTTCCTGTTTCACCCTGCCTGTGTGAGACCAACGGGGCAACTTTTTCACGCAGAAGGTGGTACGTGTATGGAATGAGCTTCCCGAGGAAGTGGTGGAGGTTGGTATAATTGTAACATTTAAAAGGTGGTTGGATGGGTATATGAATAGGAAGGGTTTGGAGGAATATGGGCCAGGTGCTGGCAGGTGAGACTAGATTGAGGTGGGATATCTGGTCGGCACGGACAAGTTGGACCGAAGGGTCTTTTTCCGTGCTGTACATCTCTATATGTCTCAAAGTGAGGTGGTAAAGTGTGATCACAATTGCCTGTTCTAGACCCAAAGTCTACAATAAAAAAAACACAGCTCAACAATGTTATGGTTCATTTGATATTTAAGGGATCTTGCTGTACTTGTATTGACTGAGCCTGACTCCATTATGATATTGGGGTCGAGTGTGGTGCTGGAAAAGCACAGCAAGTCGGGCAGCATCCGAGGAGCAGGAGAACCATCCCTGAAGAAGGGCTTATGCCCAAAACATCGATTCTCCTGCTCCTTGGATGCTGCCTGACCTGCTATGCTTTTCCAGCACCACCCTCTTGACCCTGATCTCCAACATCTGCAATAGATGCTTTCTCCTCCATCATGGATATCTCCTCCACATTTGTTTGACCAGGCAGCAGACTGAGGGATATACAGTGATGTGGAGATGCTGGTGTTGGACTGGGGTGGATGAAGTCCAAAGTCACACGACACCAGCTTATAGTCCCAACAGGTTTATTTGAAATTATTTGAAACTTTTGGAGCACTGCCCTTTCATTAAATGAAGTGGCATATCCAGAAACTAACAACAATTTCCAGGCCGCTGAAGTGTCACTTTGCCAGGGTGAAAGGGGAAGTTTAAATCTGTATTTTGTGATTCTCAAAGAATGTGTCAACCTTCAATTCTTTTTTCAGTTCAGTAAGTTCTAGAGATAAATATAAAAACCGCAGCTGAGGCTGTTCAGGGAAATGTTAATGATGGAGCACAATGTAATCAATAGCAAATTCAATCCATTAACCTGAACAATCGATATTTACAATACAGTTAGTTTAGAAAAGAGTAAGTAATGTCCCAAGTTACTTTAGTGGGCAGTTATAAGATAAATGTTGGCACCACATTAGCAGACATTAACATAAATCATTCAAAGCTTAGTCAGCAAATAAGACTTGAAAAAGCATTTTGTTTTTGTAGTCTTACATGTGACGTGGGAATTGCTCATTTGTTGCCCAGCCCCAATTGCTCAAACTCCAAACACCACCTGGAGCCACATGTAGGCCAGACCAAGTGGAAATGACAGAATTCTTCAACTTGAGAACAATAGTGAACCAGATGGGCTTTTACAACAATTCAGAGAGAAGGTCATAACTTAGCTGAAGGTGTTTGGGCCTAGAACACTACTCTGAGGAATTAGGGTTGTTGTGGTGTGTCACTACCCTTGTACTGGGAGGCCTGGGTTCAAGTCCTAACTGCTCCGGAGGTGTGCAATAGCAGGTTGATTGGGAGATCCAAGAGGGCAGCAACCCAGCAGGTCTGAGTCTGCAGAGCTCTGCCCAAGACTCAGGCAGAATGGGGTGCCTACCTTCACCTGTTAATTCACTTAAAATAGTTTCTGCCCATCACCCTTAGCCATTTTGCATCAAACTTTAACAGTTTGGTGCTTTTTAAAAAATGATTAAGGACAAGAGCTCCCGTAGTCCACAACAGGCAGGGACCCCTCCCCCACCCCCTCCTACAGCAGCAGCAGAGATGTCCGCGGCTGCCCCGGGGGGACTTACCTGCGGCGGTGAGCCTGAGCGCGGAGTTTGTTAAACTCTGAGAGAAGATTGATGCGTCCATCGAGGAGACCCGGTCCAGGTGGGACTTGATCTCAGTCATGCTACAGAAGCATGACCGAGAGATCGAGAAACTTCGGCAGTGTCGGAGGGGCAGAGCAACGAGCCGCAGCCTTGGAGACTGCTGCTGAGTCATCCGTAGGTCAGGTCCGGGCTCTGGAGCGGCAAGTCCGGACACTGGAGGAGCTTACTGACAACCTCGGAAGGTCGTCGGAAAAATATTTGGTTGCTGGGCCTTCCCGAATGGCAGGAGGAAGGCCAGCTCGTGGATTTCCTGGAGCAATGGCTCCCACAGCTGCTGAAACTGGAGTCGGAGCTGGGCTGGGTATGGGTGGAGCAGGCCCACCAGGTCGCTGTACACAGGCCTGGGTTGGACCAGCGCCCCCATCTGATCCTAGTTTGACTTCAACATTATAGAGAAAAACAAATGTTGCTGGAGGCCTCCAGAGTCTTGGGGAAGGATCCCCAGGCCATGATGTACAAGGGCTCCAAGATAATGTTGTTTCAGGACTTCTCTCCAGCCATGGTCTGCAAGAGGAGGGCATTCGATGAGGCAAAGAAGCGTTTGAGACTTAATTATTCAATATTCCATGTGATATCCAGCAATGCTGTGCTTCAGTCGTGGAGGATCCAGATGTAACTTTGGATCACTGGAAAAAGTAAAAGAATTCCTGGACGCTCTTAAATAGACTGCAGGACTTGAACTATATGGGCAATTACTTTATTTTGCACCCCCCCCCCCACATTGTCTTTCTTTCTTCCTTTTTCTTTTCTCCGTTTTCCCTTTTGGTGGTGGTGGGGGGGCAGGGGGGTTCGTTCCTTATTCTCTCTTAGGTTTCTTATCTGTAGCTCGTGTGGTTTATCTGATCATTGGGGGATGTCTCTGGGTTTTCTTTTATTATTTAGTCACTTAATACTTGCTGGGATTGTAATTTTGCAATCTTATATATTTTTAACTTGTGCTGTTTTGTTAAGTATATCTAGGTGATAGTGTGGAGGGGTGGGTGGGTCACACACTGTTAACTTCTGTTTTATAAGATACTGGATTTTATTGTGTAATGCCTGGGCCGAGGGCAGGGCCCTAGCTGGGAGAGGTTATGGTGAGGTTAATGGAAGGTAGTAGTGCCCCCTGTGAGTAAGGGGACAAATCTCCCTCTAAATATATTTTATGTTATTTTTATTTAGGAGTAGTTCTTAGTTGTTTTGATTTAACTGTTTTAAAGAGATTTTTTAATATGTGAACTTTTTATGGTCTATATTCAATGTCTTTTGCATTGGGTTCTTCCTCCTGGGGGGTCTCCGGCCTGCCTGGACAATCATGGCTGGCCATTCGTTTAGGTGGTGCACCTGGAATGTCAAGGGGAGCCACTCACCAATCAAAAGGAAAAAGATATTATCAAGTCTTAAAAAAGAAAAGGTTGATGTAGCTCTCTTACAGGAGACACATCTACTTGATAAGGCGCACTCAAAGCTGCAACAGGGTGGGTTTGACCAGGTGTTCTTTTCATCTTTCAGCTCAAAAAGTTGGGGAGTAGCCATTCTTAGTCAGAAGAGTCTTCCCTTCCACATGCTAAGCCAGATAAAAGATGAGTCTGGACAGTATATATTGATTTAAGCCCTAATATATGGAGAGGAATACGGGATTTTGAATCTTTATTGCCTCCTGGCTCACCCTTTTAAATTTGTAATGAAGTGTTCTCTAAGTTGATGGCTCTTGGGGTCTGCCATACAATTATAGGAGAAGATTTTAATTGTATTATTGACCCAGAGACGAACAGGATACCGAGGAGCTCTGCAGGCATATCTCTGAGATCTAGGCAACTGACGGATCTGAACAGGGAGCCGGGGCTGATAGATTATGGGGGTTGCCTTCACCCCCAGGGTAAAGACTTTCTACTCTAACCCACACAAGTGCCATACCAGAATTGATTTTTTTTTGTCCCCTCGACCCTTTTGAATTCGATATTGTTGTGTAAAATAGGTAATATAACTATTTCTGACCACGCCGCAGTATATATGGAGATTAAGCCTAGTGATGATGGGTTAGGTCCCTGACATTAGCATATGAACCCTTCTTTATTGAAGGACAGCAAGTTCATAAAATATTTCTTGCAGGAATTTAAAATCTTCTGGGATATTAACTCAGGCATGGCCGGTAACCCTTCGGTGATGTGGGAGACTGCTAAGGCATACGTGCGAGGCCTGGTCATCTCATATTCTGCAACACGGAAGTGACAAAAGGGAGAGCAACAGGGTCTGCTCGAGAGCAACATCGTAAGTTGATAGGCCTTCCATTACTAAACTACAGCGGATCACAGCCCTTAGGGCAGCCTTGAATACCGTACTTACCCAAACAGCAAAGAGGGAAA
The DNA here is from genome assembly GCF_047496795.1 of Chiloscyllium punctatum. Taxonomy (NCBI): domain Eukaryota; kingdom Metazoa; phylum Chordata; class Chondrichthyes; order Orectolobiformes; family Hemiscylliidae; genus Chiloscyllium; species Chiloscyllium punctatum. Next base: position 30,734,728 of record NC_092770.1, on the reverse strand, counting down.
TATTATTCGCAAAGCAGATATTATTTGAATATGGCGACAAGCCTGGCAGGTATCTAGCATACCTTGCCAGAAAGAAAAAGGCTCCTCAAGCCATTACATCTATTAGAGAGAGTACCAGTACCCTGACTTATAATCGTAAAAAGATCAATGCAGCCTTTAGGAAGTATAAGTCGCAGGACTGTGAGTACAGAACGAGGAAGATGGAGTCTTTCTTTAAAACATCTGGCCATCCCGGGCCTAACCTCGGAGCAGGTGTCGTGCTTGGCAACCCAGGAAGTACAGGAGGTGGTGAGGCAGCTTCAGAGTGGCAAAGCACCTGGACCAGACAGACTCCAGGCTGAGTTTTATAAAGAATTTATAGGGGAACTGGCCGGGCCACTCATAAACATGTACAATTACTCACATAGTCAGGGCTGCCTCCCGCCTTCGTTGAGAGAAGCAAATATTTCTCTCATTCTTAAGAAGGGAAAGGCCCCAGAAGACTGCTCTTCATATAGATCCATATCCTTGTTAAATGTGGATTTTAAAATTCTCTCAAAAATGTTAGCATTAAGACTGGAGACGGTCTTGCCATTCATTATAAAAGAGAATCAGACAGGGTTTATAAAGAGTCGCAGGTCAACTAATAACATTAAAAGAGTGTTAAACATGGTACATGGCTGCCAGCAGGGACCGATACCAGGTTTAGTTGTCTCCCTAGATGCAGAGAAGGCATTCGATCGGGTAGAATGGCCATATCTCTTTTGTATGCTGGAACAGTTCTTTACTAAATGGGTTACAGTATTATATAGTGATCCCAAAGCAGCAGTAATCACCAACGATTTAAGTTCAGATGGCTTTAGCATTGGCAGAGGCTGTCGTCAGGGATGTCCTCTCTCACCATTATTATTTACTCTAGTGATTGAGCCGCCGGCGGAAGCTATACAAACTGACCCTAATATAACGGCTCCGGAGTTTGGATCAGGCAAGCACAAAATCACTCTCTATGCAGATGATGGCCTCCTTTTCTTGAGCGATCCTTTGACATCTGTGCTCTGCCTAATTCAAGTGGTCAATTTATTTGGTATGTTCTCAGGCTACAAAATCAATTTTGTGAAATCGGAGGCCATGCCATTGGGGGACCTTGCCAGTATATCCAATTTACTGGACGGATCCTGTTTTCCCTTTCGGGGGGGTCACTAGAAGGTTTTCTGTACTTAGGTATTTTCATTACTCTGACATTTGGTCAGCTATATAAAGCCAATAATAAACACATATTAGAGAAAATAAGACAGGACCTTCAACGCTGGGAAGATCTTCCAACATCTTGGCTAGGTAGAGTAGCCTTAGTTAAGATGAATATTTTACCTAGTTTCTTATACCCTATGAGAATGCTCCCCTTGATGCTGCCCAGCAGGGATCTCTTTCGGTATTTTCAAATACGAGGCCAAAGTTCAATGGTGCAATACCTTAACAGGGAAGACCGTGGAGGAACAACGGCGGATATTTCTGTGTATAATGCAGAAGTTGCAAGATCAGTTCATTCCTAAAAGGAAGAAAGATCCCAGGAGGAGACATGGGCGGCCATGGCTGACGAGGGAAGTAAAGAAACATATAAAGTTAAAAGAGAAAAAGTATAACTTAGCAAAGATAAGTGGGAAAACTGAGGACTGGGAAGCTTTTAAAGAACAACAGAGGATTAGTAAGAAGGAAATACGCAGAGAAAAAATGAGGTACGAAGATAAACTGGCCAAGAATATAAAGGAGGATAGTAAAAGCTTTTTTAGGTATGTCCAAGGCAAAAAAATGGTTAGGACAAAAATTGGGCCCTTGAAGACAGAAACAGGGGAATATATTACTGGGAACAAAGAAATGGCAGAGGAATTAAATGGGTACTTCAGATCTGTGTTCACTGGGGAAGACACAAGCAATCTCCCTGAGGTAACAGTGGCTGAAGGACCTGAACTTAAGGGAATTTATATTTGCCAGGATTTGGTGTTGGAGAGACTGTTAGGTCTGAAGGTTGATAAGTCTCCGGGACCTGATGGTCTGCATCCCAGGGTACTGAAGGAGGTGGCTCGGGAAATCGTGGATGCGCTGGTGATTATTTTCCAGAGTTCAATAGAATCGGGGTCGGTTCCTGAGGATTGGAGGGCGGCTAATGTTGTGCCACTTTTTAAGAAGGGTGGGCGGGAGAAAGCAGGAAATTATAGACCAGTTAGTGTGACCTCAGTGGTGGGAAAGATGCTGGAGTCTATTATAAAGGATGAAATTACGGCACATCTGGATAATAGTAACAGGATAGGACAGAGTCAGCATGGATTTATGAAGGGGAAATCATGCTTGACTAATCTTCTTGAATTTTTTGAGGATGTAACTCGGAAGATGGACGAGGGAGATCCAGTGGATGTAGTGTACCTGGACTTTCAGAAAGCTTTTGATAAAGTCCCACACAAGAGGTTAGTGATTAAAATTAGGGCGCACGGTATTGGGGGCAAAGTACTAGATTGGATAGAGAATTGGTTGGCTAATAGGAAACAAAGGGTAGTGATTAACGGCTCCATTTCGGAATGGCAGGCAGTGACCAGTGGGGTACCGCAGGGATCCGTGCTGGGACCGCAGCTTTTTACAATATATGTAAATGATATAGAAGATGGTATCAGCAATAACATTAGCAAATTTGCTGATGATACAAAGCTGGGTGGTAGGGTGAAATGCGATGAGGATGTTAGGAGATTACAGGGTGACCTGGACAAGTTAGGTGAGTGGGCAGATGCATGGCAGATGCAGTTTAATGTGGATAAATATCTGGTTATCCACTTTTGTGGCAAGAACAGGAAGGCAGATTACTACCTCAATGGTATCAAATTAGGTAAAGGGGCTGTTCAGAGAGATCTGGGTGTTCTTGTCCACCAGTCAATGAAGGCAAGCATGCAGGTGCAGCAGGTCGTGAAGAAGGCTAATAGCATGCTGGCCTTCATAACAAGAGGAATTGAGTATAGAAGCAAAGAGGTGCTTCTGCAGCTGTACAGGGCGCTGGTGAGACCACACCTGGAGTACTGTGTGCAGTTCTGGTCTCCAAATTTGAGGAAAGACATTCTGGCTATTGAGGGAGTGCAGCATAGGTTCACGAGGTCAATTCCTGGAATGGCAGGATTGCCTTACACGGAAAGACTGAAGTGACTGGGCTTGTATACCCTTGCGTTTAGAAGACTGAGAGGGGATCTGATTGAGACATATAAGATTATTAAAGGATTGGACACTCTGGCAGGAGGAAACATATTTCCGCTGATGGGGGAGTGCCGAACCAGAGGACACAACTTAAAAATACGGGGTAGACCATTTAGGACAGAGATGAGGAGAAACTACTTCACCCAGAGAGTGGTGGCTGTGTGGAATGCTCTGCCCCAGAGGGCAGTGGAGGCCCAGTCTCTGGATTCATTTAAGAAAGAATTGGATAGAGCTCTTAAAGATAGTGGAGTCAAGGGTTATGGAGATAAGGCTGGAACAGGATACTGATTGGGAATGATCAGCCATGATCATATTGAATGGCGGTGCAGGCTCGAAGGGCTGAATGGCTTACTCCTGCATCTATTGTCTATTGTCTATTGAGACTTTATACAAAAGAAGACGACACTGATAATCAATCCTTACAAATCGGATAGGGAAAGGAGAGTGGTCTGGCTGATGGCTCCGCCCTTGGTCAGTACTCTCTATCACCGACTTAACGCAATAAGGTCTCGAAGGACTTGGAACAGTTATATAAAACCTAGAGGCAAGAATTAGGGTTGGAAATTTCCTTAGAAACGTGGGAGGATGTCTGGGAGAATGCTAGGAGGATCTCTATTTGTAACAGAACTCAGGCCACTCAATTGAAGATACTCCACAGGGCTCATATGGCACCTGAACGACTTGCAAAGGCAGGAGCAACTCCAACGTGTTCTAAATGCAAAATCGAAGTTGGTATCTCATGCATTGTCTGTGGACATGCTGTAAGATCCGCAGGTACTGGGACAGAGTAGCGAATGCCTTGACAAAGACTTTGGGTACGGAGATTGAATTGGACCCAGTGGCTCTACTCCTAGGCTCCCCAAATTTCCCCTCTTTGGATGTACACAGGAGGAAGTTATTCACTATCCTTTCCTTTTGCGCGAGGAAAAATATTTTAGTGAATTGAGTATCCGAGGTCCCCCAGGCCTTTCAAACTGGTACAGGATAGTCACAGAATATATCCCCCTTGACTTCCTCATGAATATGGTGCACCAAAAAACGGAATTATTTTATTGAACATGGCAGCCCTTTTTGAACTATACTGACATAGATATTTTGGCCATGTTGTTCAGGGCCTTTGTTTAGCTGTGGTAATGGCTCTGGCTGGTTCGGAGGGCCCTGGGAGGAGGAATCCTGTATAAATACGGGTTTTGTCATGACTTGATATAAATCCATTTTGAGTGTGTATTTAGTTATTCATTTACCTATTTGTTTATTGTCAGTAATGTTCGATACCCTATTTTATGTTTTGGTTGTTTGTAGAATAGATTAGTAGTTTTTTGTAAAATTTCATACTGGTGTTGTCATTATATTGTAAAGTGGAATATACTAGTCTGTATTATTTTTGTAATTTTGTAAAAGGTTTTAAAGATCTTTATTTTCAATAAAAAAATTCAGATTGATTGGATTTAAAACTAAAACTAGAGTTCTTGTGGTGAACTGGTAGTGTCCCTACATTTGAACAAGTCCGACCTGCTCCAGAGCTGTGTAATAACATCTCTGAATAGGTTCTTCAGAAAATATTTACCGAGGAGCTCCTGGAGCGAAGACAATTGACCTTCAACAACCATGACCTCCTTCCTGTGTGCCAGATGCAATTCCAATTTTGCTGCTGTCTAGAGCCCACAGTACTAGGTGAATGCCAAAGTCTTGAGTTGATGGATCTGTTTGAAGTATGTCCCTTTTAGCACAGAGATAATAACTTCCATCATGTTGTGTGGCACAACCAACGTGAGGGAGGGACTTCATCTCCACTGGGACTGTGCGGTGGCCCCTGCAGCTAGCAGATTGGTAAGGATGAGGTCAAGTATGTTTTTCTCTCTTGTTGGTTCCCTCAGCACCTGCCGCAGACCCAGTCCAGGAGCTATGTCCTTTAGGACCCGACCAGCTCGATCAGTAGTACTGCAGTCGAGCCACTCTTGGTGATGGACACTAAAACCCCTACTCTCGATGCTTCCTCCAGGTGTTGTTTAACACAGAGGAGCAGTGATTCATCAGCCGAGGGAGAATGGTACGTAGTAATTAGTCAGAGGCCTGCTGTTGAGGGGTCCAGAGTCAATATTGAGAACGACCAAGACAACTCCCTCGTGACTCTGTACAATGTCTGCAGGGTCTGTGGGACATGACAATATGGTGGTGGTGGTGTTTGGAAATAGTAAAGGGTAGACTGTTGCATTAAAGGGCAGTAGGGAACCAGATAGAACTTTGTGACAATCATTTCACAATAATTCAATTCTTAACACCAGATTTTACTTGAATTCAAGTTCCACCATCTGTCATGGTGGGATATGAATCCACAGCCTGAGAATATTATCAGTGTCTCTGGATTACTGAGTTAGTGACAATATCATTATACAGTTGTCCTGCCTTTGAGGCATCCAATGAGCAAGGGGATCAAGAAGGTGAATGGAATGTTGCCCCTTATTCCAAGGGGGTTGGAGTGAAAGAGTAGGGAAGCCTTACTACAACTGCACATCCAGGGTCCTAGCAGTAGTTTTGGTCCCCTTATTTAAGGAAAGATATCATTACATTGGAGACAGTCCAGGAAGGTTCACGAGGATGATCCCAGATATGGAGGGATTGTCTTAGGAGCAAAGGTTAAACAGGTTGGGACTCGACTCTCTGGAGTTTAGAGGAATGGGAGGTGACCTCAGTGAGACACATCAGATTCTGAAGGGACTTGACCGGGTCAACGCTGAGAGGATGCTCCCTCTCATGGGAGAGTCCAGGAGCAAATAGCAGAGTCTCAGGATAAAAGGGGCACAACTTCGGACTGAGATGATGATGAATTTCCTCAGAGCACTGAGTCTTTGGCATTCATTACCACAGAGAGCAGTGGGGGTGGGGTCAGAGACAGAGGGGACTGCAGATGCTGGAAGCCAGAGTCGACAGATGTGGAGCTGGCAAAGCAGAGCGGGTCAGGCAGCATCGGAGGAGCAGGGAAGTCGATGTTTCAAGCTGCTTCAGTCCTGACGAAGGGTCCCAGCCCAAAACATCAACTCTCCTGCTCCTCCGATGCTGTCGGACATGCTGTGTTTTTCCAGCTCCACACCTATTGACTGTGGGGTAGTGCCCTTGTGGATACTTAAGGCTGAGGTCAATAGATTCTTAATCAGTCAGGAAAGCGAGGGTTACAGGGAAAGGGAGAGAAGTGGATCAGCCATGATCCTATCGAATAGCAGAGCAGGCCGAGGGGCCGAATGGCCTACTCCTGTCCCTATTTCTTGTGAACGTGCAGAGGAATGGTGGGATCTTGTGGGGTTTGTCCACAGATCTCCAAAGGAAGCAGGACAAGTTAATAGGGCAGTTAAAGCAGCATTCAGTACAGTTGTGACAGAGATTAGAAGAGGTTATGTTGGAGCTGTACAGAACTTTGGTGAGGCCACAGCTGGGGTACTGCCCTGGTCACTGCACTAAAGAAAGGATGTGATTACACTGCGAGAGGGTGCAGAGGAGATTCACCAGGATGGTGCCTGGGACGGAGAGTTTCACTGATGGAGAGAGACCGGACAAACTCAGGTCGTTTTCTTTGGAGCACAGTGCTCCCAAATAAACCTGTTGGACAATAACCTGGTGTTGTGTGACTTTTAACTTTCTTTGCATCAGAGAAGGTTGAGTGGGGGGTCCTGATGGAGGGGTGTAAGATTAAGAGGGACATGGATGGGATAAGAGAAAGCAGCTGTTCCCCTTAGTTTAAGGGTTAATAACAAGGGAGTGGATACCCTTAAGGTGAAGGGCAGGAGGTTTAGACGGGACGAGGGGGAAACATTTCTATCCCAAGTGTGGTGCGGGTTTGGAATGCACTGCCTGGGAGGAGAGTTCAGGAAGGAAACCTCATAACCTTTAAAACGTTGGCTGAGCACAATATGCCATACCATTCAAGGCTGTGGGCCTAATGTAAGTGGCAGGAGACAGTACAGACTCAATGGGCCAAAGGGTCTCTTTGCTTGCTGATTCTATGGCCATGATCCCCCAAATGCCCTTCACAAAGTCTGTGAAATGCACATATTGTTTTGAGAATTACGCCAGAATTTTGCTCTGAAATTTAATGAAAAACATCCCTTTATTCAATAGTGTTCCTGGTTTCATTTTTATCTTTTATTATAAATATCTGGTGGATGAGAGGAGGCAGAGGGTTACCACAGAATTTAACAATAGGACCAGGAAATGGATAAAAAAATCATGGAGCTCAATAAACACAAGGGAGGGAAGGGGGTGGGGGGCAATTAAGAAATGCTGGTCATTGGGAGGAGTCTCCAGGGGAGAGGGATATCACCACAAATCAGTCAGGCTGAATGGCCTGCTTGTGTTGGTAACTGAGGGCTGTGTGTATAATGAGAGAAATACATCTCCCTGAAAATGACACTACATCTGAGAAATCAAACATTTTCAACAAATGGACCACTGATCTACACAGAGAACAAATCTTCAAGATTTTTTTTTAAAAATGACCCTCCTTTTTCCAGTACTCCACCTGGGAGTTCACAGCCTTCACCCAAGGCATTCAAGAGGGCATTGAAGAATTATTTCTATCCAAGTAATTATCTGATGTGAGGGGGTACTGGGGAAAGTGGGAGATTGGTAATAGGGAATGATATTCATTAATGAGCTGGTGCATCTTCCTAGCCTGTATAATTCTGGGATCTTTTGATAATTCTCCATTTGTTTCAAAACCAGACCAGCATTGCCCCCTGCTGGTTTCAAGGAATACTGCAATTTTCCGGAGTGCTCCAGGACCATTTGTCAAGGGCTTTATTGTCCTTATTGACGTTTCTACAGAAAATGAAATACTGACAAGCAGCCCATTTGAGTGGCACTCCCTCCACCATCACTCAGTAGCAGCAGTGTGTACCATCTACAAGATGCCCTGCAGAAATTCACCAAAGATCCTCAGGCAGCACCTTCCAAACCCACAACCACTTCCACCTAGGAGGACAAGAGCACCAGATACATGGGAACACTACTCCCTGCAAGTTCCCCTCCAAGCCACTCACCATCCTGAAATATATCACTGTTCCTTCACTGTCGCTGGGTCAAAATCCTGCAATTCCCTCCCTAAAGGGCGTTGTGCATCTATAGTCTGCAGTGGTTCAAGGCGGCAGTTCACCCCCACCTTCTCCAGGGACAGTTACACCAAGTGATGCACACAACCCAGTAATAAAAATCCAGGCAGTGTGGGGAAACAGTTGTTTATTTATTTCTGGGACATGGACATCACTGGCTGGGCCCAGCATTTATTGCCCGTCCCTAGTTGCCCCCTTGAGAATGTGGAGGTGAGCTGCCTTCTTGAACCGCTGCAGTCCATGTGCTGTAGGCAGACCCACAATGTCCTTAGGGAGAGAATTGCAGGATTTTGACCCAGCGACAGTGAAGTAGTCCAGGCTCTGAGCCACTCATTTATCCATGGTATTTATAAGGAGTGCAGGAAGAATAAATGAGGGGGTGGGGAAGAGATGGGAGAGTAGGAAATAAGGGAAGGAATTGGAAAAAGGGTAAAGTAAGTGGGGAAATGCAGCAGAAAACAAGAGCTATCATTTATCACATTACTCCCAATAATTAAAAAGGAACGGTCAGAAATCAGCTTTATTATTCAACTTAAAAAAAAATGTACAACATTTCAGTCAAGAACATTCCCAACATGGATCTGTAGGATCCCAAGAATAAAGTCATCTGCAGAAACAAAACTTCATGTTCAACATCAAGATCTTTGGTTTTCTTTAAAAATAAAATAAGAAAAGAAATGGAAGTCTGCTACACGCGAAAGTGGCACAATGTCACACAGAGTAACAGAAGATACTGTCTCAATCTAAAGGGCCTGGCAACAAGACTTCTATAGGTTTTACACACATGCATAGACACACACACACAAACACACACACACACACAAACACACACACACAAACACACACACACAAACACACACACACAAACACACACACACAAACACACACACACAAACACACACACACAAACACACACACACACACACACAAACACACACACACAAACACACACACACAAACACACACACACAAACACACACACACAAACACACACACACAAACACACACACACAAACACACACACACAAACACACACACACAAACACACAGCGAGTACTTCTTTGTAGTTTTAACTTGACTCTGGTTGTTTAACTAGACTGGGAGATAATATTACGAGAGTCCAGGCTGACCTGCAAACAGCAGCTTCCCTGATGCAATTACACAAATGTAGAAGATAATAAGTTTCGTGTTTGAGGGGGACATTGAACTCTCTGCTCTCCCCCCACAGAAAGAAAGAGTCACAAAGGAGTAAATTCCTTGGGGGAGGGAACTGGCAGCGTGGAGGGGAACTGAAAGAGGAAAATGGTCTTGCCTTTATATAGCACCTTTCACCACTCCAGGAAGACTCAATCAATGAAGGATGGGGGTATTGTAGTAATGTAGGAAACATGCCAACCAATTTGTACATAAGCAGCTCCCACAAACAGCAATGCGGTGAACGACCAGCTTTTCTTTCAGTCATGTCAACTGAGAGATAATATATTGATGCAGGACTTCAGCGGGGGAGCACCCACTGCTCTTCCTCAGTGTAGCAGCACAGGCCCTTTCCTGGCTTAGCCCAGAGGCCAGACTGGATCCTCTGGTTAACATCTCATCCAGCACTCCCTCAGAGCTGCAAAAAGGAATGTCCATCTGGGTCAGGGGTTCAAGGCTCTGGACTCAATACCAGGACCGTGAGAATCGAAAGCAGACAGGGAATTTCAAATCAGTCGGACTGGGGGTGGGGGGTAGGACTCTATTCCTGACACCTGCTGCACAGCTTCAAGCCAGTCACAATCTCGCAATGCACGCTCTTGATACTACACTCCACCAGATTTCAGATCTCTCAGAACAAGCTGCAAATACTCCAACCACATTCACTCACACGTGCAGCTTAAACATAGCCACATATTGGAACAATGAATCCCAACTACAACACACACACATATTAAATTAAAACATCCATCAGTGGCCGCTGGTTTTAATTCTCCGGCTAGGAAGCGATCCCAAGCAAGTATGCGGCATCCTTTGTTCTACGAACAAGTTCCAATAAAAAGTAGGTATTGAGCTGCAGGGAATTCTAATCCAGCAGAACTCTGGGTGACCTGGCGTTTGGGGGTGTGTAACAGTGAGTCCTCAGAGTGGTGAGAGAGAGAGACACACACACGCACACAGGCCGCAGTAACCACAGCAGTCCTCATGACTTGCCCACCTTCATGTATGATGGGATCGTTCCCCGAGCAGTCAGGCCCTCGAACCTCTTGTAGGTGTAGTTAATGAAGACCCAGTCCTTTGATTTATAATCAGTGTCAGTCATGTTGGGCGCTGAGAACAAACAAAAGAATGAGACGTGTTTAGCCACAACTGAAAGACTCGGCACCAACACAGCACTGAATGACCGAACGGTGGTAGCACTAATGCAGGCCATTCGACCCATTATACCAGTTCCGGCTCTTTGCAAGATCTCAGCAGCTTATCCCATTCCCCCTCCTGCCTGACATTCATGTGCCCAATAGCAGGTCTAATGAGTTAGAGATAACGAAATGAACAAACGTGCATTGAAATGGCACCTGGCACAGCCTTGGGACACTCCAAGAGGCTGCACAGCCAATGAACAACAGGCAGAGGAGTAAGTTACTTAGTGCCTGGAGCCAGAGCACCAATGGTCACTGAGATACTAGTTCCACACGTTCAACTTTTACTTAAAAAAAAACACACGATTGGGCTGAGATTTTTAATTACTGATCCAGCAACAACTGCCAGCCAGTTATGACAGCATCACAAACTCTGATCAGCGTCCAGCTGAAGTAGTGCAGTCCGTGATTTCACAAACACGTACAGCAGCGGCTGGATTGGCTGAATGGTAAGTATTGCCTGACCTGCTGTGTTTTTCCAGCACCACTCTAATCTAGACTCTGGTTTCCAGCATCTGCAGTCATTGTTTTTACCTTGTTGATTTTGACCCTACTGCGAATCCTCTTGCAAGGATGCCTGCCTTGAAGATAAAAATCACACAACACCAGGTTATAGTCCAACAGGTTTAATTGGAAGCACACTAGCTTTTGGAGCGACACTCCTTCATCAGGTGGTAGTGGAGGGTTCAATCCTAACACAGAATTTATAGCAAAAATTTACAGTGTGATGTAACTGAAATTATACATTGAAAAATTAATTGTCTGTTAAGCCTTTCATCTGTTAGAATACAGTGATAGTTTCACTTCTTTCATGTGTAAATCACAAAACCATTTTTTTTAAAAGTTGCATTCTCAGGTTAGCTGTTAACAATGGGTGATATCTAGACAATATGTTGAAGGTGTTAGCCCCCTGTGTTCTCTGTCTATGCCATGATGTTTAGATTGATTCTAATCTAAAAAGTGAGATAATGGAGTTCTACATGAATGCATGCAGTTTTTGAGCAAAGTGCAATGTAACTCTGCAAGTACAAATTCAAACCACAAACATATATGTGTGCATGTGGGTCTTTGTCTGTCTGGGGTGGGGGTTGTGAGTGTGAGAATGTGTGTGTGTGTGTGTGTGGTGAGTGCACATGAAAGAAGTGAAACTATCACTGTATTCTAACAGATGAAAGGCTTAACAGACAATTAATTTTTCAATGTATAATTTCAGTTACATCACACTGTAAATTTTTGCTATAAATTCTGTGTTAGGATTGAACCCTCCACTACCACCTGATGAAGGAGTGTCGCTCCGAAAGCTAGTGCTTCCAATTAAACCTGTTGGACTATAACCTGGTGTTGTGTGATTTTTAACTTTGTACACCCCGGTCCAACACCAGCATCTCCACATCATGCCTTGAAGAAGTTTTCCTCCTCTCTCGACAAGAATTGCAGTGAGTCTCTCTCTCACTGCAACCCCCAGGTCATCTCCTCTGCCCTGAAGCCCTTCAACCATGTCCTGAAACAGACTCACTAACCACAGCCACATTTGTTTTCTCAGTGCAACCTCATGGCATCAATGTGGATTTCACCAGTTTCCTCATTTCCCCTTCCCCCACCTCACCCCAGCTCCAACCTTCCAGCTCAGCACTGTCCCCATGACCTGTCCTACCTGCCTATCTTCCTTTCCACCTACTCACTCCGCCCTCCTTTCTGACCCATCACCTCCATCCCCACCCCCACTCACTTATTGTACTCTATGCTACTTTCTCCTCACCCCCACCCTCCTCTCATTTATCTCTCCACTCTGCAGGCTCTCTGCCTCTATTCCTGATGAAGGGCTTTTGCCCGAAACGTCGATTTTCCTGCTCCTCACAAGCTGTGCTTTTCCTGCTGTGCTTTTCCAGCACCACTCTTATCTAGACTCTGGTTTCCAGCATCTGCAGCCCTTGCTTTTACCCTGAAAGGTAAGTATTGGCCACAAGGAGTGAACAGACCCCAGCTGGTTTACATCGCCCTGAACAGACTCTCAGGGAGTCTGTCTGACCGGAATACCCTACAGCTGCTTAGCCTTCTGATAAAACCCTTCAGACTAGGCCAGTGCCTGAGAGCGAACCCCATTGCTGTGGGTCACGAGTCACATGTAGGCCAGACCAGGTAAAGACGGCAGATTTCCCTCCCTGGGGGAAATTACTGAAGCAGCCGGGTCAAAATGGCAAAGTCTAATGGTCAGAGGTAGGCCAACCTTTTGTTCCAGATCGTTACTGAATGTGTCAGAGTTGCTGACTCCCTGCAGACAGTGACAACATTATCCCAAAGAGTGCTCCTTTCATTTAGGGCGGAAATCCCAAATACGCTCAAAATCAAGACAGGAGTCAAACAGAAGGGTCATGGTTACATGACTGATTTAACTCTCTCTAAGTGAACATACTCGGAGTGAGTTAAGTTCTCACCCTCTGTACCTGCCCCCTTGCAGCATCAATATGATTTAGACTGCAAGGTGGATTGAACAGTGTCAAATGGAATTTAATCCTTAAAATGTGGAGGTGATATATTTTGGGAGGACTAACAAGAGAATATACATTGATTGCAAGGATTCTAGGAAGTACAGAGGATCTGAGGGACCTTGGTGTGGATGACCAGAGAACCTTGAAGGCAATAGGACAGGTCGACAAGGTGGTTAAGGAGACATACAGGATACTGGCCTTTATTAATCGAGGCCTTCATTACAACAGCCAGGGAGGTTATAACGGAGCTACATGTAACATTCATCAGGCCAGAAGGAGTACTGTGTGCAGTTCTGGTCCCCACACGACAGGAAGGATGGGACTGCACTAGAGGGGGGGCAGAGGACAAATCACCAGAATGCTGACTGGGCTGGGCTAGATCGATGGAGAGAGACCTGTATAGGTTAGAGTTGTTTTCCCTCGAGCAGCGAAGGCTGAAGTGTACAGAGTTAAGGGGGCATTGACAGGGGAGATATGGGGAAACCTTTCCCCTTTGTGGGGGGGGGGGGGGGGGGGGGGGGTCAATAACCAGGTGGGTCAGGAGGTTTAGAGGGGACTGGAGGGAAATTGTTTGCATCCTTGAAGGTGGTGACTATGTTGAGCAGTGTGGTAGGGACACACACCCACAGGATGTTGTAGTAGTATTTAGGTGAACATTTGACACACCACAGTATACAAGGTCATGCGCTGGAAAATGGGATTAGAGCACATGGATATTTAATGACCTGCACGAACATGGGCCGAAGAGCCTCTTTCAATGCTGTAAAACCTCTATTTCTCTGGGTCAGAGGCATAAACCAGGTAAACCATTTCCTGTCTTTAAAAAAGCTACAACAGGCTGTACAATTATCCACCGTACAAGCCTCAACAATTGAGCTGGAGATTCCTTCGTGGTTTTAAAACGTTTAGCCTTTAAAACTTTAAACATGGCGTGTTTCAAATCCCTGAGTGAAGGGCTTAAAGGGTTAACATGCAGCAAATGTAACTGCTTCATACCTGGCTGCAAGATGTCTGACTCAGGAAATTCGTCAAAATTCGAAGTGTCATCAATACTTCGGATTTCAATTGGAATCGCTGCTGGTCTCTCCCTGTTACAAATTACACACAACTCAGGTTCACAAACTTTCAATTCAAACTGCTTCCTCAAACACCTGCAACAAAAGTAACTTGCATTTATATAGAAACCAAAAGAACTGCCGATGTTGGAAATCAAAGGGAAACAGAAATTGCTGAACAGGATCTTGATCAAATGGGCCAACGGGCCAAGAAGTGGCAGATGGAGTTTAATTCAGATAAATATGAGGCGCTACATTTTGGGAAAGCAAATCTTAGCAGGACTTATACACTTAATAGTAAGGTCCTAAGAAGTGTGGCTGAACAAAGACTGTGGAGTGCAGGTACATAGCTCCTTGAAAACGGAGTCGCAGGTAGATAGGATAGTGAAGGTATGCTTTCCTTTTTTGGTCAGAGTATGGAGTACAGGAGTTGGAAGGTCATGTTGCAGCTGTACAGGATATTGGTTAGGTCCAAGGCTGAGGGGTGACCTTATAGAGGTTTACAAAATTATGAGGGGCATGGATAGGGTAAAGAGACAAAGTTTTTTCCCTGGGGTGGGAGAGGCTAGAACTAGAGGGCATAGGTTTAGGGTGAGAGGGAAAAGATATAAAAGAGACCTAAGGGGCAACTTTTTCATACAGAGGGAGGTACATGTATGGAATGAACTGTCAGAGGAAGTGGTGGAGGCTGGTACAATTGCAACATTTAAAAGGCATTTGGATGGGTATCTGAATAGGAAGGGTTTGGAGGGATATGGGCTGGGCGCTGGCAGGTGCGACTAAATTGGGTTGGGATATCTGGTCGGCATGGATGGGTTGGACCGAAGGGTCTGTTTCCATGCTGTACATCTCTATGACTCTAAGTTCAGCAGGTCTGGCAGCATCTGTGGAGAGAAACCAGAACTCCCCCTCCTTATCTTCTGCAAAAAACAACTTTTCCCCCCATTCTGAGGAAGGGGCACTGGACCTGAAATATTAACTCTGACTTCTCTTCACAGATGCTGCCAGACCTGCTGAGCTTTTCCAGCACCTTCTGCTTTGGTTGCAGGTGTATAGCAGCTGTAAAGGTAGTTAAATGCCTCCGGGTGCAGTTATCGGACAATGGGTAACAGCCACACGGGGAAATATTACTCTTGAGGCAGCTCAGTCAAAGGAATGATAAAAGGAGGAGGGGTTTCAGGAGGGAATGCCAGATCTTCGCGCTCCAATCAGCTGCCAGGTGCTGGAGTTGGTGATGAGCAAGAGTTTGGAATAGGAGCAGTTCAGAGATCTCTCCATTGTTTTTTTTTAAGATTAGATTACTTACAGTATGGAAACAGGCCCTTCGGCCCAACAAGTCCACACCGCCCCGCCGAAGCGCAACCCACCCATACCCCTACATTTACCCCTTGCCTAACACTATGGGTAATTTAGCATGGCCAATCCACCCTAACCTGCACATCTTTGGAGTGTGGGAGGAAACCGGAGCACCCGGAGGAAACCCACGCAGACACGGGGAGAATGTGCAAACTCCACACAGTCAGTCACCTGAGGCGGGAATTGAATCCGGGTCTCTGGCGCTGTGAGGCAGCAGTGCTAACCACTGTGCCGCCCCCACGGTTTCTGTTATGGTGCAGAAAGAGGCCATTCAGCTCATCGTGCCTGCTCTGACCCTTCAAACAAGCTTCATCACTTAGAGCCAATTTCCTGTGTTTTTCCCATTCCCTTCTATCCAAATAACCAGCCAATGCCTCTCTTTAATTCCTCAATCGAATCTGCCTCCCCCACACTTCCAATCCGCCCATTCCAGACCTGAACTACTCACCGGGTGAAAGGGAGATGTTCCTCACTACAGCTTCACTTCTCTTGCGCACAACTTTCAACTTTTCCAAGCTCTTCTCTGAGGCAGTGGCACGGAGGAGATTTATAGTTAGGAGCGCTGCCAGGGTGCTTTGAATATTTCTAAACCATTCGTCCTCGGGTCTCTCTCTCAGCTCCTGCCCCTCCCTCACAACCCACAACCCCCTTCACCCAATACCGCCACCACCACACCCCACACCAAAAACTCCAAACCTCAGCTCCAGCAATGCTGTCCAGATGCTCCACATCCCTGATCTGGGAATTATTACGGTGCAGAGGGAGACCATTCAGCCCATCACGCCCCTCACTGACTCTCTGAGCACTTTAACGTAATGCCAATCTCCTTTGCCCTGTAACCCTGCACCTTGTATGATTAAATAAGTAGTAACAATGACCTCTCAATCACCCTCATCTGAACCTGTCTCCGCCTCCAGGAGGAGAGAGAACCCCAGATTTCCATTAGCATGTCTGTCTGTGTGTAGATCCCCTTGATCTTACACAGTTCATGACATTGGTGCCTTTTTGCATCTCCTCCACCAGAGGGAACCTTTTCCACATCTACACTTTCAGAGTCAAATGTACAGCACAGAAACAGACCCTTCAGCCCAACTCATCCATGCTGACCAGCTATCCTAATGTAATCTAGTCCCATTGGCCAGCACTTGGCCCATATCCCTCTTAAACCATTCCTATTCGTATACCCACCCAGATGCCTTTTAAATTGTGCCAGCCCCCACCACTTCCTCTGGCAGCTCATTCCATACACACATCACCCTCTGCGTGAAAATGTTGCTTAAAAAACACAGGCTAACCTAGTACCTATGTTTAATATTTTTAAAATGTAGTCAAGCAAATCATTATTTTAACAATTTAAACAGACCTCTCTCTCCCCCTGTACTCATCCTAAAGGATGTCACCATAGCCCCAGAGGATCAGAAGGGACTCTCACCAGAGAGATCTTGATGGTTTAACCAGAGGGTCATCATGCCTCAGGGGAGGAGGGGAGAGGCAGAGGAGGAGGATCTGTAATAGGAACCTCGCCTGGTGTGGGAATTGAACCTGTGCTGTGGTCATTGTTCTGTCCAGCTAGCAGACTCCCTCACCATTTATTTCGTGAAAAAGAACCCAGTGAGTCTGGAGCTCAGTTTGAGGCGATTGACAGAACAGTCAATTCAAAAACTCTTACAAGCTTAGAGGGAGGGTCACTCGACCAGAAACATTAACCGATATCTCTTGATGTGGAGGTACTGCAGTTGGATGGGGGCGGGGTGGACAAAATGAAAAATCACATGACCCCAGGTTAAAGCCCAATATGTTTGTGAGAAATCACAAGCCTTTGGAGCAGGCAACCTGGTGTCGTGTAATCAGTGACTGATTTCTCTCCGCCAATGCTGCCAGACCTGCTGAATCTAGAGCAGTGAAGCATTATGGGTGGAGCTGAGAAATAAGAAGGGTGCAGTTACATTGTTGGGGCTGTATTACAGACCTCCCAACAGTGAGCGTGAGGTAGAAGAACAAACAGGTAAACAGATTATGGAAAGATGAAGAGGCAATAGGGTAGTGGTGATGGGAGATTTTAATCTTCCCAACATTGACTGGGATACACTTAGTGTCAGAGGTCTGGATGGGGTAGAATTTGTACAGTGTCCAGGAGAGTTTTTCAGAGCAGTATGTCAATAGTCCGACAAGGGAAGGGGCCATATTGGACTTGGTGTTGGGGAACGAGCCAGGACAGGTGGTAGAAGTTGCGGTGGGGGATTTCTTTGGGAGTAGTGACCACAATTCTGTAAGGTTTAGAATAATCGTAGACAAAGATGAGAGTGGTCCGAAGGGAAGTGCATTAAATTAGGCCAAGACCAATTATATCAAAATTAGGCAGGAGCTGGGAAATGTGGATTGGACACAGCTACTTGAAGGGAAGTCCACATTTGAGACGTGGGAGGCTTTGAAAGGGAGGTTAAAGATAGTAAAGGATAGGCATGTCCCGTTGAAGGAGAAGGACAGGAAGGGCAAGGTTCGTGAACCATGGATGACAGGAGAAATTGTACGACTAGCCAAGAGGAAAAGGGAAGTGTACATAAGGTCCAGGCAGTAAGAACAGAATGATGCCTGGGGGAATATCGGAAGAGTAGGACAAGTCTTAAACGAGGAATCAAGCGGGCTAAAGGGGGTCATGAAATAGCTCTAGCGAGCAGAATTATGGAGAATCCCAAAGCATTTTGTTATTACATAAGAAGCAACTGGGTAACTAAAGAAAGGATTGGTCCACTAAAGAATAAGGAAGGAAGGCTGAGTGTCGAACCTGAGAGAATGGGTGAGATTCTGAATGATTACTTTGCATCAGTGTTCACTGAGATTAGAGACAGAAGTTTAATTAGTCTGAAACACGTTGGCATAAGTAGGGAAGATGTGTTAGGTAGGCTCGAGGTTAAGATGGACAAATCCCCAGGACAAGATGGAATCTATCCCAGGTTGCTGAGGGAGGCAAGAGAGGAAATAGCTGCGGCCCTGACAGATACCTTCATGGCATCCTTAAATACAGGTGAAGTGCTGGAGGACTGGAAGGTTGCTCATGTCATCCCCCTGTACAAGAAGGGTAGTAGGGATATTCTGGGTAACTACAGACCAGTGAGCCTCATGTCAGTGGTGGGAAAGTTGCTGAAGAGGATACTGAGGGATAGGATCTATTTATATTTAGAAAATAATGGGCTTATCAGTGACAGGCAATATGGTTTTGTGCGGGGGAGATCGTGCCTTACCAACTTTATAGAGTTCTTCGAGGAAGCAACCAAGTTGTTAGATGAAGGAAGGGCTGTAGATGTCACATACATGGAAATTAGTAAGGCGTTTGATAAGGTTCCCCATGGTAGACTAATGGAGAAAGTGAAGTCACATGGTGTGCAGGGTGTTCTAGCTAGGTGGATAAAGAACTGGTTGAGCAACAGGAGACAGAGAGTAGTAGTTGAAGGGAGTTTCTCGAAATTGAAAAAGGTGACCAGTGGTGTCCCACAGGGGTCAGTGCTGGGACCACTGTTGTTTGTAATATACATAAATGATCTGGAAGAGACACAGTTGGTCTGATCAGTAAGTTTGCAGATGACATGAAGATTGGTGGAGTAGCAGAATGCATAGGGAACTGTCAAAGAATACAGGAGAATATAGATAGACTGGAGAGTTGGGCAGAAAAGTGGCAGCTGGAGTTCAATCCAGACAAATGTGAGGTGATGCATTTAGACAAGACTAATTCTAGAGCGAAATGTACAATGAATGGAAGATCCTTGGGGAAAGTTGATGGGCAGAGAGATCTGAGAGTGCGGGTCCATTGTACCCTGAAGATTGTTGCACAGGTGCATAGAGTGGTCAAGAAGGCATATGGTATACTTGCCCTCATTGGACGGGGTATTGAGTACAAGAGCTGGCAAGTCATGTTAAAATTGTACAAGACATTGGTTCGGCTGCATTTAGAATACTGTGTACAGTTCTGGTCGCCACATTACCAAAAGGATGTGGACGCTTTGGAGAGGATGCAGAGAAGGTTTACGAGGATGTTGCCTGGTATGGAAGGTGCTAACTATGAAGAGAGGTTGAGTAGGTTAGGATTGTTTTCATTAGAAAGAAAGGAGATTGAGGGAGGACCTGACTAAGGTTTACAAAATCATGAAGGGTATAGACACGGTGGATAGAGACCAGCTTTTTCCCCGGGTGAGGGATTCAATAACGAGAGGTCATGCTTTCAAGGTGAGAGGTGGAAAGTTTAAGGGGGATACATGCGGCAAGTACTTCACACAGAGGGTGGTGGGCGTCTGGAACGCGTTGCCAGCAGAGGTGGAAGAGGCAGGCACGGTAGATTCATTTAAGATGTGTCTGGACAAATGCATGAGTAGGTGGGGAGCAGAGGGATACAGATGCTTAGAAATTGGGCGACAGGATCAGCTCAGGCTTGGAGGGCCAAAGGGCATGTTTGTGGGCTGTAAATTTTATTTGTTCTTGTTCTTTTTCCAGCAATCTCTCTTTGTTTCTGATCTGCAGCATCCACAGTTCCTTCAGTATTTATTTTGACAGAACGGTCATCACTGACTAGTGTCCACCACAAAGGCTGCCTCAGTTAGCTCCGTCAGCTAAACGGCTGAGAGCAAGAGCCAGCAGCGAGAGTTCGGTTCCTGTCTTTACCCACTCCCATGGGGAAAGGGAATGACAAAGCACCACTGAAGCCTGTGCCTTGGAGCAGGCGGTGGTTACACAGGGACGTGTCACAGGCGTACAGGATTGTGAGGGACAGAGATAGTGTGGACAGGAAGGAGATCAGTAACCCAAGGGCATAGATGGAGGGTCAGAGGCAGAAGGCCAAGATGAGATGCGAAATGCTTTCAGTCAGTGGCTGGAGGAGTCTGGAACTCACTTCCTGAAAGGGGGCGATGGAGTCAGAAACACGAAATATCAGAGCAGCATTTAGAGATTCGCTGGCACCATCATAGTCTCCAAGGCAATGGGCTAACAGCTGGAACCAGGATTGGGGTAGTCAGGTCTTTGTTGACTGGCACAGACACAATGGACTGAATGGCCTCCTCCTGTGCTGTGGACGTCTAGGACCAGCTAGGGTGGGGTTTGGGCTGGAGATGGGGCCTCAGTGCAGTGCCTTATTTCAGAGGGAGTACCTTGGACAGGAAGGCTCCCTCTCAGTACGGTAGTAAAACGGTCGCCATCAGAATTTACACTCCAGCTCGGAGGGAAAGTTGGAGGCAGAGACTGGTCATTTGGTGGAGGGAGGCATGCCATCTCCGGAGCTGTGACCGACACAGAATGAGCCTTTCCACAGTTGGTCGGCTGATGGTGAAAAATCACTCTCGGGTGAAGTACATGACCCGTAACAGCAAATGGGTCGCCCCCTCTCACCTCCCCACCTCCTCTGATCCCTCGCCAAGTTCCACTGGTCTCTGAGTTTGAGCCGGGTGGGGGTGGGGGTGGGGGGAGGTGGTAGAGGTGTCCTCATTCACCAGCTTTATCCCCCCGCCCACTGTTTACCTGGTGTGTTCCCAGTCCACCCCCTCGAAAAAGGGGTGGTTTTTAATTTCTTCTACCCCTCCAGCTCCGATCCGATTGTCAGCTGCACAGCAAAACCTGAAAACACACAACACAGGAGAGTCCGTCATAACAACATAGGAAATAGGAGCAGGAGGCCATTCAGCCTCTCGGGGCCTGCTCTGCCCTTCAATACAATCATGGCTGAATTCATCTCAGCCTCAATTCCATGTTGCTGCCTACTCTCTGTAACACTTCAATCCATTATCAATTAAAAAATCTGTCCAATACAACAAAGCCACTTCAATGCAAAAAAAGAGACAGATACACTGTGTGCACAGAAATTTCAATCCCTTGCCTTTCCCCTTCCTCAATATCATCAGAACCTCTTTCATAAAATCCCTACAGTGTGAAAACAGATCATTCGGCCCATAGAGTCCATACTGACCCTCCAAAGGGCATCCCACCCAGATCCAAGTCCCTACCCTATAAGCCTGCACTTCCCACGGCTAAACCACCTAACATCTTTGGACCGTGGGAGGAAACCGGAGCTCCCAGAGGAAACCCACGCAGACATGGGGAGAATGGCGACTGTGCAAACCCCACACAGACAAAGGGTGGAATCGAACCTGGTGCTGAGAGGCAGCGGTGCTAACCACTGAGCCACCGTGCTGCCCTTTTGTCATTCAGTCACATTATTGCTGATCAAAATCTATACCCCATTCACCCACCTGCGTTCCAAATCCCAAGCGAGAAAAGGAAAAATGCCACCAAACCCAGCTTTTAAATGTCAAACTGATCCCCTACTTGGGGGAAAGAAGAGAGAGAGAGAGAGAGAGAGAGAGAGAGATCCCCATTTGCCCTCCCCTCTGTGGGATGAAGTGGACTTAGACTTCACAGTGGACAGGCTGGCTCTTGTTTGAACGTTTTGCCCCTTGTTCTGGGCTTACCCGACCCCCTCCCCACTGCCAGTCCCCTCCCCACCAGAGGGAAGTGTTTTGCTCCATCGAAACTCTAAGAAGTTCTATGTTTCCGTTTTCTGCCATCCTGTGATTTAAAGTTTTGGAGTAAATGACATCAAGTTGATTTCATTCAGAACGGTGCAGCAAAGACTCAGTCAATGAGAAATCTGCAAGGGAATGGTTCTGTCTGACAGGAATCCATTAATGAAACAATGTAAATGTGGTTGTTAAAGCAGGAGGGTTGTAAATTACGAACTGTGGGTTTACCAAGAGGAAAGCTTTCAGAGCCACATACCCTTCTCACTGTCTCTGGGTCAAAATCCCGGAATTCCCTCCTTCAGGGCATCGTGGATCTACCTACAGCATATGTACTGCAGTGGTTCAAGAAGACAGCACACCCCCACCTTCTCAAGGGGCAACTAGGAATGGGCAATAAACACTGACCCAGCAGTGACACCCATAGCTGATGAGTGAATTTTTTTTAAAAAAGGATGTGGTCTCAAAACCTCAAAGACCTTCCAACAGCACCTTCCAAACCCACGAGCTCTAGCCTCTAGAGGGAGCAGGACAGCAGATACATGGGAACACCACCCCCTGCAAGTTCCCCTCCAAGCCACCCACCTTCCCAATTTGGAAAATATTGCTATTCCTTTAGTGTTGTTGGGTCAGAATCCTGGAATTCCCTCCCTCAGGACATTGTGAGTCTACCTACAGCACATGGACTGCAGTGGTTCCAGAAGGCAGCTCACCCCCACCTTCTCAAGGGCAATAAATGCTAGCCAGCCAGAAATGTTCACATCCCATCAGTTAACGAATAGAAAGAAAAATATGCAGACTGAACAATCTCCCAAAACAAAAATTTTAAAAGGTTAAATGTTAAGCTTTTTGTGGTTCATGCACCAGTAGATCCACGACCCTCTGTACTGAGGGTCAACAAAGTCTCTCCATTACAATAATTTGCTGTTTTTCTATTCTTCCTTGTCCAACATCACAAGTTCATATAATTCCACAGACTGCCCAATATAGGGTTTCTTCACAGAAACCTGAAATCAATATACTGGAGGTCATCAAGGAGCCAACAGGAAAGCACGAACAATGATGGGAATGCTGTGAAATTACAGAGTGCCACAGGCGGCAGCCATTCAGTTCATCACATAAACCGATACTAGCCCTTTCAGGGACTCCGCCTTCTATTCAATTACCATCTCACATTGCTGCAGTCTCTAGCTGACAAATAACCCATGAGGGTGACAATGTTTACCACCATCACCCCCTCCCTTTACCAACAATAACCAAGTCACTGGGCTTGTTACCCATTAGTAGGAAGGGGAGTACCTGAGAATTAGGCTCTTTGATTTCTCGGAAATCGGGACTTCCGGAGGGAAAACCAAAGTTTCCTTCCAGTTCATCACTTTGCGATACGTCTCCTGGGGGGTTTCTGAGCAGAACGGAGGGTATCCTGCAAATGTCATAACATTACTTCAGAAGCAACCAAACAAATAAACACACTCAGGACGGGGAAGAGTCTCCACTATAGGTAAAAGAAAACTAAAGATGATTTTAAGGGCTTCTTTAAAGACTTAGCAGGACAGACTTGATGTACTGTAATACCTCATGCATCTATGATTTCAAAACACAAGTTTTAAAAATCAAAAATCACTTACAAATGGCTGCAACTGGGGGTTGGGTGGGGTAGGGATGAGGGGAGGGGGCATGGTGCTGCAAGTCAGAGTTCACATCTGACTCCGCTAATGCAAGAGCAGGAGGCCATTCAACCTATCAAGTCTGTTCCACCCATTTCATTAGGTCACAACTTAGTGCTGTAAAGGCCATATAAAAGTGCCATCAAACAGGTCACAGGGACAGGTAGTACACGGTTCTCCTGTGACAACAAACACATGCAGCAGTAGAACAGTCTCAACTATAACATCTTTATGCAAGAGATTTGCATTGCTATAGCACCGTTCCTGACCTGTGAACGCCCAAAGCGCTTTCCAGGCTTTGAAGTACTTGTGAAATGTAGCTGCCGTTGTCCTGTAGGAAATGCTGTGGCAAATTCACACACAGCAAGCCCCAGCAAACAGCAAGGTGACCATGAGCAAATCGTCTGGTTTTGGTGATATTGGTTGAGGGATGAATACTGGCCGGAGAACCAGAGAGAACTTCCTCAAATCCAGACACGGCATGATCAGAACCACAGCGACTCACTGATCCCTCAGGTTTTGCACTGGTGTGCCTGTTCTGCGGGATTCAAATCTCAGGAATGGGGCTTGAACCAATGATCTTCAGATTCTGAGGCGAGAGAGCCAATGACTATGGCCCAATTCGTCATCGTCTACATTTGATGAATCACTGTGGGGTTTGGTGTACTGTGAGTGGCTGAGCAACACCAGGAACAACCATAATGCCACGGATTCCCAATGCACGGGCATCCCAGCACCAAACAGGGCGAGCGAAGCAAAGATCAACTTGGCCTAATTATCAGGAAGGCCTCTGGGCCTAGGAACAGGTCAATACTCACGAGGAGACACCCTCAGGTGTTGTTTAGAAAGTAAGTTAATGTCTTGTTTGTAGACAAACTAAAATCCCCTCATAAAAATCCCTATAATTCCTGGGAGTTTTGAAAATGGCAGAATTTTATGCATTAAAATTCAACGTTTTAGAAAATTCATTCATATTGGCTCACAGTTGAGGCCAGCAAATATTGCCCACCCCTAAATTAAGAGTCCCCAGTTGAGAGTCAACCCCATTGCTGTGGGTCTAGAGTCACGTGTAGGCCAGACCAGGTAAAGATTGCAGATTTCCTTCCTTGCAGGACAAGAGTGAACCAGATGGGTTTTATGATTAGAGACAGCAGTTACATGGTCCTGTTAGGCTGCTGAGATCAAGGTTCACAATCTATCATGGAGGAGAGCTCCAAAGACTCATGACTTGGGGAATAAAGTTCTTCTTTCTGAACTTGTTTAAAGTCACGTGCAAACTAACAAGAGTGAAGTGAGAGGGAAAAAAGACTCTCGCCCAGCGAGAGGTTAGAATCTGGAATGCACAGCCTGGAAGGTGGGGGGGGGGGTTGGAAGGAGGGGGGTGGAGAATGGAGGCGCAGGGTAATTCTCTGGATCGGAATGGCATGCAGGGGAAATGGGGAAAAACTGGAGATTGGCATAATGTAAGGACATTTGTTTGAAGAGTTGGAACAGGCACAATGGGCTGAGTAGCCTCCTCCTGCATCATAAAATTCCGTGATTCTAATACCAGACATTTAAAAACAAAAAAGAGTTTTGCATTTACATGGTGCCACTTCTATTTTCAGGTCATAACAAAGAAAGGTGTCAGATGATTATTTGGATAGAAATGGTGGGCAGGGAAAAGGAAGAAGATTGGTACTAGGTGATAGAGTAATGCAGGCATGTTGCACTGCACCACACCAACCCTGTCTACATTTACCAGGGGAAAGTGAGGACTGCAGATGCTGGAGATCAGAACCGAAAATGTGTTGCTGGAAAAGCGCAGCAGCATCCAAGGAGCAGGAGAATCGACGTTTCGGGATTCCTGAAGAAGGGCTCATGCCCGAAATGTCAATTCTCCTGTTCCTTAGATGCTGCCTGACCTGCTGCGGTTTTCCAGTGACACATTTTCTGCTACATTTACCAGGGGCATTTTCTCCGTTATCAGAGTTTAGGAAGACGGTGTTTCACTGCTGGACAAACAATCTCTACACCAAGAACTTTGCAAAGGGTCCCACACCTACCTATCAGCATTTCATACATGATGACCCCCAGAGACCACCAATCACACAGCTTGTTGTATCCATTCTGCATGAACACTTCTGGGGCAATGTAATCAGGAGTGCCGACTGTGGAGTAAGCCTGAAAAGCAGAACTTCAAATAAAAACACTTTCTCTCAGAAAACAAAATCGCCCAAGGTCCAAAAACCAACCCTGGGGGTAGGTGGGAGCAGGGATCACTGATTCCCAGCTCACATCCCAGTTTCTGATCACTCGAGATTCCCAGAGACCGGGGAGGGGGATAACCCAACATTTCCCTGGCATCAAAGCGACCGCTAACTATTTTAGTGACTTTTTAAAAATTCAGTCACGGGATGAGGGTATCGCTGGTTAGGGTAGCGTTTATTGCCCATCCCTAATTACCCAGAGGGCAGTATAAGAGTTACCCACATTGCTCTAGGTCTGGAGTCATATGTAGACCAAACCAGGTAGGGATGGCAGTTTCCTTTCCTAAGGTTCATTAGCAAACCATGGATTTTTCTGACAATTGACAGTGGATTCATGGTCATCATGGACTCTTAATTCCAGATTTTTTTCAAATTGAATTCAAATTCCACCATCTGCCATGGTGGGACTTGAATCCAGGTCCCCAGAACATTACCTGGACTTCTGGGTTAACAGTCCAGTGATAAAACCGTTTGGCCATTGCCTCCCTTTACACTAACAAACACTTGTGTTTCTGTAGTGCTACCTTTCTGTAATGTAGGGAAAGCAGCGGACAGTTTGCTAAGTTCCAGCTCCTGCTGACAGCAATGAGGCAACAACCAGATAATCTGTTTTGGCAAAATCAATTGAGGGACAAAACCTGGCCAGGACCCCCCAGGAAGGTCATTCAAAAAGAGAGTGACCCCAGGATCTTGGGCCTGTATCAGAGGCGGCAGCTGGGACTTCGCCAGAATCTCTCATGTCACCTCCAACAGTGCGGCACTCCCTCAGCACTGCACCGTGAGTAAGAAACCAGATTACCTGTTCAAGTCTCAATTTACACTTGGGACTTGAACCCCTAACTTTCTAATTCACATGATAGGGAGGTGCCAGTGTTGGACTGTGGTGGACAGAAGTCACACGACACCAGGTTATAGTTGAACAGGTTTATTTGAAATCATAAGCTTTCGAAGCGCTGTGCACTTGACAAAGGGGCAGCGCTCTGAAAGCTTGTGATTTCAAATCAACCTGTTGGGCTGTAACTTGGTGTTGCGTGACTTCTAATTCACAGAGGAGAGAACCACGCGCTGAAACAGTGAGCAAAGGGAAGGCCTGATATAGACAGTGTTTCAATAGCACAACAATTAAAGACGGAAGGAATGGGATATATCTCACCAACTGCCGTCTGTTTTTCTTCCACGTTTCTGCTTTTCGTTTTGAGTTCATATTCTGAAACGCTGGCAATGAAAGCAAAAGGCAATGAATTAAAAAGTAACTCTCTCTTCCCTGGGGGAGAGAGCCCCCAACAGTCTAACCCAATATGTCAGTTATAGATTGACTTACTGAAATCACTGGGAGGGCTACAGGTGAGGTTTCGGTAGAACTCCGTCCTATGAGCTTTCTTTAATCCTGTGCACAGCCCAAAATCCGATAGTTTCACATGTCCCTATCAAAAACAGCAGATATCAGTACTGTGACAAAACACACAGAACGGACACAAAGACAAATCACCTCCTTCCTCAAAACCACATCGGTGAAATATCTGTCACACAGTATTGAACAAAAACTAAACGATTACCTCAGCTACACGTTTTAAAACTGGAACGTTCTATGAACAGGAAGGCAGCGATAGCTGGAAAGATACACAGAGCGACACAGAGACACTCTCTCACATACTCACAGATAAAGGGGATGGGGCCATAAGATGTGGGAGCTGAATTAGTTCACCACTAATGGCTGATATGTTTCTCAACTCTATTCTCCTGCCTTCTGGATGCAAGTTTGCTCACTGAGCTGGAAGGTTCGTTTTCAGACATTTTGTCACCATACTAGGTAACATCAGTGAGCCTCTGGTGAAGCACTAGTGTTAGTGACCCGCTTATTATTTATGTGTTTAGGTTTCCTTGGGTTGGTGATGTCATTTCTTGTGGTAATGCAATTTCCTGTTCTTTTTCTCAGGGATGGTTAATGGGATCCAAATCAAATGTGTTTGTTGATAGAGTTCCAGTTGGAACCTTCTAGCTCAGCGAGCAAACTTACATCCAGAACCTCAACCAGAGCTACAAATCTTCTCAAAACTGCCTTCTCTCCATCATCCTTGATCCCCTTACTAAATCAAGAATCTGTCTCTGTCTTAAAGACACTCAATGATTTGGCCGCCACAGCCCTCTGCAGCAATGAATTCCCTCTGGCTGAACAAATTCTCCTAATCTCAGTTCTAAAAGAGCTTCCCTTCACTCGGAGGCTGTGCCCTCGGGTCTTAGTCTCTTCTACTTTTGGAAATATCTCCGTGTCCACTCCACCCGGGCCTCTCAGTATTCTGTAAGTTTCAATCAGATCTCCCTCATCCTTCAAAACTCCAGTGCTCAACTGCTCCTCATATTTCAAGCCCTTCATCCCAGTGAATGTTCCTGTAAACTCCTATGGACCCCCCCTCCAACACCTGCACATCCTTCCTTAGATACGGGACCCAAAACTACTCTCAATATTCCAAATGCAGTCTGACCAAAGCCTTGTACAGCCTCAGCAGTATACCCCTGCTCTTGTATTCTAGCCCTCTTGAAATGAATGCTAACATTGCTTTTACCTTTCTAACTGCCAACTGAACCTGCACGTCAACCTCAAGAGAATCCTGAATTAGGATTCCCAAGTCCCTTTGTGCTTCAGATTTCCAAAGTGTTGGACACACATGGATATATATACACACATACAGACATAGCTGCGAGATATATATGCCCATTCTGCACGCAACTAAGTTACAGTTATGTTGTTGTGGGAAGCAATGTTACTGACAAGACTCTTGCACATTTTACCAGGCAGGTGAGGGTCTGAATATCAATTATCAACAATTACCCATAGGTCCCAAGAAAAGAGACCCCCCCCACAGCGGAATAGGGAAGCAGCTCAGAAAGGGTTAGGACCAAAGGAACAAGAGAATGAGGGTCTCTGTTAAAAAAGGTTCATTCTTGTGCCCAGAGCACCCCACAATGTTCCTCACACCTTGAATATCTTTATACAACACAAGAACAGGATGGTTTGATGTGGATGAGATGATGCAGCAGGGCTGTGAGGGAGACACGAGGCAGCAAGGGAAAATGATTGTGTGGAGCATAAAGACCAGTACAGTACGGTTCAGTCAAATGGTGTCTTATAAAACTGGTTTGTGTTAAAAAATGCAATCCCATCAGCAGTTTAGTATGACATTTGACAGACAGAATAACAGAATGAAATATGAAATCTTCAAGCACAGGAGGCCATTCTGCCCATCGAGTCAGTTACTGTTAACTTTATGAATTTGCAAGGTCAATTCCAAAGCTAAGCTTTCACTCATGACAGAGAGGACTTACCCTGCTATCTAACAGGAGGTTATCTGGTTTAATGTCTCGGTGAATGAAACCCAACTGATGGATGCAGTCAATGGCCAAGACAGTCTCTGCAATGTAGAACTGGGCCTCTTCCTCAGACAGGGTGTCTTTCTTCATGAGTAAGGTCATCATATCACCTGGGGAATGCACAGACAGACAGTCAGTAGAGGGCAGTCACCTCCCAGACATAGTTACTTTGGGGCAAGGAGACCAAGCTCCTGGGCTCACAGCATAGGCACAATGGGCTGAATGGCCTCAGCGTGTAGTGTCACAGTGCATAAGCTGGCCATTCAGCCCATCGGGTCTGCACCAGCTCTTTGGAGGAGCTCCTTACTCAATGCCACTCTCCCACCTTGACTCCATAACCCTGCACATGCTTTCTTTCTGAAAAACCACATAACTCCCATTTGAGTCCACAAATGAGAAGATCTGGGCAAACTGGGCCTGTATTGGTCAGACTTTCACAGAACAAGAGGAGATCTCTCAGACATCTCCAAAGTACTTAAAAGGGATAGACAGGGCAGATTCAGTCGAGATGAATCGGCAAGTCTAGAATCACGTGGTGCAGTTTCAAAACAAGGGGCTGAGAGGATGGGCTGAATGGGCTACTGTGGTCCTCTGATTCTATAAAGCCTTGATTGTGCCTGGCTCCACCACACTCTTAGACAGCAAAGCTCTAGATCCTAACCACTCACTGCGTTTTTCATCATGTCTGTTTTTCCCACCTTTTACTAGATTTTGTAATTCTGTGCCCTCAGAGTCAGAGATGTACAGCATGGAAACAGACCCTTCAGTCCAACCCGTCCGTGCCGA
Organism: Chiloscyllium punctatum; assembly: GCF_047496795.1. Classification (NCBI taxonomy): domain Eukaryota; kingdom Metazoa; phylum Chordata; class Chondrichthyes; order Orectolobiformes; family Hemiscylliidae; genus Chiloscyllium; species Chiloscyllium punctatum. The sequence continues at coordinate 30,704,552 of NC_092770.1, read as the reverse complement.
CCAGATATCCCAACCCAATCTAGTCTCACCTGCCAGCGCCTGGCCCATATCCCTCCAAACCCTTCCTATTCATATACCCATCCAGACGCCTCTTAAATGTTGCAATTGTACCAGCCTCCACCACATCCTCTGGTAGCTCATTCTATACACATACCACCCTCTGCGTGAAAAAGTTGCTCCTTAGGTCTCTTTTATATCTTTCCCTTCTCACCCTAAACCTATGCCCTCTAGTTCTGGACTCCCCGATCCCAGGGAAAAGACTTTCATTCTCAATACTTTGAGAAGGGGGAGTATTTATCCCGACAGAGCTAATTGGGAATATATTGAGCAGATCTCCTCACAGCCTTCTCCTCTAAAGAGAGTAGCCGCATCTCCAATCGAAGGGAAAACCCCGAGCCCTGGAATCAATCTTGGGGCCCTCTTGTGCACTCTCTCAAATCCTCTAACCTCCTTCAAGATTAGTTCCCAGAACTATGGGCAAAACCCCAGCTCAGGCTAAAATGGTGTCTTATAAAATCTCATCCTTTTGTGACTGCAAGAGCAGACTCTTCAAAGCTCCCAATTGAGAAGATATTTAATGCAGAGCTTGGATTGCAACACGCCCTTTTCACGTTTCCTCAATAGCTGAGCAAAGATCAAAGAACAAGGGACGATAGCACAGCAGCAAATCGAGCGGTTAATGAGTTCAAATTCCACTATTGTAGCCAAGGAAATTTGACAAATTAAATCAAATCTGAAAGTTATGATGCTGGGTGAAATGTGCTGCAAGAGAACTTTGGAGACAGAGAGAGAACCTTTCTCTCACTGCTGGTTGATGGATGCCTGCTGACCAGTATAACTGGTGAACCCATCTGCTCTCTGGAGCTACTGGCTGTGGGGTTTTTTAAAAAAAATCCACTACAGGGGGCAAACGGAGCCTTGGATCATCATTTTTTTTAGATTAGATTAGATTAGATTAGATTACTTACAGTGTGGAAACAGGCCCTTCGGCCCAACAAGTCCACACCGACCCGCCGAAGCGCACCCACCCATACCCCTTCCCCTACATTTACCCCTACATCTATCACTACGGGCAATTTAGCGTGGCCAATTCACCTAACCTGCACATTTTTGGATTGTGGGAGGAAACCGGAGCACCCAGAGGAAACCCACGCAGACATGGGGAGAATGTGCAAACTCCACACACAGTCAGTCGCCTGAGGTGGGAATTGAACCCGGGTCTCTGGCGCTGTGAGGCAGCAGTGCTAACCACCGTGCCGCCCACAATCATCTCCATTCAGAGACAGAGCTACACAATCATTCCCCAATACACCCAACAGTTCCAATAAAAGGTGATCATCCTGAAACATTGATTCTGCTTCTCTCTCTCTCTCTCCCCACAGATTCTGCCACATCTGCTGAATTTTGTTTCCAGCATCTTTGGTTTGCTTTTCAGATTTCCAACAGGATGTCATTTGGTAAAGGGTTAAAGGTAGACCCCACTTTGAGGACACTGTTCTGCTCTATCCAGGAACAATGGGGATGAATTGTGGAGTTTACAAAGGATGTTCACCAGAATGATACTGGGCTCAAAAGAGTTGAATGTATGAAGACAGGCCCCTGAGACCCAACTTGTGTTCCTGCCAACACAGACGACAAAGTGATAAACTAATTTAGGCATTTCGGATAATTAGGGGATGTGATAAAGTTGACAATCTACTGGTGAGGACGAATTCATCCCAGGAAATCACAGCTACACAATTCAGTGATACTATCAGAAACAATTCTTCACACAGAGAAGGGGAGTGCTAATCTGGAACATCGCTGACTGTGGGATCTTGCTGTGCGTGAACTCAAAGCAATGTGACAGCGACCAGGTTGATTGATTGAAGTGATGATGGTAGACAGATGAATATTGCTCAAGACACTGAAGAAATCCTCTCTGCATTCTTTTACCGCAGCGCAATGGGATCTTTCTAATGACCACCTGAGGCACCAAACAGGGCCAAAATGTTTAAAACCACATCAGGTGGTTGTGTTGACACCGATCATCTGGTGAATGTGCATGTGCAGCAGGCAGTAAAGAGGCAAATGGTATGTTTGCCTTCATTGCAAAGGGGTAAACCAGGGGCAATACTGGAGAACGAAAGGAGTTCCTGCTGCTGTCACTCACCCCCGGGCAGAAACTCCATAATTAAGTAGAGGTTTCTCTTGTCCTGAAAACTGTAGAACATCTTCACCACCCACGCACCATCTGCTTCCACAAGGATATCCCGCTCTGCCCGAATGTGTGCCACCTGGGGTTGAAGAAAAACTTAGATGAAAACATGGATCACTGGAATCACAGGACAAGGAATCTTCTCCCATCTTTGTAGCCTCCTGTGGCACAATAGTGAACATAAGTACAGGAGTTGGGAGGTCATGTTGCAGCTGTACTGGACATTGGTCAGGCCACTGTTGGAATATTGGGTGGAATTCTGGTCTCCTTCCTATCGGAAAGATGTTGTGAAACTTGAAAGGGTTCAGACAAGATTTACAAGGATGTTGCCAGGGTTGGAGGATTTGAGCTATAGGGAGAGGCCGAACAGGCTGGGGCTGTTTTCCCTGGAGCATCGAAGGCTGAGGGGTGACCTTATAGAGGTTTACAAAATTATGAGGGGCATGGATAGAATAAATAGACAAGGTCTTTTCCCTGGGGTCGGGGAGTCCAGAACTAGAGGGCATAGGTTTAAGGTAAGAGGGGAAAGATATAAAAGGGACCTAAGGGGCAACTTTTTCACGCAGAGAGAGTGGTATGTGTATGGAATGAGCTGCCAGAGGATGTGGTGGAGGCTGGTACAATTGCAACATTTAAGAGGCATTTGGATGTGTATATGAATAGGAAGGGTTTGGAGGGATATGGGCTGGGCGCTAGCAGGTGGGACTAGATTGGGTTGGGATATCTGGTCGGCATGGACGGGTTGGAGCGAAGGGTCTGTTTCCATGCTGTAGATCTCTATGACTCTCTGACTGTATAAGCTGGCATAATCATCTCAATTAAAGTATCTCCAATTGGAATCCACTGTCCACTTTTACCGCCCCACTCAGCACTGTGCCCAACTCAGAGACAACACTGAAAAGGGACAAATGACAATGTAGTTACTGCAAAGGAGAGTACTTCATGGAGCTTGTTTCTCCTTACCCAATACAAGAGACACAGATGTGAAAGAAAACACAATAAAACATTGCTAAATTGGAAACAAGTGGCTGAACATTTTGGTTTGCACTCATTGGATCCAGGAGGCCAGAAGCAAAAGAGGAACACCAATTTATTCAGCATGAGCTGGGAGGGAAAATGGATGACAGGCCTGTCAAATGAGGAGAGATTCCATAGATTAGGTCTCCATTCCCTGGGTTTGGACAAATGAGGGGTGATCTCATTGAAACAGTAATTTCTTACATGGGTTTGACAGCCCTACATATAGAGACAATGTTTCATCTGGTTTGGGAATCACGAGGCCACAACTTTAACAGTCAGCCTCAGATGGCTGAGAGGTGTAACAGTTTATTCACTCAAGGGGTCATGCATTTCTGGATTTGTCTACCCCGACACAGAGCTGTAGATCCTCAGTCACTGAGTATATTAAAGACAGAACTCACTAGAGTTTTGGGCATTAACAGGACTAAAGGATATCAGATCGGGCTATAGGATATAGGGAGCAGAATTAGGCTATTCAGCCCATCAAGTCTACTCCACCATTCGATCATGGCCAATAGGTTCTTGATTAGTAAAAGGATTAAGCAGGAGAATGGGGTTGAGAAACCTATCTAACTCTGTCTTCAATTTACTCACTGACTGGGCCTCCACAGCCCTCTGCAGCAATGAGTTCCACAGAGTCCCCACCCTCTGATTGAACAAATTCCTCCTCATCTCAGTTCTAAAGGATCTTCCCTTCATTCTGAGGCTACGTCCTCAGGCCCTAGTCTCTCCTTCTAGTGGAAGTATCTTTTCCACTTCCACTCTGTCCAGGCCTCTCAATATCCTGTAAACTTCAATCAGATCCTTCTCATCCTTCTAAACTCCACCAGTACAGACCCAGAGTACTCAACTGCTCCTCATAAGACAAGCCCTTCATCCCCAACATCATTCTCGAACATCCTCTGGAACCCCTCCAATGCCAGCACATCCTTCCCTAGATAAAGGGCCCAAAACTACTTTCAATATTCCAAATGTGGTCTGACCAGAGCCTTACACAGCATCAGCAGTACTTTTCTGCTGTTGTATTCTAGACCTCTTGAAATGAATGCTACTATTGCATTTACCTTCCTAACTGCCAAATGAATCATGACCGAACAGAATGATCAACATCAACATCTCTCTGATGTTCTCACACGGTCCTTGTACACCACCTGAAATCCTGGAGACCAATCAGATGTTCACACCACTGTGGTACTATAATCGGCACCAAGTTTAAACCAATTTTACTGTTTAGCCAAACTTCCTACCTGTTCTTTTTCCAACATATCCGACTTTCGAAGGATCTTCATAGCGTAGATGTGACCAGTGTCCTTCTTCTGTACAAGGCGTACCTGGGGGGGGGAAGAAAAAGGACTACAGAGAAACAGAATTTTTTTTTAAGACCATAAGACCTAGGAGTGGATGTAAGGCCATTCGGCCTATCGAGTCCACTCCGCCATTCAATCCTGGCTGATGGGCATTTCAACTCCACTTACCCGCATTCTCCCCGTAGCCCTTAAATTCTTGATGTCACAAGGAATTATCAATCTCTGCCTTGAAGACATTTAGTGTCCCAGCCTCCACGGCAATGAATTCCACAGGCCCACCACTCTCTGGCTGAAGAAATGTCTCCGCATTTCTGTTCTGAATTGACCCCCTCTAATTCTAAGGGTGTCCACGGGTCCTAGTCTCTGCACTTAACGGAAACAATTTCCTAGCATCCATCCTTTCCAAGCCATGTATTATCTTGTACGTTTCTATTAAATCTCCCCTTAATCTTCTAAACTCCAATGAATACAATCCCAGGATCCTCAGCCGTTCCTCATATGTTAGACCTACCATTCCAGGGATCATCCGTGTGAATCTCTGCTGGACACGCTCCAGTGCCAGGATGTCCTTCCTGAGGTGTGGGGACCAAAACTGGACACAGTACTCCAAATGGAGCCTAACCAGAGCTTTATAAAGTCTCAGTAGCACAACAGTGCTGTTATATTCCAACCCTCTTGAGATAAGTGACAACATTGCATTCGCTTTCTTAATCACAGATTCAACCTGCATGTTTACCTTTAGAGAATCCTCGACTAGCACTCCCAGATCCCTTTGCACTTTGGCTTTATGAATTTTCTCACCGTTTATAAAGTAGTCCATGCTTGTATTCTTTTTTTCCAAAGTGCAAGACCTCGCATTTGCTCACATGGAATTCCATCAGCCATTTCCTGGACCACTCTCCCAAACGGTCTAAATCCTTCTGCAGCCTCCCCACTTCCTCAGTACTTCCTGCCTGTCCACCTAACTTTGCATCATCGGCAAACTTCGCTAGAATGCCCCCAGTCCCTTCATCTAGATCATTAATATATAACGTGAACAGCTGCGGCCCCAACACTGAAATCTGTGGGACACTGCTTGTCACTGGCTGCCATTCTGAAAAAGAACCTCTTATCCCAACTCTCTGCTTTCTGTCAGACAGCCAATCCTCAATCCATGCCAGTAGCTCACCTCAAACACCATGGGCCCTCACCTTACTCAGCAGCCTCCCATGTGGCACCTTATCAAAGGCCTTTTGGAAGTCTAGATAAACCACATCCACTGGGTTTCCCTGGTCTGACCTACTTGTCACCTCTTCAAAGAATTCCAACAGGTTTGTCAGGCATGACCTCCCCTTACTAAATCCATGTTGACTTGTTCTAATCCGACCCTGCTCTTCCAAGGATTTAGAAACCTCATCCTTAACGATGGATTCTAGAATTTTACCTACAACCGAGGTTAGGCTAATTAGCCTATAATTTTCCATCTTTTGTCCTGATCCTTTCTTGAACAGGGTTACAATAGCGATCTTCCAATCGTCTGGGACTTTCCTTGACTCCAGTGACTTTTGAAAGATCTCAACCAACGCCTCCACTATTTCCTCAGCCACCTCCCGCAGAACTCTAGGATGTAGCCCTCGGGGCCAGGAGATTTGTCAATTTTAAGACCTTTTAGCTTTTCTAGCACTTTCTTTTTTGTAATGGCAACCATACTCAACTCAGCGCCCTGACTCCCTTTAATTGTTGGAATATTACTCATGTCTTCCACTGTAAAGACTGACGCAAAGTACTTATTAAATTCTCCTGCTATTTCCTTATCTCCCATCACTAGCCTTCCAGCATCAGCTTGAAGTGGCCCAATGTCTACTTTTGCCTGTTGTTTGTTTCTTATGTATTGAAAGAAACTTTTACTATCATTTCTAATATTACTGGCTAGCCTACCTTCATATTTGATCCTCTCCTTTCTTATTACTCTCTTTGTTATCCTCTGTTTGTTTTTGTAGCCTTCCCAATCTTCTGATTTCCCACTGCTCGTGGCCACTTTATAGGATCTCTCTTTTTCTTTGATACATTTCCTGACTTCCTTTGTCAGCCATGGCTGTCTAATCCCTCCCTGGATAATCTTTCTTTTCTTGGGGATGAACCTCTGTACTGTGTCCTCAATTAAGAAGGTTTTCCCTCCATGAGTTCAGTAATGCAGTGAAAGACTGAAAGGTTACAATGACAGAGTCGGGAAATGGATTCAGCTGGATTTTATCAAGTTACAGGTTAGCATGTGAAAAAAGGTGTCAGATCGTTATCAGAACCCCAAGTGACGTCCTTCAGAGATGGAACTCTGCCTAATATAGCTCAGACACTAATTGCGAGAACACTTGCAAACAGATATGGATTTTTTTAAACGAAGCTAAGCCATGAAAGACAATAACTCCTTAGTGCATTATTCATAGCAACACCCCACCAATCACAGTTGACCTGCCAGCCAACCAATCAACATCTTTTTCTCAAAACAGTACAAATTGTTGCTCCATTTCAAATGTTTTGTCTGTCCCTGATCAGTTCAAGACAGAAGAAGTTCCAATAATGTCCTGTTTCTTTCAGCTATACAGATATAAATATGTTAAGGGAGTGGGCAAAAATTCAGCAGATGGAGTATAATGCGGGAGAATGTTAAATTGTCGATTTTGGCAGCAATTCTAGAAAAGAAATAAACCATTTAAATAGAAAAGGTTACAGAACTTTAGGGCTGGGAGGGTTTGGATCTCCTCATGTACAATTCATCAAAACCTCTGTTGTACTCCCTCCATTGCTTGAACATCCTTCCTCTGGAAGGAAGACCAAAACCACACACAACACTCCAGCTCTGGCCTCACCTTGAACCTGCACAATTTGCAGCAAGACATCCCTGCTCCTGTACTCAGGAAAGAATTCCAGAAGTTTGTTCCTGTAACACTGAAGGAATGGCGATATACTCCCAGACACGGCCTGTTGTGTGGCGGCTGGTGGTGTTCAATCCTGCACTACCTAGTGCCTTCCAGCCCAACATTAAAAAGTAATATGGCATTACATACAGTTTTGTTAAACCTGGCATAAAAGAATTCACTCAAAATAAAATGAAGCCATTTCTAGAAACAGGAACTTGCACCAATGCAACATTGCTCCCCAAGGCAGATTGAAAGTTAAAGCAGGCGGTTTGTCTACACTTAAAACTGCTGACCCAATTTCTCAGGGGACTTGTTGTGAAACATCAGGTTCCAAGAAGCTTATAAACCAAACACTGAAACTGGACTCACCTCCCCAAATGCACCTCTTCCTATAACCTTCAGAGATTCAAAGTCATCCAGACCCAACCTCGTCCTCTTGAGACGAAGAAATTCTGTTTCTTTCTGAGCGTGTTGTGTTCTTCGCATTTGTTTCTGTTGCAAACACAACACAAAGAACACATCAATAAAGGCCATCACAATTCATATGAACTCTGCATACTGTTGCTGGTTTAACCTGTGGAAAGGGCACACAGTAAACCACTCAAAACATTCCCGAGTGACATCAATAATCATGTCCCATTTGACCGCCTAACCTTTGGAGATACACCCACAATGTCCCTTTTTTTTGGGGGGGGGGGGGGCAGTGGTGGAGGGGAGTAGTGGGAGAGAGTGTGAATTTCAGGATTTCAATGACAATGAAGGAATGGTGATATGTTTCCAAGTCAAGATGACAAGTGGCTTGGAGGGGAAATTGCAGGGGGTGGTGTTCCCATATATGTGCTGCCCTTGTCCTTCGAGATGGAAGCAATCATGGGTTTGGAAGGTGCTGTCTGAAGACCTTTGGTAAATTTCTGCAGTGCATTTTGTGGATGGTACAGGTTGCTACTACTGAGCGTCAGTGGTGAAGGAAGTGAATGATTAACGTGGTGGATTAGGTGCCAATCAATCAAGTTAGTTTAATGGGACTCCTATCTGCCACCTCCAGTGAATTTGCAAGATCCCACAGCCATTATTTTGAATAAAAGCAGAACTGTTCTCCTTCGTGTCCTGGTCAATGTTTATCCCTCATTAAAAATAGATGATCTCACCGTTCTGAGAACTCCCATGATTTTGTTATTGTGCTTCCTACATTCTAACAGACTCCACTTGAACATTATTTCAACAGCTTTAAAACATTTTGGGATTTAGAAATCAGGAAGTACACAATTTAATGAAAGCCTTCTGTTTATTTTTAGTTTGCCCCACAAGGAGTCAACAATTTAAAGCTTTTTTTTACAGCTTTTGCTAGAAATGAGGCTATTAATTGACCTCAAGTCCACGAGTAAACAGAAAAGACATTTGGATAAAGTACATGAATAGGAGAAGTCCGGAGGGATATGGACCAGGAGCAGGCAGGTGGGACTGGTTTTATTTGGGATGAAGAGCAGCATGGACTGGGTGGACTGTCTGACTGATTAAACACAGAGTCCTGAGAGAAGACAATGAAAATTTACCGCCAAGTTTTAACATCAATGAGAATTATTGGCAAAGTCATCAGCTCACTGAGGTGGGACTTACATCTTCATCAGCTAATCCTTCCTGCTCCATGGCTTTTTCTAGTTGTACTTGTCTGGAAGAGAAACAAGGAAGATATTGCATTAAAAATCATGAACGAATAAATAAAGTTTGAAAAGTCTGGTGAGAGGGGGAATGGTTCAGGAGGCTACAGAATGCACAAACTACAATGTAGCAGAGATCACAGCTACATTTAAGAATCAGTTTAATCGGGCAGTTAATGGAAAGGGACGAAATTCGGAACAGGCTAGGATGTATGGGATGAGTGTGACCACAGACAAAGAGGACACAGAATAATGTGGACTGGCTTAAAGCCTCACCCAGAGGACAGCACCTCAGACAGTGCAGCACTCCTTCATTCCCACACGATGGGTCAGGCTTGCGTTTTGTATTGAAGTGCTGATAGTCCTTTATTTCTGATCATGCCAACATACCTTTCCTAACGTGTAGAGAGTTTTTAAAATGATGGAACTAAAGTTGAAATAATTTTAGTTTTGCACCAATCATCTAGAAAATGGCTGCGTGGCAGAAAACATAGTAGGGAGATTTTGCAACCACTGTCCACTGATTAGCAGGATGAAACTGGTGGGATCCTCCAATTATTTATTGTATTTACTAACTACTTAGTTAATAGAACATAGCCACATATTGCTGCTGACAAAACTAAGTAGCTTTGTCATCACTGTAGACAGAAATGTGACTCTCCAACTCCCTAAGGATATTACGGGTATACCTACAGCAGATGGACAGCAGCAGCTCACCCCCACCTTCTCAAGGGCAATTAGGGATGGTAAATAAATACTGGCTCAGCCAGTGACCCCCACATCCCAGAAATTCATTTTTAGAAGAAAATTTACAAGGAGATATCTGTTGATTAAATGAACAGGCATATCGGAGACATGTGTAGGCACGTGTGAAGTCAACATCAACTTGAGATCCAAGACATGACAGATCAAGGGCCTCTCTGAATCGTGACAAACTAGAAAGCAGGTAAAATCCAGGAAGAATGCGGGTGGGGCTCCAAGTGGATAAGTCGTTAAGAAGTCAGGAACAGATACAGAAAATCAGCAACAAGGAGAAATGGGATGTTAAATGTGATATCCAAAAGGGCTAGAATTTGAAGGTAACAGGAATCATGTTTCAGTGATACAAAGAAATGGTTAAACCACACTGGCAGTTACTGTGGGCTTTTCTACACACCCTGTCTTCATGAGGGAGGGGGAGAGAGGGGGCGGGGCGAGAACGGGGGCGAGCGCGAGAAAGGGCGAGAGAGGGGGCGAGCGCGAGAAAGGGCGAGAGAGGGGGCGAGCGCGAGAAAGGGCGAGAGCGAGAAAGGGCGAGAGAGGGGGGCGAGAGCGAGAGAGGGGGCGAGAGCGAGAGAGGGAGAAAGGACAAGGGGGGGGGGCGGGGGGCGAGAGCGAGAAAGGGCGAGAGGGGTCGGGGGCGAGAGCGAGAAAGGGCGAGAGGGGGTGAGGGCGAGAGCGGGAAGAGTAACGGGCGAGCGAGGGGGAGGGGTGGCAACGGGCGAGCGAAAGGGAGGGGGGCAAACGGGCCAGGGAGGGGGGGTACGGGCCAGAGGGGGAACGGGAGAGACAGGGAAAGAAAAAAAGAAAGAAGAAAAGAATGAGAGAGAGATGGACGTTAAAAACAGGTGGAGAGAAGTAGTGGGGCTTTGAGGGGAAATTCCTGACCTGGTGTCAAAATGGCAACTGAAGACAAAAAACTGTTCATTGAGTACAGGGAGTGAAGAGGCCAGAATTCTTCAAAATATTCCTTCATGACTCTTGGCCATCACTGGTTATTGCACATCCCTAAATCATCCAGAGGACAGTTACAGGTCAACCATATTACAGCGGGTTTTTTATGCTTACATGGTCACCATTATATAAAAGTGTTCTTTTAAATTCTTTTTTTTTGAAAAAAGTTGAATTTGATTCTCAAATCTCCCGAAGATCAGCCTTAATTATCACGATTCTAGTCCAGTGATATTTCACCACTTCCCCTTAAGTAAGGGGAACATGGGGGATTGAAGAGCTGGAGGAGATCACAGAGATGGGGAGGTGCAAGATTGTGCAGGGAATTCAAATACAAGATGCAAACTGTCAAATGAAACCAAGGCATCACTGAACCAGAAGCTACAACAGGTCAGCAACCATTGAGATGGGTCTGCATGCCTAAATCCTTTCAACCTCAGACATGCTGATATTCTCCACATTGCTCAAATAAACAAGGATCGTTTCTGAGCGCTGCACAGTCCCATTGAGCAATTACCACATCGTGATCTCTGGAGTCACAGGAACTTTTGGTGAACCATCTCCCCCACGGCCATATCTAATGATTCCATCGTGGAAACTGTTCCACTAATCCCATTCAAAACACCCAGAGGTAATTAATTGATCCCGCATCACAAATTCAAACCAGCCCAAACATGGCACCATGTAGGAAAATGGTTCGACAGTCCCAGAACCCAGCAATGCTGTCACAGCAATTAACAACATAACCAGCAAACATCACAGATTACAGAAAATGACAAACTGGGACAGAGTGAATACCAGAGAGATGACAACAAGAAACCAAACTGAACCTTATTCCCAGAAACAGATGCAGGTGTATTTTAGGGAGAAAGTGGTGTTGTGGCTTTTCTGCTGGATTCATAGTCTAGAATTCTAGCTAATGTTCTTGGGCCATGGGTTCAAATCCCACTACAGCAGCTAGGAGAATTTAAATTCAATTAATTTAGAATATAAAGTTAGTCTTCATCATAGTGACCATGAAATGCCATTGTTTAAAACGCCATTTATTTCATTAATGCCCTCAGGGAAGGAAATCTGCCATCCTTACCTGGTCAGACCTGCATGTGACTCCAGACACATAGCAATGGGGTTGACAACATTTTTAAAAAAATGTATTCATTCATGGGACATGGGTGTCACTGCTGGACCAACATTTATTGCCCTTCCCTAGTCATGCCTTGAGAAGGGGGTGGTTGAGCTGCCTTTTTGAACTGCTGCAGTCCATGTGCTGTAAATAGACTACCCCCTGAAATGACCCCAAAAGCTATTCAGTTCAAGGGACTTGAGGACTTGGTCACAAAGACTTGCTCAAAACACCCACATCCCTGGAGGATATTGAGCTGATAAGAAAACTTCACTATCACAGGACATGTTAAAGGAGACTATTTTTTAAAATCAGAATTAGAACTTGAGGCAACAGATTCTATGAATTAACATGTGAGCACAGGAGCAGGGATGTCTTGCTGCAATTGTACAGGGCCTTCGTGAGACCACACCTGGAGTACTGTCAACAGTTTTAGTTGTCTTATCTGAGGAAGCATGTTCGGGTCATCGAGGGAGTGCAATGAACATTTACCAGACTGATTCCTGGGATGGCAGGACTGAAGTGTGATGAGAGATGGGATTGGTTGGGACTATAATCACTGGATTAATGGTGCTAGAAGAGCACAGCAGTTCAGGCAGCATCCAAGGACCAGCGAAATCGACGTTTCGGGCAAAAGCCCTTCATCAAGCTTTTGCCCGAAACGTCGATTTCGCTGGTCCTTCGATGCTGCCTGAACTGCTGTGCTCTTCCAGCACCTATAATCACTGGAGTCTAGAATGAGGGGGGTGATTCTCATGGAAGCCTATAACATTCTAACAGGGTTAGACTGGGTAAACGCAGGAAGGACATTCCCAAAATCCAGGCAAAAGTGAGGACTGCAGATGCTGGAGATTAGAGACAAGAGATTGGTGCATTTTGCCCGAAATTCCCAAAAGCCAGGCAGTCCAGAACCCAGAGTCAGTTTATGGATAAGGAAATCTTTTAGGATTGAGATGAGGAAAGAAGTTTCTTCACCCAGTTAGTGAGTGATTAGATTAGATTAGATTAGATTACTTACAGTGTGGAAACAGGCCCTTCGGCCCAACAAGTCCACACCGCCCCGCCGAAGCGCAACCCACCCATACCCCTAACCTAACACTAGGGGCAATTTAGCATGGCCAATTCACCTGACCTGCACATCTTTGGACTGTGGGAGGAAACCGGAGCACCCGAAGGAAACCCACGCAGACACGGGGAGAATGTGCAAACTCCACACAGTCAGCCGCCTGAGGTGGGAATTGAACCCAGGTCTCTGGCGCTGTGAGGCAGCAGTGCTAACCACTGTGCCACCGTGAGCCTGTCGTATAAATTACCACAGAAAGCTCTTGTGGATAAAGAGGTCAGAGGGTATCGGGGGGAGGGAGGGAGCAGGATTAAAAAGGTACTGAGCTGGATGATCAGCCATGATCACACTGAACGGCAGAGCAGGCTCAAGGAGCCAAATGGCCTAGACCTGCTCCTATTGTCTGTGAAAGATCAAATACCTTCATCTGCCACACCCAAAAGTCAAACATTGAGCTCCATGTGGTGATAATGACAAGCTTGGTCAAAGATTTGCCTCTTCAACTTATCTTAGATGAGAAAAGTGGTGGAGGTCTTTAACACCTACCCAAGTGGGCAGACAGGGACAGAGTTTACTGCAGAGGGTGGTGCATGTATGGAATGAGCGGCCAGAGGAAGTGGAGGCTGGTACAATTACAACATTTAAAAAGGCAGGTACAAGAATAGGAGGAGGTTAGAGGGATATGGGCCAAATTGGGAAGAGGATTAATTTAGGATATCTGGTTGGCATGGGCACATTGGACCGAAGGGTTTGTTTCCCTGCTGTACATCTCGATGACTCTACCAAAAAGGAGGCACTTTGGAGAGCACAGCCCTTGCTTAGCACTAACCAACCCGAACTTCCTGTGGCCATCCACTTCAACTTCTCTTCCCACTCCCCTGAGGACATGTCCATTCTGGGTCTCCTCTACCATTTACACAAGGTCACGCGCAAACAGGAGGAGGAACACCTCACCTCCCACCTCGGGAGCCTGCAGCCACATAACACGAACATTGAATTCACCAGTTTCCAAATCTCCCTTCCGCCTACCTCATACCACACCCAACCCTCTGACTCCGATTCACCCTTCCCACCTGACCTATCACAATCACCTCCTACCTCCTACCTTTCCCCTAGCCCCTACCCCCTTCCCACCCCTCACCAGTCCTGAAGAAGAGTCCTGCCTGAAACACCAACTCCCTTGCTCCTCAGATGCTGCCTGAACTGCTGTGCCTTTTCCAGCACCACACTTTACCAACTCAGTACTGCAATGAAGGGTCAGCGTGGATTGGGGGCTCAAATCTCTGGAGTAGGATTTGAGCGCACAACAATCTTAGCTCCGGACAGTTACAGAGTTAGCTGTGAAAGATACCAGTCAATTAGGGTGTGCAGTTCAAATGCATACTTGCCAGCTGAGGTAACTAGACACCTTGAGCTACCAGGCTTGCACTGGCTGGAGTGGCAGAGGTCGGAAGAACTAGTAACAGAATTAAAGTCCAACTTGGAGTCCTCATCCATGTGTAGCTTTTAAACTCTCCTTCACACACATGGCCCCTGTCCCTGAAGTGTTGGAAGCCAGATACATTTCTAATGATGTTTTCCATTCTCTGGAAGGTCATTGACCAAAACTATCAACTGTTTCTCTCTCCGCAGGTGCTACCTGAACACTGTCCTCCAGTTCCATTTCAGGATTCCAGTATTTGGTTTCTCCTGCAACTAACCAATCATGCACAAAAACAGGAACCCTTCCTCTTTTACAATTCTTCGGGATGGGGTTCTGCTTTCAGTGTCTGCAAGGAGACAGTGCAAGAGTAGGCCTGCGGAGGATGGGAACAGGCTGGACACATCAGGTATACAGTGGTTTTGAATATATGTTTAGTGAGATGTGGACATCACTGGCTGGGCTAACAGCAATTAGCCATCTTGGACTCCCTTGAGAAGGTGGGGGTGAGCTGCCTTCTTGAACCGCTGCAGTCCCTGTGCTGTGGGTTGACCCACAATGTCCTTAGGGAGGGAATTCTAAGATTTTGACCCAGGTGACAGTACAGGAACAGCGATATATTTCCAAGTCAGAATGGTGCGTGGTATGAAGGTGAACTTGCAGAGGGTGGTGTTTCCATGTATCTGCTGCCCTTGTCTTTCTAGATGGAAGTGGTTGTGGGTTTGCTGTCTGAGGGTCTTTGGTCAATTAGGGAGCAGCTATCCCTCAGCGCTGCCCAGAGAGTGCCAACACAGAGCTTCTGCCAAATGTGCTGCTGGGTACATAACCCCTCTCTCTGAAGTGAGGGCAGAGGGAGTCAAACAAAGACATCAAACACAGTGATAACTTGACATCTGGGTCTCATTGGCTGCAGACATCTGGCTTACTTAGAAACCCGGAGGAGCAGAAATCTTCTGGAATGCTGGGATTCATACAGACTGAAATGTTCACAGTCCAAGCCGCTGGAGAAGCAACAAACACCACCTTCAGCTCTCATCGCTGTGATCGGAGTGGTTTACTCTCAAGCAACACACTTCTTGGAGTGCGTGGTTAGCAATGCTGACTGTTTGCCCAGTGCCGAGATACAGATGCAGCCAGAACTGAGCTGCTTCAATCTCGTCCAAAACAGTTCCACTGTCTACAAGAAACAAGTTAGGAAGGTGGGTGACTGCACCTCCCACAACAATCAAGAAACTTGACACCATCCAAGACAAAGCAGCCTGCTTGATTGGCATCACATCCACAAGCATCCAGTCGCTCCACCACCAACACTCAGTAACAGCGTTTTGTACTATCTACAAGATGCACTGCAGAAATTCATCAAAGACCCTCATGCAGCACCTTCCAAACCCACAACCACTTTCATCTAGAAAGACAAGGGCAGCAGATACATGGGAACCCCACCCTCTACAAAGTTCACCTTCAAGCCACTCACCACCCTGACTTAGAAATAGATTGCTGTTCCTTCACTGTCGTGGGTCAAAATACTGGATGGTGTCAAGTTCTGAGTGTTGTTGGAGGTGTGGTCAACCAGCAAGGTGGGGTGGATTCATCCCATTCCTGACTGGTTCCTTGTAGACAGTGGAACTGTTATGAACTAGATTGAAGCAGCTCAGTTCTGGCTGCATCTGTATCTCAGCACAGGGCAAACAGCTGACGACACACTCCAAACCTCAAACTGTCATTAACATCAACTAAAAACCTCAGGAGAGAAACCCCTCCCTAACGTCTGCTCCCACAAACTTCCTGTTCCTCAAAACGAGTCAAACCACAGGCGATTAACACAGTAGCGCATACACACACCTCGATACCAACTCTCGGTTTGAGATCCACCCTGGCGTAAAGAACTTGGGGCGAACATCAGCAGAGAAAATCTGAGCAAAGCCTTTTCACAGGAAAGAGAGAGACTGAAGGGAAGCACAAAGACAGGGTGATGAGTTGGGGAAATAAACAAAAAAAAAGAAAAAGAGGGAAAAGAAGATGAGAAGGAGTTACATTTAAGCAGGAGAGGGGTCCATTTCAGAATTCTCCTGCAACTAACCAATCATGCACAAAAACAGGAACCTTTCCTCTTTTGCAATTCTTTGGGATGGGGTTCTGCTTTCACAGTGTCTGCAAGGAGACAGTGCAAGAGTAGGCCTGCGGAGGATGGGAACAGGCTGGACACATCAGGTATACAGTGGTTTTGAATATATGTTTAGTGAGATGTGGACATCACTGGCTGGGCTAACAGCAATTAGCCATCTTGGACTCCCTTGAGAAGGTGGGGGTGAGCTGCCTTCTTGAACCGCTGCAGTCCATGTGCTGTGGGTTTTACAAGCTTCCTGTTGAAAATGCTTCCAAAGCATTTTACAAGCAATCCACTCTATGCATTTGTCAGGTTCAACTAGCCCTGTGCGCACACAGCAAGATCCCACACAAATGGGAGACCTGACCGGATAATCTGCTCTTGGTCGAGGGACAAATATTGATCAAGTCCTGGGAAGCTTTTCTGAATCACTTTAAAGCGGTGCAATGGGGTCTGTGACATCCACAGGGCCTGGACTTAACATCTCAACTCAAGACAAGCCCCCTCTGAAGGAGCATCTCTCCTCAGCGCTGCCCAGGAAGCACCAACACAGAGCTTCTGGCTTCCCAAATCTTAACGAAACAAGGGCCGAGGGAGAGGGAGCCAAATGAAGACATCAAACACAATGATAAGTTGACATCTGGGTCTCATTGGCTCCAGATATCTAGTCTATTTAGAAACCCAGAGGAGCAGAAATCTCCTAGAACGCTGGGATTCATCATGACTGAAATGTTCATAGTCCCAGCCGCTGGGGAAGCGACAAACACCTTCAGTTCTCGTTGCTGTGTTCACAGCAGAATAATCTCGAGCAACACACTTCTTTAAAAGGTTCATTCAAGGGAAGTGGGGGTGACTGGCTAGGTCAGCGTTTACTGCCCATCCCCAATTACCCCAGAGCAGTTAAGCATCCGCCACATTGTGGCGGGTCTTGAGTCACAAGGATGACAGTTTCCTTCCCTAAAGGACATTAATGAACCAGAGGGTTTTTACTGCAATCAACAGTAGTTTAATGGTTACTATTAGACTAACGTTTAAAAAATAAATCTATCAGACATGGTGAAATTTGAACCCACACCCCTAGAGCATTAACCTGGGGTTCTGGATTAAGAGTCCGAAGACATTACAACTCCTCCACTGGGTGTCCCCCTCCTTTGGGGTAAGAGGAGTTGGCGGTAGGGGGTTCTTGAAGTCTTCACCCCTCTTTTCAATTGGTGAAATACCACTTTACAATGACTGGGCCCTTCCACAGGAAGAAACCATTTTGTCTCGTGGGGGAAACACCCCAAACAAGGAAACAAAGTTAGCATTAGGCCTTTCAGAAGGGAAATCAGGAAGGATAATGGAAAGCTGCAGCTCCAGTTGGAATCAATGCATGCTGAAGTTAGAGTTCAATTTTTTTTGTTGGGTAAAGGTATAAAACATTATGAAGCAACAGTGTTGCTGGGTCAAAATCCTGGAACTCGCTTCCCAAAAGCATTATGGGTGCTCCTAACCTACACGGCCTAAGGCTCACCACCACCTTCTCAAAGACAACTAAGGCTGGGAAATAAATGGTGCTTGATCCAGCCCCACCCATAGCCCCTGAATTAATTAAAATCTTGGCTCAATGAGTTTCAAGTACTGATCTATCCAAACAGTGAAGCAGGCAGAATTACCATCTCTTGCTGTGAGGGAGGGGCTGCAGACTGGGTGGACATAAAGTAAACAGGAATGGGCTTCTCAGCCTCAAATGGAGTTGGATAAAGCAGGAGAATGAGTTTCCGCACATGTCAATGTTTCACTGCAGTATCTCCAGGCTAAAATCGGCCCATTCTCAGCTTATCACTTTCAACTTTGCCCACTGGCCTTAGAATTACCTCCTAATGGCATTGGTCAATTCCATATGTCCATTGCACAAAGCCATGATGGCAGTGATGGTGGTAGTAATGGTGCTGCGACGGTGATGACAGTGTTGACAATGGTGACAACGATTATAATGGCAGTGCTGGTGGTGATAATGGGGACAGCGATGACAATGAAGGGTGGGGACATCAAAAGATATTTCAAAGTATAGAATGGACAATGAAATAGGTTAGAATGGGTTAAAATGGTAAAATCCTTTGAAAGTGCATCGTGGAGGCGCGGCCTGTGGTTAAAGATTTTGATCTCTCACTCCTCAGGACCAATGCAAGAATGACAAATTGCAATCACAACAATTTTACTGCAACAACGTGTCTTCTCTGCAGCATAAGGTATTGTGCTTATTTGAAATTTTGACCCTCTTCCACTTGTCATACGATCAGAAAAATTTACGGAAGAGGGAATATTCTACATGGTAACAGCTTAGCCAGAGTTGACTTGCCATCTGGTCAGCACCTTGAGAGTGAGCGAGAAGGGTTTGGAACTCTTTTCCACAAACAGCAATGGATGCAGGATTACTTGTTAGATTTAAAATCTGGAATTGAGATTTTCTTGTTATGTGAAAGGTATTAAGGGACATCAGCCAAAGGTAGGAGTGTGGAGTTAGGCCACTGATCAGTCATTACCTCATGAGTAGTGGAACAGGCTCGAGGGGCTGAATGGCCTACTCCTGTATCAATATGAAATTATTATTGATTTTTGTTTACAAGAATGGTTCCAGGAATGAGAAACCTCAGTGATGAGAATAGATTGACAAAGTTGGGACAGTTCTCCTCCGGGAGAAAGCCATTGAGAGGAGAGATGATTGACGTTTTCAAAACCATAAGCAGGCTGGAGGATGTCGAAAGCAGGGAGCTGTGTGCAGGTCTGGTCTCTCCCACCTATCAGCAGGATGTTATGAAACTTGAAAGGGATCAGAAAAGAATGTTGCCAGGGTTGGAGGGTTTGAGCTACAGGGAGAGGCTGAACAGGCTGGGCTGTTTTCCCTGGAGCGTCGGAGGCTGATGGGTGACCTTATAGAGGTTTATAAATGTCATGGGGCGGGGGGCGTGGATAGGGTAAATAGGCAAAGTCTTTTCCCTGGGGTGGGGAGGGCAACCAGACAGCACACATTTAAAGTGAGAGGGGAAAGATTTAAAAGGTACAGAGGGGCAACCTTTTTATGCAGAATGAGCTGCCAGAGGAAGTGGTGGAGGCTGGTACAATAGCAACATTTAAAAGGCATCTGGACGGGTACAAGAGTAGGAAAGACTTAGAGGGATATGGGCCAAGTGTTGGCAAATGGGACTAGATTAATTTAGGATATCTGGTCGGCATGGAGGAGTTGGACCAAAGGGTCTGTTTCCCTGCGGTACATCTCCGTGACTCAAAAGGAAAAAGAACGATCAAGAGGGCATAGACTTAAAGTGTTGTGCAAATGAAACAAGGGTGACATGAGAAAAAAAAAAGCATTGTCACCCAGCGAGTTGTTAGGCTCTGGAACGCATAGCCTGGAAATGTGGGGTAGGCAGGTTCAATTGAGGTATTCAAGAGCGGCATTGGATGCCTATTTGGATAGAAATGATACCCTATGGATGGGGAAAATGATGGAGATTTGCACTCGGTGATAGAACCTGAGCTGACATGATGGGCCAAATGGTCCTTCTGCACTGTAACAATTCCGCAGTTTTGTTGTAAAGTCCCACCTGGTTCATTTAAAGGGAAGGAGACCTGCCATTTTTAACCTAGTGAGACCCCTCCAGTCTCACTCTACTCTGCCTTTAGCTTGCTAGTGCCATTTCAATCAGGTGAAAAATGGCCTGGGCAGGTCAACAGTTCCAGGGAAAAGGAGGAATGGTCAGCAAATGCTGGCCTTGTCCAAGATCACAAGAAAGAATAAAGAAAAACAAACAAACAGTGCAGCTTAGTAATGATCTGACTGAACAGGAGTGAGGGGCCAAGCATACTCCTGACAGAGATTGAAAGGGAGGTTACCTCATTTCCCTCTCTTCATGTTGTGCGATGAGGTTACTGTAGAAATTTTCCAGTGTCAGTTTGGCCACAGTCACTCTCTCCCTCGTGTGATTACTCATTGCAAAGGATGCTGTGGAGTCTCCAATCATCGCCATGGTAACCTGCCAGAAGAGTGAAGAACAACACCATCAAGTGGCTTCCTACTGATCTCTGCTCAAGGGGAACAGATTGGTTTATCACTGACACGCAACAGAAAGGAGACAGGAATTAACCAATGATGCAACAGGCTTCTGCTTCAAGCACTTGTCAAGTTGTTTAGACCACAAGCTGGAGATAGAAATCATACTCTCAGATTTAGGTCAGTGAGAAAATTCTCATGCTTATATCTTCTGATTCACTGATAAAGAACAAGATAGGCCATTCGGCCCTTCAAGCCTGAACCACCATTCAGTAAGATCACGACTGACCCAAATTAAATGTCAGCTCTGTTGAGCAGATGCCCCTATTTTAAGCTTCAATTTAGGCTCCACATTGGCAGAGATGCTGGGAGTCAGTGAGATTAAAAAATACGCCCCATTGCCTATTCGGGTGGAGGCCCGTGGATCCCACCAGTGCTGTGTGAAGAGTAAGGAATGCCTCTGGTCAATGTTCTGCCCCTAACCCACACAGATTAACGTATCGCCTCACTGTTTGCAAGATCTTAACCAACAAAGACTAGCAATGACAAACAGCCAGCATTCTGAAAAAGATGTCAATTCTGGTACACCCTGCGATTGAACAGAAAACAAATCAAAGATCTGGCTTTGGAATGTTCTATGGCTATTATTCATAAAGCATCTACTTACTGTGTTTAATAATTTTTAAAAACTTATCAATAACCTCATACTGAACTACACAAGCAATGAATCTCCAAAAGCTTATTATAATCACATGGTAGATTTATTCACCTTGACTATGCTCCCAATCAACTTGGATGCAAGTTCCAGGTCATTCACCATCCAGACTCTGACTCCACTGAAAGAATGGCATGTATTTCTAAGTCCTGCAATTCCACAGCCTGTCTTTCCCCCAAAGCCTTATAATAATATTCATATAGAGTCAGAGATATACAGCATGGAAACAGACCCTTCGGTCCAACCGGCCCATGCCAATAAAATATCCCAACCCCATCTAGTCCCACCTGCCAGCATCCGGCCCATATCCCTCCAAACCCTTCATATTCATATACCCATCCAAATGCCTCTTAAATGTTGCAATTGTACCAGCCTCCACCACATCTTCTGGCAGCTCATTCCATGCACGTCCCACCCTCTGCGTGAAAAAGTTGTCCCTTAGGTCTCTTTTATATCTTTCCCCTCTCACCCTAAACCTATGCCCTCTAGTTCTGGACTCCCCAACCCCAGGGAAAAGACTTTGTCTATTTATCCTATCCATGCCCCTCATGATTTTGTAAACTTCTATAAGGTCACCCCTCAGCCTCCGACACTCCAGGGAAAACAGCCCCAGCTTGTTCAGCCTCCCCCTGTAGCTCAAATCCTCCAATCCTGGCAACATCCTTGTAAATCTTTTCTGAATCCTTTCATGTTTCACAGCATCTTTCTGACCGGAAGGAGACCAGAATTGCACGCAATATTCCAACAGTGGCCTAATCAATGTCGTGTACAATCGCAACATGACCTCCCAACTGCTGTACTCAATACTGTGACCAATAAAGTAAAGCATACCAAACATCTTCACTATCTCATCTACCTGTGACTCCACTTTCAAAGAGCTATGAACCTGCATTCCAAGGTCTCTTTGTTCAGCAACACTCCCATTAAGTGTATAAGGCCTGCTAAGATTTGCTTTCCCAAAATACAGCACCTCGCATTTATCAGAATTAAACTCCATCTGCCACTTCTCAGCCCATTGGCTCTCTGGTCCAGATCCTGTTGTAATCTGAGGTAACCTTCTTTGCTGTCCACTACACCTCCAATTTTGGTGTCATCTGCAAACTTACTAACTGTACCTCTTATGCTGGCATCCAAATCATTTATATAAATGACAAAAAGTAGAGGACCCAGCACCGATCCTTGTGGCACTCCACTGGTCACAGGCCTCCAGTCTGAAAAACAACCCTCCACCACCACCCCCCTCTGTCTTCTACCTTTGAGCCAGTTCTGTATCCAAATGGCTAGTTTTTCCCTTTATTCCATGAGATCTAACCTTGCTAATCAGTCTCCCATGAGGAACCTTGCCGAACGCCATACTGAAGTCCATGTAGATCACATCTACTGCTCTGCCCTCAATCAATCTTCTTTGTTACTTCTTCAAAAACCCTTTCTCTTAATCAACCAACCAATTATTTTTTTTTAAAAAGTTTAAAAAATGAAAGCTTCAGATTTGCACCCACTGCATAAAATTGCTGATTTTTAATACAAAAATAATGGCCTAATTCTGTCCAATGAAAAAAATCTGCCACGTTTTCCTTCTGTAATTGATCATCTGAGTCAAAATGTTACTGTTTCCTTTTCTGTCATTACTGCCTGACAAGAGTTCCCATCAGTTTCAGTTTTCATTTCTACACTTCCAATTTCTGTAAACGTTTGCTATTACGAAACAAAACCAAAAAAAAAGGACCGCTAATTGATTCTTTACTTCGATCTTACCCTGCCTTATAATCTGCAAGGGACACTGAAGCAGTTCTGCGCAAAATCACAAGAGATCCTGTGGGACTATCTACCTCAAAGAAGCTCGGGATATTTTCACCCCGATATCCTGGGGAAGATGTAATCCTCAACTGACTTCACTAAAAACAGATCACCTGGTGGCTAACACTGCCCTAGGAGTTAAAAAAAAGAGACATTTTGTGGAATCTTTGCATAGCCCGCATCAGGACACTTTGCAAGAATACCAATTCAAGGGGAAAATTTCAATTTCGCGAGAGGATAGTGCCGATTGGCTACCAAACTGACTATTGATTGGTTGAGGTATTGCAATGGAGTAGCCCAAAAAGAATGAACTAACATTGTATCATTAACGTTTGTGCTCCTGACTAGGTAACCTCCAGGCCTGGGTTAACAGTAACCCAATTAGCTCACAAGAATGCAAACTCAGTTTAAAGACAATGAGAAATGAAGAGCCAATCGCAGCTAAAGTGACCGTGAAGTGGTCAGATTTTGTTGGCAAAATCCCAACACAGCACACTAATGTCCTTTAGGCTGGGTCACTCATTCTTCACACTCCTGATCTACACAAACCTAGCTGTCCCTTAAAATAAGACTCACATTGTCTATGGTATGACTTTCAGAGAGAATCAGGGCACAGAACAGTACAGCACAGGAACAGGCCCTTCGGCCCACAATGTTATGCTTAACATGACGCCAAATTAAACCAATCCCTTCTGTCTATCCTTGATCCATATCCCTCTATCCCTCGCATTTCATGTGTTTATCTAAAAGTCTCTTAAATGCCCCTATCGTAGCTGCCTCTACCACCACCCTGGCAATGTTTTCCACACTCCTCCCTCTGTGTATAAAAACTTGCCCCTCACATCTCCTTTGAACTTTTCCCCTCTCACCTTAAATGCATGCCCCCTGGTTTTAGACATTTCAACTCTGGGAAAAAGATTCTGACTGTCAACCCCATCAATGCTTCTCATTAATTCTAAGAGACTTCTATCAAAGTTTGTGTGAAGATTTGTAGCTTGGGTGCTCGTTGTTCAATGAGCACATCGACCTGGACCCAATATACTGCCCACTGCAGCGGACAGCTGGAACGGACAACCAGAAGCGGCAGATTCAAACCACTATAAATGCCGGAGAAAAGATCACAGAAGCGCTTCACAGGAGGCTCCCAAGCACTGAGGATGTCACCTAGACAGGGGATGAAACGTCTGCAGCACAAATTCCCAGCTTGGCGAACAGAACCACAACAGACTTCTATCAAATCTCCCCTCAGCCTCCACCACTCCAGAGAAAACAACAGGAGTTCTTCAAGCCTCTGAAAGCATTTTACACCCACTGAGTTGTGACTGCTAGAATTCAGGATGCGGAGTAACTCAGTTACGCAGAGCAAGGTCTCGCACTATTTCTTTGAAACAGTGTCGCTTTTTTTTAAAAAAGAAAAAGGGTCCCTGATCAGGTTTTAGTTTAACAGCTCATCCAGAAGACAGTGCCTCTGTGACAGTGCAGAGCTCCCTCAGTACTGCATGAGCTAGTCGTTGTGCTCTAACATTACTGCAGTGGGCCTTGAACCCACAACTTTCTCAACTCAGAGCATTCCGCACTGACTCACAGCCAACAATGTAATTTCACCAGGAGTATCTCAGGAAGTCAGGCAGCATATGCAGAGAGAAGGAATTCTTGTAACATTTGGCTTGAGGGTCTAGTAATTGCAAAAAGAAGCTATTGTGGATGAACAGCTGGTTTTCAGATGTCCTGGTCAAATTGGGCAGAGTTTTATTTTCCCCCAAAACTCAGAGCTCCATTCTTCAATAGAACTTTGGTGATGGCCTTAATTCTGCTGCTTTCCTTTTCTTCTCAAGCAAACATCTAACACACCCGACTGAAAATCTTGCTGTACTAGATTACAACAACAAGACAAAATGTACTGACAACCCGCGGGCAACTTAAAAACAGGAAACAGATGCTTTCAGATTAAAGTTCACAGGTGATGAAAAACTAATGTTGGCACAATAAGTAAACGCTGCAAGATAGTACACCGCTCCCTAACAATTAAAGATTGTGCATTTACATAGCACCCTTTGCATGCTTAGGATAGACCCAAAATTCATCGCTGCTTAATTATTGCCAACAAAGGTTTGCCAATAAAATCTGACCACTTCATTTCTCACTGCAACCGGCTCTTTATTTCTCATTTGTCTTTAAACTGAGTTTGCATTCTTGTGAGCTAATCAGGACACTGTTAACCCAGGCCTGGAGGTTACCTATTCAGAAACACGAACGTTAATGATACAATGTTAGTTCATTCGTTTTGAGCTTCTCCATTACAATACCCACAGTTTTGGATGCGCCTTCTTTTGTATAAAAATGTTTTTCCACTGCAACTAACTAGGCAATAGTTCCAGTACACAGAGGACAATAGGCAATGGACAAGTGGTTCTATACTTGGACAGGCACCACCCTGTCATTAAACACACAGCAACGATCATACCCCAACAATCCTCTACAGCCAGGGTAGAGGGAGAAGCTATATTGCTGACATCAATCTAAACCACAGTATAAACCAATGAGCCAACTAACCCCAATGCTGGGACTAATGTCAATGTTTAGTTTGTGCAGGCAGGCGCTATGCTGTGATTGCACTTTGTTGCAGATCAACCAACAATGTGGTGCTAGACTCCTTGTGAGAGAGAGAGCGCAAGACACTTGCCCAGGGTCACTTGGTTAGTTTGTAAACTCCACCTCTCCCAGCACTGAGTCACCTGTACTGAGTACACAGTCATTACTGTAACACTTAAAAACCTCACTGGATTCAGGCACCTTAGGGTGGTTCGCACTGCTGCCTCACAGCACCAGGAACCCAGGTTCGATTCCACCCTCTGGCAACTGTGAGGCGATTGCACATTCTCCCTGTGTCTATGTGGGTTTCCTCTGGGTGCGCTGGTTTCCTCCCACAGACCCAAGTTGTGTGGGTTAGGTGGATTAGTAATGGGAAATGCAGGGTTACAAGGATAGGGTAGGGGAGCTGGGTCTGCGTGGGATGATCTTCGGAGGGTTGGTGCAGACTTGATGGGCCGAATGGCCAGCTTCCACACTGGGGTATTCTCTGATTCTGTGACCTTAGTAATGCGATTTTAAAATGCATCAGAACCACTTGCAAAGAGAAAACCTTATCCTTTTTCCTCAGTTATGACTGACAGGGCGGCGCAACAGAGGGCCGAAGGGCCTGTACTGCGCTGTAATGTTCTATGTTCTATTATTGCCTCTCACGTCGAAAGGATTAAGTTAAAAAATCACAACACCAGGTTATAGTCCAACAGGTTTATTTGGAAGCACTAGCTTTCGCAGCACTGCTCCTTAATCAGGGAGCTAGTGGAGCAGCGCTATAACCTGGAGTTGTGTGGTTTTTAGCTTTGTCCACCCCAGTCCAACACCAGCTTTTCCACATCATGGAAAGGGTTAAAGTTCAAGCTGCACTTCAGACACACAGGCCTGTACTGTCAAGAGGTGTCATTGGTCAGATAAAGCATAAATAAATCGGAGGCCCCACTAACCTATCAGTGGGGTGTCAAAGATCCCAAGGCATTGTTCTGAAGAGCAGCCCCTGGGATCTCTCCAGGGGGTCCTGGCCAATATTTATCCCTCAGTCCACATCACTGCAGAGAAAGTGACAGCAGCAGCAATATTCTCCCTACAGCACACTGACTGTAGCGAGTAAAGAAGGCAGCTCACCACTACCTTCTCAGGGGGCAACTAGGGATGGGATAATAAATGCTGGCCCAGCCAGTGACACCCACTTTCCATGAGTGAATGGAAACAAATAGCCACAACATGTGTTGGCCTGCCATAATATGGGAATGCCAACCCACTCAATGCCTCCATGCTGCCCGATTCTTATCTCGGCCCATGCCATCGGCCCTCCCACCCATACTGCTCCAAACAAAGAAAAACATACACAAGTCCCTTTCCCACCACGGAGAGATCCCAAAGAGCAGCAGCAGCATCAGGCCACAGACCAGAAACTCGGCTCAGTGGGTGTGAGACAGGACTAAAACAGCAGATGACAGAAGAATAAAAACTGGCCGAGTATTTGAAGTATTTTAAGACAGCTTTGGCCTCTGCACTACTCATGAGGCCAAGCGAGGAAACTCCACCCAGCTCCAACACAATGCCATCCCCAATCAATTCCAGTTCACACCAAGTACTTCATTATTTGGCTGTTAAAGGAGTGTAGGTCTCCCTCCGCCTCCAAGTGAAAATCACCAGGTTCTTCATTCTATACTTAAGGAGCACCAGACAGACTGGAATCTGATCAGGGTCCAAAAAATTGGATCATAAAACAACAATAGTTTCTAAAGAATGCTGTCTGCTGATCAAGCGGGTTACTGCGGGATTGAGGTGGTGGTGATTTACATTGTCTTTTGACGGAAAAAGCCCCACTTGGTCAAATTAGACTTGAAGCCTCTCAGAGAGGGGTAACATACAAACACAGGGGGATATAGATTTGTCTCGTTGGGCAATGATAAACAAGACTCTATCAGATTGACAGAGTGGCCGACATTTAATTGCATAATTGACACTAGAAATGGACTTCAGTTTGAATTCTGTAACAGAGGAAATGTGAACACTTTGAATCAATCAATCAATCTCAAACTTTCCTCAAATACACTCATGGAACAGCTCACAGTGGGAGAGACTTGGACCAGAGGGCAGAATCGCTGAATCAGGGTCGCCCAATGAGGAGGAATTTCTTCTCTCGGAAGGTAGTGAATCTGTACAATTCTTTACCAACGAGTGCAGTAGAGGCTGGGCTATTAAGTATATTTAAGGGTGAGATTGGCAGGTTTCTAAGCATTTAGGGAACAGAGGGATTATTTGAGGAAATTGAGGGATCATGTCCAATAAGTTTTTATTTGGGGATGAGAGAGACGATTCTAAATCACAAAAGGGAGTCGAGGGTTATAGGGGAAGCAGCAGGAAAGTGGGGTTGAGGATTGTCAGATCAGACAGGATCTCATTGAAAGGCATAGCAGACTTGATAGGCTGAATGGTCTACTGCCGCTCCTCCATCTTATGCGGTTATTTTTCTGTTTATGCACTGACAGAACAAAGTGAGATACGGACATGGGAGCGAGCTAGATTCTGTCACTTCTCCCAAGCCAAAACAGAAATATTAACGCAAGTTAGCAGCACTATTCTTCACTCGAATAAACTAAACCTCTCCCCACCCCCATTTCAGACAGCCTTTCTATTTAAGGAGTTATAGTGAAATCTCTGGCAGTCCAGAACAGCTCAGCTAATCTTAGACTGTGGGACTGGGATTCTGCCTCTCAACTGAAGCATTAGGAACACTCTCCTATGGGTCATCTGTCTGCAAATTGTTACAGCACTGGCAGACTGCCCTGGACACAGCAAAGTCTCTGGGGACAAATGCTCCAGCGCTACGACGAAAGACCCAGGCATCCAAAACTAACTTCCCAGCTGCACAGAACAGCCCAGCACTGCAAAGTAAAGGGAACCCCAGCTCCTTTTCTCTCTTCCCCTACCAGGTAACACAGCTCAAGAGGGCATCACTGATCACAAACTCTGGTCCACGGTTTCCTTTTTTATAATTCACTCATGAGACGTGGGTGTTGCTGGCTCGGCCCAGCATTTCTTGCCCGACCCTCGTTTCCCCTTGAAAAGGTGGGGGTGAGCTGCCTTCTTGAACCACGGCAGTCAATGTGCTGTAGGTAGACCCACAATATCCTCTAGGGAGGGAATTCCACGATTTTGTCCCAGAGACAGTGGAGGAACGGCGATATATTTCCAAGTCAGGACAGTGAGTGGCCAAAAGGGGAACTTGTTTGGCATCAGGAAACTCTGCCAGTCTTAGTGCCAGGAGAAAATGAGGACTGCAGATCGGAGTCAAAGAGTGTTGCGCTGGAAAAGCACAGCCAGCCAGTCAGGCAGCATCTGAGGAGCAGGAGAATCAACGTTGAGTCTCTTCAGAGACCCAGCTAATGTTCTGAGGACCTGGGTTCGAATCCCACCACAGCAGATGGTCGAATTTGAATTCAATAATAAAAAAAACTAGAATTAAGAGTCTAACAATCACCATGAATCCATTATTGATTGTTGTAAAAACCCATCTGGTTCACTAATGTTCAGGGAAAGAAACGGGATATTGGCTGTTGTGTATCTGAACTCCAACAAATGATGGTTCGATAATCCTTACAAAATCTATCAACGTCAGGTTTAAAGTTCACTGTTAACGACCAGCCTGAGAATTTGTGAGGAGGAAGTTCCAAATTTTCATCCCTGAGGCTAGGACATTGCCATGGTCTGGCTTTAATGTTATATTTTTACCCACAACCCATTTTCCCACGATCCACCTACTGACTCCATTAATCAGTTTCAACACATCTATCAGATCACTCCTTAATCTTAGAGATAGAGATATTTTCCCAACATCCCTGACCAGTCTGATTATGACAGATCTCTGGAACAGATGGGACTTATTTTGAGATGGCATTTATTTCGAGAGGACTTGAATATAAAAGCAGGGATGAACTTCTTAGGCTCTATAAGGCTCAAGTCAGGCCACATTTGGAGTATTGTGTGCAGTTCTGGGCCCCATATCTCAGGAAAGATGCACTGGCCCTGGAGTGTGTTTAGATTAGATTCCCTACAGTGTGGAAACAGGCCCTTCAGCCCAACAAGTCCTCATCAACCCTCTGATGAGTAACCCACGCAGACTCATTTCCCTCTGACTAGTGTACCTAACACTACGGGCAATTTAGCACAGCCAATTCACCTGACCTGCACATCATTGGACTGTGGGAAGGAACCGCAGCACCCAGAGGAAACCCACGCAGACATGGGGAGAAAGTGCAAACTCCACACAGACAGTCACCCAAGGATGGAATTGAACCTGGGACCCTGGCCTGCTAACCACTGAGCCACCGTGCCGTTCAGTGGAGGTTCACAAGAATGGTCCCAGGAATGAAATGTTTAATATAAGGACTCAGGGTTTATACGCGATGGAGCTTTTAAGGATGGGGGATGGGGGGGGGGGGGGGGGGGGGAATCAAATTCAAACATACAGAATACTGAATAGAGACAGTGAGACCTGCAGATGCTGAGATCAGAGTTGAGTGTACCTTGATAGGAGCAGGAGAATCAACATTTTGGACATAAGCCCTTCATCAGGAATGAGGCTTGTGGGCCAGGGCTGACAGATAAATGGTGGGGTGGGGGGGGTGGAAATTGGTGGGGAGCTGAGAAAGCAATGGCTTGTGGGCCAGGACAATACCGAATGGCCTGGAGAGAATGGACATTGGGAAGATGTTCCCATTGGTAGGAGAGACTAGGACCTGATGGCACAACCTCAGGAGTAAAGGGAAGACATTTTAGAATGGACAGAAGGAGAAACTTCTTCAGCCAGAGAGTGGGGAATCTATGGAATTCACTACTACAGAGGCTGTGGAGGCCTGGTCACTGAATGTATTTAAGACAGAGATAGATAGGCTCTTAATTGTTGAGCGGATCAAGGGTTACAGGGAGAAAGCGGGAAAATGGGAATGAAAAGCGTATCAGCCATGATTGAATGGCGGAACAGATCAATGGGCTGAATGGCCTAATTTCTGTTCCTACATCTTATGTTCTTGAACCTGAATCTCCTGGCTCGGGGTAGGGACACTACCACCTCGCCACGAGAAACCCCTTCCTTAATCTTCACTTTTCAAGGGAATACGAGCCAGATTGAAGCTGGGAAGATTTGAGCAGTGTATCTCAGTTAAAACCTAAAGGAAACGTGACCCAGAACAGGCTGCTTGATTGTACAGTGGAAGCAGTAATCCAGAAGGGAACTGGATAAGTACTTGATGAGATGTGAATTTATCTGAGCAAAGCAGAATGGGCAGGGTTAGGTGCAACTGATTGAGAGCTAGTACAGGTATAATATGCTGAATGGATTCCTTTTTTGCTGCAAGATTGAAGATTGTGAACTTTCAATGCAATTCCTAATGCCCCGACAGTCACGAATTACAACCACCCAGTGTCAGGAGGAGTTACTGCCTCGTTTATGAAAGTGTTTGCAATTACAACTCAAACATCCCCTGATTTTAACTGCTCCACCACCAACGGCTGTGCCTCCTGTTGCCCAGGAGTCTAAGCTCTGGAATTCTCTCCCTCTCCGATCTCCCTTCCCACCATTCAGACACTTGCTAAAGCCTCTCCTCTCTTTGGTCAAGTGTTGGACATTTACCCTAAATATCTTCTTGGGGGATGCAGTGTTACACTTTAATCGTAGTTTCTGTGACACACCTCGAGATGCCTCGTTACATTAAAGCACTCTCCAAGTTGTTGTTATAGCTCCATCCTGTAAGACAGGGGTTTACAACAACTCCCACTGCCACTGTCCTTACTCTTCAATCCAAAAACAACCCCACTGCCCTGCTCGGTCCCTGTCTGGGCCTGGATGTTAAACATTTACCCAATTCTTCCTGCAAAATATGCAACTGTTCCTGCTTCCATCACCCTCTGTACCAAGGCATTTCAGCCTGTGGTTATGTATTAGATTGTTACAGTCGGTCTGTCAGTAAAACCACAGTATAGCTTCCTAACTGATGCTCTTCATTGTTATCCAAATAAGTGATTGAAAAATACATTATCCCTAACCTCTCTGTGCCCTCTCCCCCACTCACACCCTCAAAAGGGAAGGACGGTGTTTAACAACAGACAAATAATTCACAAAAGCATTCTGACTCAGAGAAAACATCACGTCCTGATCCATCATGGTTATACCAGCTCTGTGAAAGTTGCAGTTGTCCCACTCTCCTGCTCTCTCTCTCTCTCTCTCTCTCATTACCTTTGTAATGCTTTTCAGTCTCTCAGTATTTACTCACTTCACTTCTCAAAGTTCCTGTGGAATCGGTACCCACTGCCCCTTTTGGGCAGCATTTATGTTGCAGATCCCAACAACCTGCTGTGGAAAACCATCTCTCCTCCACTCCCTTCTGCTGCTGATCCCCCAGGCTGCAAACTCCACCCTCACTCCCATTGCTTTTCAAACTTCCCAACCACAAACAGCCAGAACTTCACTTTAACAACTACAAAATCTTGGATATTTCTCTCACACCTATAACACAGTCAAATGTTGCAAGGAACTTCAGGCAGGTATTATTTTGGAGAAAAACATAGTGGCCACAAGAGCAGATCACAGGCTATCAAGACTACGATGAGTAACTCACCTCCTGACTCCCCAAAGCCTGTCTGCCATTTACAAGGCACAAGGCAGGAGTGCGATGGAATACTCCCCACTCGCTTGGATGGGTGCAACTCCAACAACACTCAGGAAGCTTGGCACCATCCAGGACAAAGCAGCCCACTTGATTGGCACCACACCCACAAACATCCACTCCCTCCATCAACGACGCTCAGTGTCTACTACCTGCACGATGCAGAAATTCACCAGTGCTCCTTAGACAGCACCTTCCAAACTTCTGACCCTACAAGCCAGAACAATAAAGCAGACACCATCTTCCAATTCCCTCCAAGTCACACACCACCTTAGCTTGCCCACCTCTATCAATCCTTTCCTGCCTTTGGGTCGATCCTAGAACTCCCTAATAGCACTAGGGATGTTCCTACAGCAGTTCAGAGTGACTGCTCAACATCACCTTCTCAAGGGCAAGAAATTCTGGCTTATCTTGCAATGCCCATTTCGAATCACAGAAATCATTGAGCAGAGGCCCTTCAGCTTGTGGGTTTCCTGCCTCAACTACCCTCCCAGGCCCCCACCACCCTCTGAACGAATTCCTTTTCCTCAAATCTAGGCTGCCTTCCACCTTAAGGTTATCCCCCTCTCCCTTGTTACTGACCTTTCAACTAAGGGGAACAGCTGCTTTCTATCCACCCTGTCCATGTCCCTCACCATCCTGCACAGCTCTACCTGTATTAGGTTCCCACCAACCTCTCCATTCCAGGTAAACTGCTCCATCCCAGGCAACAACCTGGTGCAGAGGAGATTCACCTTCTGCAGTGCAATCCCATCCTTCCTAACGTGTTGGGACCAGAACCGCACAGTATTCCAGCAGGGACCTAACTAAAACCCTCTGCAAGGCCAACACAATCGCCCTGTTCTTAGAATAGAATGCCATGTAGAAATAATAAAAAGGAGCACTGGGATCTCAGGATCAGTCTCAGTTTACAATGAAATTCTGTCTCTTCTCCAATGTGGAGAACTCAAACTCCAATTCAACCGCAGCAGTTTGGGAATTTGAGTTTATAGATTAATAGACACTTTGCAGTCCAGGGGAGACCATTCAGCCCAACATATCCATGCTGGCTGCCTGTAGAGTAATCCCATCAGTCCCAACCCCCTGCTCTACCTGTAGTTGTGAAAGTCACATTTCTGTCCAAATTTCTTTCAAAACCACTGAGCTTACAGGAGGTAGGGAGGGAGCCACTGTGGCTACTGGAAGTCAGGCTGAAAATCATTAAACCAAGAAAGGAATGATTTATTCTCTTCCTCAAAACAACAAGGCACCTGCTCTGGGGTAATATCATAAACTGTTTGGGAGGAGGGAACTTAGGCATAGCAGATGTAAGGAGACAGAGCCCAGAGAATAGACCCGGCAACTGTGCCAAGAGTCTACAGGGGAGTACTTTATTAACACAGTGTAACACCACGTGAGACCACAGTGAGGTCATGGTCTGCTTGTACAGGATACGCATTAGACAAACACAGAGTCAGTTTATCATCAATCACCATGTCGATAACACAAGTGCCCCGGGTTGGCTGGATTGGAACAGCAGGGAGATCTGATCTGCATTGTTTTATGGCTCTTTTCTCTCAGGATATGGGCGTTGTTGGCATCTTTTGCCCTTTCCCTGTTGAAACAACCAGCCAGCCACTTCAACCTGACAAGGGACGCTGCAATCATTTGAAGACCACGCCAGGCAATATCAACTTCCCCTCCCAAAAAGGGAGAAAGGACTTTAATTGTTACGGCAAACCAATGGCTTCGAACCACACACTTTATACGGGCAAAATGTGAAGTTTTTCCATTTTGGAAGGGAGAACAAAAAGAACAGAATGTTTAAAATGGAAACAAAAACTGCAGAAAGCTGCACCACAAAGGGACATGGGAGTTATTTGCACATGAAGCACAAAGACAGCACCCAGGGGTAGCAGGTAATCAGGAAGGTAATGGAATGCTGGTCCTTATTTCAAGGGGTTTGGAGTTTAAGAGTGGGGAAGTCTTACTGCGATTGGATAAGGTGTATTGTGAGCAGTTTTGATCCCCTTATTTAAGGAAGGATATTATTTCCATTCCAGGCCGTTCAGGGACGGTTCACTAGAAGAATCCCTGGGAAGGAGAGATCACCTTATGAGCAAAGAGCCTGGCTCTCTACTCACTGGAGTTTAGAAGAATGAAAAACATATTGGATTCTTAAGGGTAAACAGAGAAATACTGGGAGGATGTTTCCCCTCATGGGCCAGCCTAGGACCAAAGAGCACAGTCTCAGAATAAAGGGGCACTCATTTAAGACTGAGATAAGGAGGAATTTCTTCTCTCAGAGGGTTGAGTGTTTTTGGAACTCCTTGTCACAGAGAGCTGCGGGACAGAGTCCTTGTGTATATTTAAAGCCGAGGTAAATAGACTCTTGGCCTAGATTAGAATGGTGCTGGAAAAGCACAGCAGGTCAGGCAGCATCCGAGGAGCAGGAAAACCGATGTTTCTGGCAAAAGCAGGAATTAAGGCATGGGAGGGAGGTGGAGCTGGGGAGCTAGGCTCTGAACTCCACCATCTGCAAGTCCTCACTTTTGCCTAGTAAGTAGATTCTTGATGAGTCAGGGATTCAAGAAATACAGGGAAAGGACAGGAAAATGGATACAAGGAAGGTCAGATCAGTCATGATCCTATAGAATGGCAGAACAGGCTCAATAGGCTGAATGGCCTGCTCCTATTCCTATTTCTTATGGTCTTAATGATATCAATTTCTCACACCCAGATTTCTGGACACCACAGTTCAGGGAGAATGCGATGGCCCTCGAGGGCACGGAGGAGGTTGCCCAGGAAAGCTCCACAGATGAGGGACTCAAGCCAGAGGTCAGGTTGAAAGAGTTGGGATCAATCATCTGGGAGCAAAGGGAGACTCTGATCGAGATGCACAGGAAAAATGACAGGCTTAGAAAAGGTAGACAAAGGTAGCTGTTGTCCTGGGTGATGGTACAAGGACCAGAGTGCATGGCCTGAGGTTCTAAAGGAGATTTGTCTGGTGGAAGGTAAGGAAATTTGTTTTATGCCACTGAGCTATAACTCGAAGCCTGTGAAAGCAGAAGAAGTGGAGATGATTGACTAATTCATAAGGACATTTGATAGGATAGAGCAGGACTGATGAGATTTCTCTACAGCCAGCCAACATGGAGACGTTAGGCAGAATGGCCTCCTCCGGACTGTAAAGTGTCTATTAATCTATAACTACAAATTCCCAAACTGCTGTGACAGGATAGGAACTCACGTTCTCTGGATTGCTAGTCCAAAGATAATAACCCATCTCAGTGAATCGACAAAAGGGAGACATCATTTTTCTGCTTCAGCTATGAAAGGCACATAACTTTGTTGTTTCAAAATTTCTCCAATTTAAAAATACACCAAGCCATCAGCAAAAAGGATGTGAAACTCCGGGTGTGAAACTCTCAGGCAGCAGCGCTTTTTCTGTACCTGCGCTATTAACAGCAACTTCGCTAAAGATTACTAGAATGCCAATCAAAATCCTGAAGGGACAATTGCATTTACACAGCACCTTTCACAACCTGTGCAAGCTGCAAATGCTTTCCTGTCCATTAAGCACTTTTGAAACATAGTCATCATTGTGATGCCAGAAATATGGCAACTAAATAGTACACAGCAAGGTCCCAAAAACATCAATTGATCCCTGGCAGCTTACTCTACCCAGGATAGATGAGCAATGAGACATTACACAAGAAAACAGCCCGAGCCACCAAAGTAACAAAAACGATCTGATGTAACATTGGGGGTAAGGGTGGCGAGTGGTTATGACAGTGGATTAGTAATCTAGAGACTCAAAATGGTGCTATGGTAATGCAGAATAAATCCAACCACAGCACTGAGAACACTTGGACTTAAAAGCTAGTCTCAATGACTAGGACTAAACACCCATTCAGTTCACTTCACATGACTCCAAATTGACAGTGATGGAGTTAGCCTTCCAAAGTGACCAGTCAGACAAGGACAGTTTGACTGGTCTTGCAACCAATGTCATGTTGGCAGAGAGAAGACAGACATGAGAGCTCCTTACACTACATTCTTTTACAACAAAGATGATTTAAAGTCAGGCTCAGCCTTTCTGGCTGGTTGGTGCTATTCCCACTGCCCTACACCCTTCTGACCACATTACAGCTTTCCCAGTTTCAAACACTCACTTTTTTGTTAAAGGGATATAATGGATTCTGCTGTACCAGAAGGGTTGAAACACATTCCCCATCAATTCCTGACTTTAACATAAAATAAAAATTAATGACCCCTCCAAAAGCTCTCTCTCACTTCATGGCCATTTTGAATGGTTATCCAGCCAGCAACTCTATTCCAGAGTTGAAAAGTGTGGTGCTGGAAAAGCGCAGCAGGCCAGGTAGCATCAGAGGAGCAGGAGAATCAACGTTTCGGATATATGCCCTTCTTCAGGAATGAGGCTGGTGTGCCAAATGCGCTGAGATAAAAGGTGGGGGAGGGGTGCTGGGAACAGATGACCTGGGGGGGGTGGGTGCAGTGAGAGGGACTCACTGAGATCCTAGTAGAGGGAGGAGGAGAGCTTCTTCAAGGTAGGCGTCCTTGCAAGAAGATTCGCAGTAGGTTAAGATCAACTAGGAGAAAGTGAGGACTGCAGATGCTGGAGACCAGAGTTGAAAAGTGTGGTGCTGGAAAAGCACAGCAGGCCAGGCAGCTTCCGAGGAGCTATTCTCCTGCTCCTCGGATGCTGCCTGATCTGCTGCGCTTTTCCAGCACCACACTTTTCAACTCTGGTCTCCAGCATCTGCGGTCCTCACTTTCTCCTAGCAACTCTATTCCAGCCTTGATCAAGGAAGATGAACCAGATTATTCACAACTTCCACTTACTGATAAAAGCCAAAGAGAGCTTCTAACCATTTCCTCTCCTTTGTAGAGGCAGCTAACCTGAAACTCCAACCACACGATCTGACTCCAGCCACTGTCCAGACTCAACCACTATAGTTTGCTATTGTTCCATCTTCTATAAGCTTTTCTTCAAATAGACCACGGACATCACTGGCTGGGGCCAGCACTTACTGCCCTTCCCTAATTGCTCAGAGGACAACTGAGTGTCAACCACATTGCTGTAGGTCTAGAGGCACGTATAGGCAGGTAAGGATGGCAGTTTCCTTCCTTAACCCAACCTTCCCTAGCA
The DNA here is from genome assembly GCF_047496795.1 of Chiloscyllium punctatum. NCBI lineage: Eukaryota > Metazoa > Chordata > Chondrichthyes > Orectolobiformes > Hemiscylliidae > Chiloscyllium > Chiloscyllium punctatum. The sequence goes on along the minus strand of NC_092770.1, from coordinate 30,667,102 downwards.
CAACTACCTGATGAAGGAGCAGCGTTCTGAAAGCTAGTGCCTCCAAATAAACCTGTTGGACTAGAACTTGGTGTTGTGTGATTTTTAACTTTGTCCTTCCCTAAAAGGACATTAATGAACCAGATGCATTTTTCCTGACAATCATTAGATTCAGTCCCAGATTTTTATTCAATTCAAATTTCTATCACCAGCCATAGAGGGATTTCAACTGGGGTCCCCAGGACATTACCTGGGACTCTGGGTTAATAGTCTAGCGATAATACCACGAGGTCATCACCTCCCCCAAATCTTTTACTGCTTATATCTTACCTTCACTGCTTCCTGGTCACCCAGTCCCTGTACTTTCCAACCTACAATGGCTTCTGGTCCACCAAGACCTCAAATCCGAAGATCTCAGTTTGCTTTTTAAAATTTCTCATCAGCATAACCCCATTGTGCCCCCCAACACCTGCTTCAGCCTACAGCCCTTCCAGTAGTCAGCATGTTTCCAATCCTGGTCTCTTGCACATCCCTGAGTTAAACTGTCCCAACAGTGATGGTCAGACCATGAATCATCTCGGCCTTAATCCTTGAAATTCTCTGAAAATTCTTCACTTCTTTCTCGCTCTTTAAAAATTACCCTTTTGGCCATCTGTTCTTTTACCCAGTAATGCAGCTCATGTCAAATTTTGTTTGATAATGTATCTTGGGACATTTTGCTGCTACTATTGGACAATACAAGCTATATCGCAATACAAGTTATTGCCGATGATTACTCATCATTGACTCCGCAGCCAGAGATGTTTTTCCCCCATTCAAATCCATGTGTAAAATGAAACATGAGAGATCTTCCTCTTAAAACCTTCTCTGCTCCAGTCATCAGCAGCCCAAGTGCTTCATGTCTCTCCTCTGTATAATTCTTCATACATTGTTTTATGCTGAAATTGACAGTTTGTCAAGTATTCAATCGAAGTAACCTATTGGGACTTCACTGTTTACACACAAATTAGACTCTCCATTTAAAGATCATCATCACTCATTCATAGTAAATACTCATATCTCTTACATTTTCAAGACTCTGTCTCCATGCAGTACTTAAGAAGAATAGTTCAGTTATTGTTATACTTTGAAATGATTGGGTGGTGGGACTGGTGATTAGCAATCTACATTACACACTGTACAATATGAATAAATAGTAAAAAAAAGTTAGAAAGGCTCTGCAAGGAAATTCTAAGGAAACATGAAGAACATGTTCCCCTCATTATCTACTTCAGTGACAAGCTGGAGATCAAAAATCCCCCACTAACACTCTCACCAATGTATGGGAAGTTGGAGGCTAAAGATAATCGGTAAATGACATTCAGATCTGTTGACAGATCACAGCCAATCCAAATTGCTATTAGGGGCTGAGGGAGACAGATTTTTTAATCAGCGAGGGTGATGGAGAAAAGGCAGCAAAGTGAAGTTATGGATGAACAGATCAGCTGGGATCTCATCGAAAGGCAGAGCAGACTCAATGGGCTGATGGGCTCCCACCTCGTCTGATCTAACCACTGTTCACAGCAGTCTCACCACAGTTTGATATCTGGCTGGTACAAGGCAGGTTCCTATTTGGCTTGAGAAAAAATCATTTAAAACGAACCTTAACCACATCCTCCTGTCCCATACTCTTACCAAGTATCCTCATTCACGAGGACTGCTGAGAATGACAGTGATGATGATTCACTTCAAAGTGAAATTCTGAGAATATTTTACAGATCTGTACAAACCAGCTCAGTTTCTCATTCAGGGAATGTATATTACTGCAACACCACAGAAGAAAGTCAAACTGACAGCTTTCCCACGATCACAAGGATTGACAGAGACATGGAGGAGCAGATTGGGAGGCAGATTTTGGAAAGATGCACAAGTAACAGGGTTGGTGTCATGGGTGACTTTAACTTCCCTAATATTGATTGGAACCTCCTTAGTTCAAATAGTTTGGATGGAGCAGATTTTATCAGGTATGTCCAGGAAGGATTTCTGGCTCAATATATATATATATATATATATATATATATATATATATATATAAAGGCCAACCAGAGGGGAGGCTATATTGGATTTGGTGCTTGGCAAAGCCACGCAAATCCAAATCAGAGTGTCAGATCGCTTGGTGATAGTGATCACAACTCCCTCACCTTTACTATAGTCAAGGTGAGGGATAGGAGCAGACGGCATGGGAAAGTATTTAATTAGGGGAGGGGAAATTACAATGCTATTAGGCAGGAACTGGGGCACCTAAATTGGGAACAGATGTTCTCAGGGAAAAGCACGACAGAAACGTGGAGGTTGTTTAGGAAGCACTTGCTAATAGAGTTGGATCAGTTTTTCCCACTGAGGCAAGGAAAGGATGGTAGGGTGAAGGAACCGTGGGTGGCAAAGGCAATAGTGGAACACCTAGTCAAGAGGAAGAAGGAAATTTACTTGAGGAGGCAAGGATCAGATAGGGCTCTAGATGGTTACAACATAGCCAGGAAGGAACTGAAGAATGGCCTTAGGAGAGCTGGAAGAGGGTATGAAAAAGCTTTAGTGGGTTGGATTAAGGAAAACCCTAAGATATTCTACACTTATGTGAGGAACAAGAGAGTGGCCAGAGTGAGGGTAGGATCGATCAGGGATAGTGGAGGGAACTTGTCCGTGGAGTTGAAGGAAGTAGGGGAGGCCCTTAATGAATACTTTACTTCAGTATTCACTGCTGAGAGGGACCTTGTAATTTGTGAGGACAGTGTGAAACAGGCTGATATGCTCGAACAGGTTGATGTTAAAAAGTCATGATTTGGAGATGCCGGTGTTGGACTGGGGTGTACAAAGTTAAAAATCACACAACACCAGGTTATAGTCCAACAGGTTTAATTGAAAGCACTAGCTTTCGGAGTGTGCTCCTTCATCAGGTGGTTGTGAAGGAGCAGCGCTCTGAAAGCTAGTGCTTCCAATTAAACCTGTTGGACTATAACCTAGTGTTGTCTGATTTGTAACGATATTAAGAAGGAGAATGTACTAAAAATTTTGAAAAAGGAAGGATAGCTAATTCCCTCGGGTATCTACCCGAAGATAAATACCCAAGGTTATTACAAGAACTGAGGGAAGAGGTTGCTACACCTTTGGCAATGATCTTTGCATCCACACTGTCCAAATGGTTGGAGGATGGCAAATGTTATTCCCTTGTTCAAGAAAGGAATAGGGATAATCCTGGAAATTACAGACCAATCAGTCTGAAGTCTGTGGTGGGCAAAGTATTGGAGGGGAATCGGAGGATTTATAATTACTTGGAAAAGCATAGTTTGATTAGAGTTAGTCAGCATGGCTTTGAGGGGGGCAGGCCATGTCTCACAAGCCTTATCGAATTCTTCAAGGATGGGACAAACACATTGATGAAGGTTCCCCATGGTAGGCTCATTCAGAAAGAAGTATGGGATACAGGGAAACCTGTCTGTCTGGATACAGAATTGGCTGCACCATAGAAGACAGAGGGTGGTAGCAGATGGACAGTGTTCAGCCTGGAGCTCAGTGACCAGTGGTGTTCCACACGGATCGGTTCTGGGCCCTCTGCTCTTTGTGATTTTTTTTATAAATGACATGGATGAGGAAGTGGAAGGGTGGGTGAGTAAGTTTGCTAATGACACAAACGTTGGTGGAGTTGTGGATAGTGTGGAGGGTTTTTGTAGGTTGCAATGGGACAGAACTGAGCTGATAAGTGACAGATGGAGTTCAACCTGGAAAAGTGTGAGGTGATTCACTTCGGAAGGTTGAATTTGAATGTAGAATACAGAATTAAAGGCAGGATTCTTGGCAGTGTGGAGGAACAGAGGGACCTTGGGGTCCATGTCATAGATCCCTCAAAGTTGTCACCCAGGTTTATAGGGTGGTCAAGAAGGCATATGGTGTGTTGGCTTTCATTAGCAGGGGTATTGAGTTTAAGAGCCACGAGGTTATGCTGCATCTCTACAGAGTCTTGGTTAGACCACACTTGGAATATTGTGTTCAGTTCTGGTCACCTCATTACAGGAAGGATGTGGAAGCTTGAGAGAAAGTGCAGAGGAGACTTACCAGGATGCTGCCTGGACTGGGGGGCATGTCTTATGAAGAAAAGTTGAGGGTGCTAGGGCTTTTCTCATTGGAGCGAAGAAGGATAAGAGGTGATTTGATAGAGGTGTACAAGATGATGAGAGGCATATAGAGTGGATAGCCAGAGACTTTTTCTCAGGATGGAAATGGCTGTCAGGAGGGGGCATAATTTCAAAGTGATTGGAGGAAGGTTTGGGTGAGATGTTAGAGGTAGGAGAGTGGTGGGTGCATGAAATGCATTGCCTGTGGTGGTAGAGTCAGATACATTAGGGATGTTTAAGTGACTCTCGGATACAAGTTAGTACAATGAAGGGTATGTAGATTAGTCTGATCTTAGAGTAGGATAAAGGTCGGAACAACATCGAGGGCCGAAGGGCCTGTATTGTTCTATGTTCTGTGACACAAGAGTTGTTCGAAAAGAAACTCCTGGAACCACACAATGGACGAGAGAAGTGATAGAATGGCATTCTGTCAGGCCATGGACCCAAACTGAATGCGGTCCTTCACAAAATAGATGGTGTCCCACTGAAAGTAGAGTCATGACAATCGAGATGGTCATCACTGTGAAGATAGACCAAGTATTCAAGAAGGGGTACCAGCCACACAGTGCCAGGCAAAGATCATTGAACACTACTCCCCAACCCAACCAATGTCAAAGATCGTGGGGGTTACCATTAACCATAACCTGAATTGGACTCACCATTTAAATACAGTAACTACAAGAGCAGGTCAGAGGTTAGAGTAACTGCAGCGAGCAACTCACCTCCTGACTCCCCAAAGCACCTCTATGCAATGTGATGGAATACCCCCCATTTGGATAAATGCTACTTGAACCATAAGCTTGACACCAAAGACAAAGCAGCCCGCTTGATTGTCACCACATCCACAAACATCCACTCCCTCCACCACTGATACTCAAGACGCACTGCAGAAATTCACCAAAGATCCTCAGACAGCTCCTTCTAAACACACGACCATTTCCATCTAGAAGGTCAGATGCAACAGTTACAATGGAAACACCACCACCTGCAAGTTCCCCTCCAAGCCACTCACCATCCCGACTTGGAAATATATTACTGCTCCTTCACTGTCATAGAGTCAAAATCCTGGAACTGCCTACCTAATGTCATTGTGGGTCTACGTACAGCACCTGCTGGAGATCAGAGTTGAGAGTGTGGTGCTGGAAATGCACAGCAGGTCAGACAGCATCCAAGGAGCAGGAGAATTGATGTTTTGAGCATAAGCCCTTTTCCTGATGAAGGGCTTATGCCCAAAATGTCGACTCTCCTGTTCCTCGGATGCTGCCTGACTTGCTGTGCTTTTCCAGCACCACACTCTCGACCCTACTTACAGCACATAGACTGCAGCAGTTCAAGAAGGCAGCTGACCCTCACCTTCTCAAGGGGCAACAAATGCTAGGCGCAGTCAGTGATGCCCACATCCAATTGAATCTGCTTTGCATTGCCCCTTTAGTCGGTGTGTTCCAGATCACAATCACTCACTGAGTTTAAAAAATAAATTTATTCATCTCCTCCTTCGCTTATTTTAGCAATGATCTGAAGTTGGTGTCTTCTAACCCTCTGCTGACTGAATTCAAACTTTTCTGGTCCCCTTTGTTATAAAGATAACAGGCCTGGTTTCAGTATATAACTGAAGTTCTCATCCCAGGTCAGAAATATGCAAATATCAGCAAGGCGAAGAGGCTCAGCATTTCAAAACTGATTTACAAACCCCCACTGCACCTCCCCGCATTCATTATTTGCACTAATTATACCACATGGTTTCGGTTGTGGACTGCAGAGGGCACGGATACTGTGCTTACTCAGGGTGGAGTTAGTTTTTTTAAGATTACTTACAGTGTAGAAACAGGCCCTTCAGCCCAACAAGTCCACACCGACCCACCGAAGCGCAACCCACCCAGACCCATTCTCCTACATTTAGCCCTTCACTTAACACTACGGGCAATTTAGCATGGCCAATTCACCTAACCTGCACATCTTTGGACAGAGAGGAAACCTGAGCACCCGGAGGAAACCCACACAGACACGGGGAGAATGTGCAAAACTCCACACAGCCTGAGGCGGGAATTGAAACCGGATCTCTGGCGCTGTGAGGCAGCAGTGCTAACCACTGTGCCACCGTGCTGCCCAGTTGTTGCAGCACTGACACCACTAACCACCTGGAAAGGCCAGGGCTTCTCCTCTCAATGGCTGTCCAGAGATTCCTGCTGAACAATCCACACAATGGGGCAACGCTGACCAGTGATCCAATCATCACCTCTCATGTAGGCAAACACTTTCTGGAGCAGAGCTGATCAAGGAGCTGGATCACAGCCGTTTGGAGTACAAACATAGACATTTGGAATAGGAGTAGGCTATTCTGCCCCTTGAACTTCCTACGTTTATGGCTGCTCTGATCATTCCACATTCCTGTCTGGTCCAATTGCCTTTTGCCCCCTTGGCCCACTGTCCTGCCCAAGACATGGACTGCGCGACAACCCCTTGTTGAACAGTAACCCCTAATTCTAGATTCTCCCGCAACAGGAAACAGTGGATCAATGCAGAGGTATGGGACTGAGGGTGATTTTGCAGTTTGGATTAGAAACTGGCTTTATATAAAGAAGGCAACGAGTGACAATTGATGGAAAATATTCATTCAATCTGGAGTCCGGTTAAGAGTGGTGTGCCACAAGGATCTGCTTGTCATTTTTATAAACAACTTGGACACAGGCATAAGTGGATGAGTTAGTAAGTTTGTAGATGATACTAAAGTCAGTGGAGCAGTGGACAGTGTGGAAGAATGTTGCAGGTTGCAGGGGGACTTGGATAAACTCCAGAATTGGGCTGGGAGGTGGCAAATGGAGTTCAATGCAGCTAAATGTGAGGTAATTCACTTTGGGAAGAATAACAGGAAGGCAGAGTACTGGGTCAATGGAAAGATTCTTAGTAGTGTGGATGTGCTGAGGGATCTCGTGTTCCATGTACATAGATCCCTGAAAGTTGCCATCCAGGTGATAGTGCTGTTAAGAAGGCACACGGTGTATTAGGTTTCATTGGTGGAGGGACTGAGTTTTGGAACCGTGATGTCATGCTGCAACTATACAAAAGGCTGGTGTGGCCTCAGTTAGAACATTGTGTACAGTTCTGGCCGCCCCATTACAGAAAGGATGTGGAAGCATTGGAAAAGGTGCAGAAGAGATTTACCAGGATGTTGCCTGGTCTGGAGGGAAGATCTTATGAGGAAAGGCTGAGAGACTTGGGTCTGTTCTCATTGGAGAGAAGGCAGCTAAGAGGGGATTTAATAGAGACATACAAGATGATCAGAGGATTAGATAGGGTGGACAATGAGAGCCTTTTTCCACGGATGATGATGTCGGCTTGTACGAGGGGGCATAGCTAAAAATTGAGGGGTGATAGCTTTAAGACAGGTGATAGCTTTAAGACAGGTGTCAGAGGCAAATTCTTTACTCAGAGTGGCAAGAGTGTGGAATGCCCTGCCTGCCAGTGTTGTTAACTCAGCCACATTAAGGGAATTCAAACAGTCCTTGGATAAGCATATGGATGATGATGGGATAGTGGTGGGATGAGCTTAGATTAGTTCACAGGTCGGCACAACACTGAGGGCGGAAAGACCTGTTCTGCGCTGTATTGTTCTAAGCCACCTCTTACACTTCTAAATTCTGGTAGACACGAGTCCAGTCTGTCCAAACTTTGCCCGAAATGATCTGCCCATTCCAGCGATTAGTCTGGTAATCCTCTGAACTGTTTCCAATGCATTTAGATCCTTCCTTAGATCAGGAGACCAATACTATACAGGGCAACAATTTGAATTCTGAGCCAAGTGGCAAGTTGCATATCTTCAAGCACAGTTAATCAGCTTGGGAGAAGGGATCTCCAACATGCCTTGATTCTCTAAATTGGAAAAGGTTCAGAAAAGATTTACCAGGATGTTGCTGGGAACAAAGGTTATGAATAATAAAAAAAAATAGGCTGGAACGTTTTGCACAGGAGGTTAAGGGGTCATCTCATTGAGGTTTATAAAATCATGAAGGAAATAGATAAGGTGAAATAGATAAGGTAAAGCAAGGGTCTTTTCCCTAAAGACATCTGTTTAAGGGAAGAGGAGAAAAATTGTTTTTTTTTAAAAAAAGACCTAAGGGGCAACTTTTATTTTTACACAGAGAGTGATTCATGTGTGGAATGAACTCCCAGATGAAACAGTGGATACAGGTACAGTTACAACATTTAACAACATTTGGATAAGTACATGAATAGGAAAGGTTTGGGATGTGGGCCAAGCACAGGCTGGTGGGACTGGTTTAGTTTGGGAACATGGTCAGCGTGGACCGAAGGATCTGTTTCTGTGCTGTATGACTCAGTTATCCATCTGTAAAATAATGCTGCTGCTCTGTACATAAAGATCATGCATGTATATAGTACCATTCACAACCTCAGGGATGTCAGAAAGCACTTCTCAAGCAATGAAGTGCTTCTGATTTGCTGTAATCTAGACTAGGCAACAACAAGCCTTCCAACCGGATAACCTGTCTTAGTGGTGTCAATTAAGGGATAAATGGCGAGCTTTGAGAAGATTTTGAGGGATAAATATTGGGACAGGATACCAAAATCATCTCCCCGATCTTCTTTGGAAGAATGGCAGTGGGATTTTTTAGATCCACCTGACAGAGGTTTTAATCGGAAGGGTAGCACTCCCAGCAATACCGCACGGAGAACATCAGCCTGGACTTTGTACTCAAGCAAGAGCAAGACTTGGACATACAATCTTCTGACTCAGAGAGGTATGACATGGACATGCTGACATTGTAAAGTGAAGCACAGCAATTGTTTCGCTTACAGTAAAGGTACAAGCTATTTAAAACAACTGTAAACTAGAATTAGTAAGCTGCGCCTCAATCTCTGAGCTGCTGTTTGCAGCTCACAAAGTCTGAGTCAGAAGGTCATGGGTTCAGAGAGCACACCCTCATTGTCCAAAGTGGTGTCTTTAGTTCAGATTTTAAACAGAGACCCTAACTACTGTGAGAAAGACCTCCCCAGTAACCTAAACTGTTTTTAATGGGGGGAAAACGTGAGTACTGTAGATCAGAGTCGAGAATGTGGTGCTGGAAAAGCACAGGTCAGGTAGCATCCGAGAAGCAGAAGACTCAATGTTTCAGGCATAAGCCCTTCATGCTCGAAGGGCATACTCCTGTTCCTATTTCTTAAGATGCAACACCATCAATCATAAGGTGTGCAATGTCATGAGAGGCATAGACTGGGTATACAGGAAAAATCTTTTCCCTTTGTGAAGAGATTAATGATTAATGGACATTTGAGATGAGGAGGAGGATTCGAGAGGATGTGAGGAAAAACCTTTTATCCAGAGGGAGGTGGGCAGCTGGAACTCACTTCCTCACATTTCAAAAGTCTTTTCGACGTACACTTTCGATGTCAAGATATACAAGGCTGAGGGCTGGAAAATGGATTAGAATAGGTAATAGTTTTCGATCAGCAGAGACTCAATGGGCTGAAGGGTCTCTCTCTGTGCTGTGGACCTCGATAATTGTATAAATTGAGGTGTAGGGAAAGGAGTTGTGAGACTAGTCTAACTCGGTCACAGTTCTGGGCTAAATAGGGAGATTAGTTCAATGCAAAAATGTGTGGAGTTAACATGATACCATTCATAGGAGTCCAGGAGGTTGCAGGCTGATGTAAATCGAGGATTATAACAAGATGAGAGAGGACAGACACAGAAAAACTATTTCCTCTGGCACAGGGAGTTCAGAACAAGAATACAGAACCATAACCCGAGAGTCAGGCCGATCAGGAGAGAAATCAAGAAGCAAGTTTCCAAACATAACTCATCCCAGGAACAACATGGGCACTGAGAGGAAATCAGTTTAAAACTTCCAGGACAGCGGTATATAGGCTGATGTTCAAAGTCATTCCAGAAAGATCTAGAGCAGAGGCAGGTAGACCAAGCCAAGATATAAATTAAGCATGAGTTAATTGAGTGGCAGAACAACCTCAAGGGGCTGAATGGTCTCCTCTTACATTATTCTTTAAACAATATTTCTAACAATTAAAGAGTAAATGCAGGAATCACAGAGGACAAATCAGTAAACAGATAGGTGAGGGAGGCATCTCTCCAATGGCCTGTTTGGAACCAGGACCCAAAACCTTGGCATAGAGACAGATGTACAGTACAAAAACAGACCCTTTGGTCCAACTCGTCCATGCTGACCAGATGGCTAATTAATCTTAGTCCCATTTATCAGCATTAGACCCATATCCCTCTAAACCCTTTCTATTCATGGACCCATCCAGATGTCTTTTAAGTGTTGTAATTGTACTAGCCTCCACCACTTCCTCTGGCAGTTCATTCCATACACACATCACCCCAGGTGTGAGAAAGTTACCCCTCAGGCCCCTTTTAAATCTTTCCCTTCTCACCTTAAACCTATGCCCTCTCCTTCTGGACTCTCCCACCCCAGGGAAAATACCTTGTCTATTTACCCTATCCATGACCCTCATGATTTTATAAATCTCTTAAAATGACCCGTCAGCCTCTTCTCTCGCCCGTTATTACCGTACAACAACCACCTACATTCGTAACGCCCTTTCAACAAAATAAAAAATTCCACAGCAATTTGCAGGAGCAGAATCTGATTTCCGCCCCCCATCCCAACCCTCGATAATCTGGCGCTGAACCACGTCGGGAAGTATTTAACAAACTATAATCCCACACTCTTTCAGAGGCGGGCTGTGGTGGGATTTAATCCATCCAGTATTTCAAAACCTCTGCCCACCCGCCCCCCCAAAGCATGAATTGGAACTTTCGATAAAAGCGGTCACTTTAAAGAGATGCGTGGGGGTGGGAATGGAATGGTATCAGTTCCAACCTGCTGTAAAGTTATTTTAGGAATTGCAATGATATTAATACACCCAATCAGGATGAAAACTCCAGCTCGATAATGAGTGTCTCGCCTCCGGTAACTAGAATGAATGCAAATAAATCACCTTGCTGCATTCTACAGACAAAGCAGCGAATTGGAAAAATGAGGCACGGGGAACAACACTTGTGTGAGCGTGAGGGAGCGGAGGCTGTGCTCTTTGTCCACAGCCCAATTACAGAATGAACACAACTTTACAAAAACAGAGCTGGGTGCTCACGTTAGAGGGAGCCTGACACTGATTTCAGTCACCCGGGAGTCTGCACACGTTGCATTCTGCTAAAAGGAAGATCCAAGCGATGAGAGAGACAGACAGACAGACACAACCACAGTCCTTTCTCTGAAACGGCGAGCTCAAAATCTGCAATTTACTTGTAATAAAACTTGCCCAGCAGCCTGATTCAAAGAGCTGCAGTAGTGCAAGGAACTTCCTGCAGACTCTGGGTTCAATTGATCCAGTCAATTTACCCGTTCACTCCTGTTACACCCACCTGTTGAGTCTTCCTTTCGTCTTTAAACCCCCCAAATGAGATCGCTTATTGTTGCGTCGTTTCAATCTTCTTCTTCTTTGAGACAAACTCAAGTTCCGGGTGGCACCTCAGCCACAGAGCAATACTCTGCTCCCCCCTTGGAGGTACCACTTCCACATCAATGTCAAGTGTGCCGTTAGGAAGACACAGCGCTCCCACTTTGCAGTTAGCTTTACCGCTTCACATCAAGACAACATTATCTCACTCTTCCGGGCTCAACCAAACCTGGAGAGATAGCCAATCAGCAACAGGACCGCCCACTTAGCAACAGCGCAGCCAATCCGAGCCGTGAGAGCATAACTAACACAGGGAATTGGTGCTTCCCTTCACTGGGTAAAAACAATGACTACAGATGCTGGAAACCAGATTCTGGATTAGTGGTGCTGGAAGAGTACAGCAGTTCAGGCAGCATCCAAGGAGCAGGAAAATCGACATTTCAGGCAAAAGACCTTCATCAGGAATAAAGGTAGAGAGACTGAAGCGTGGAGTCTACCTTTATTCCTGATGAAGGGCTTTTGCCCGAAATGTCGATTTTACTACTCCTCGGATGCTGCCTGAACTGCAGTGCTCTTCCAGCACCACTAATCCAGCTTCCCTTCCCTGGCTAAAGTCTAAGTCCTATCAGCCAATAGAAATGCCGTTGGTGAGAAGGGACAGGATTTAATCTCCCAGTTTTGCGGCCAGTTTTTCAAGAGGCAAATCTGAGTAGAGTTACAAAGTGACCATGATCATCCCAAACATGAATTGTTAACATGTAGAAACAACCTGTTAATAGGACTACTAATATAATGTTCTATGGCAGAAATGTCTACCATGGAGGTGGCACAATTTTAAGGTGATTGGAGGAAGGTTTCAGGGAGATGTCAGCGGTAGGTTCTTTATAGACAATAGACAATCGATAATAGGTGCAGGAGTAGGCCATTCTGCCCTTCGAACCTGCACCACCATTCATTATGATCATGGCTGATCATCCTCAATCAGTATCCTGTTCCTGCCTTATCTCCATAACCCTTGATTCCACTATCCTTGAGAGCTCTATCCAACTCTTTCTTAAACGAATCCAGAGACTGGGCCGCCACTGCCTTCTGGGGCAGAGTATTCCACACAGCCACCACTCTCTGGGTGAAGAAGTTTCTCCTCAACTCTGTCCTAAATGGCCTACCCCTTATTTTTAAGCTGTGTCCTCTGGTTCAGGACTCACCTATCAGCGGGAACATGTTTCCTGCTTCCAGAGTGTCCAATCCTTTAATAATCTTATACGTCTCAATCAGAGCCCCTCTCAGTCTTCTAAACTCAAGGGTATACAAGCCCAGTCGCTCCAGTCTTTCAACACAAGATAGTCCTGCCATTCCAGGAATTGACCTTGTGATCCTACGCTGCACTCCCTCAATAGCTAGAATGTCTTTCCACAAATTTGGAGACCAGAACTGCACACAAAATTCCAGGTGCGGTCTCACCAGGGCCCTGTACAGCTGCAGAAGAACCTCTTTGCTTCTATACTCAATCCCTCTTGTTATGAAGGCCAGCATGCTATTAGCCGTCTTCACTGCCTGTTGTACCTGCATGCTTGCCTTCATTGACTGGTGTACAAAAACACCCAGATCTCTTTGTACTGTCCCTTTACCGAACCTGACTCCATTTAGGTAGTAATCTGCCTTCCTGTTCTTGCCACCAAAGTGGATAACCATACATTTATCCACATTAAACTGCATCTGCCATGCATCTGTCCACTCACCTAACCTGTCCAGGTCACCCTGTAATCTCCTAACATCCTCCTCACATTTCACCCTGCCACCCAGCTTTGTATCATTAACAAATTTGCTAATGTTACTATTAATACCATCTTCTATATCATTAATATATATTGTAAAAAGCTGCGGTCCCAGCTTTTACACAGAGAGTGGAAGGTGCATGGAATGCAGTGCCAGCAGTGATCGTCGGGTCAGATACATTAGGGACATTTAAGCGACTCTTGGATAGGCACATAGAAGATAGTACAATGAAGGTATATAGGTTAGTCTATTCTGAGAGTAGGATAAAAGGTCAGCACAACATCGAGGGCTGAATGGCCTGCACTGTTCTATGACTCATTCCCGATGAAGGGCTCCTGCCCGAAACATTGATTCTCCTGCTCCTCGGATGCTGCCTGACTGCTGTGCTTTTCCAGCACCACTCTAATCTTGACTCTGATCTCTAGAGTCCTCACTTTTGTCACTGTTCTATGTTGGCTTTTGCTGCGAGGGAATGACATTTAAAAGTAGGGTAAAATGGACCAAAGAATCGCAGACACTGAAAATCTGAAACAGAAGTGGAAATTGCTAAAGAAACTCAACAGGCAGCTGTACTGAAAGTAACAAATGCTGGAGATCATAGCAGGTCAGGCAACATCCATGGAGAGAGAGCAAGCTAACGTTTCAAGTCTGGGACTTGCTGAAACACTGCAGCAAGCCGAGGACAGACACGTGGGTATGTGAGCAGGATGCTGTCTGGCATCTGTTCTGAAGAAGGGTCACTGGACCTCAAACAGTTACTCTGTTTTCTCTCCAATATAGCGCCAGACCTGCTGAGTTTCTCCAGCAATTTCTGTAACAGCAGGACAGTCTTGTGACATCTCTACAGGGTATTGGTGAGGAGCACCCTGATTACTATGTGCAATTTTGAACTTCTTATTTATACAGCACTTCTCAAAATCATCGTATCATACAGTACAAAGTAGGCCCTTCAGCCCATCAAGTCTGGACTACTAAATGACATTTTGATTTAATTTTGTAAGTTTCATTTGTGCTTTGGCCTCTTGTTGCACTAAACTTCAGGAGCTGTAAATTCTGTTTTTTTTTGTTTTAATTTTGTGAATTGGTTATAGCTTAAAATAGTCAGAATAAATCAAAACAGAAATTACTAGGGAAACTCAGCAAGTCTGACAACATCTGTGGTGAGAGAAATAGAATCAATATTTCAGGTCCAGAGGCCTTCCTTCAGAATGAGTTTAGAAACAGTTGGAATTAAACCCACATTGTTGGCATCACTCCATATGACAAACCAGCCATCCAGTCAACTGAACTGACCTCCAAATGTGAACATATACATGAATCTTAAAGGGCTAGCATGCAGTTTGGATGCCTAATGTCATGTTGGCTTTTATTGCATGGGACATAGAACATAACATTAGGGAGGGCTTGTGACAGCTTTCCAGTTTATTGGTGAGACTGCACCTGAGTTACAGTTTTGGACTCTCTATGTGAGAAGAGATAGACTTCCATTGGAGGCAGGTCAGAGAAGGCTCACTTGGTTGATTCCTCAGATGAACAGGTTGGTTTGTGCGGAAAAATCGACAGGTTGGCTCAATACAATTTGGAGTTTAGAAGAATGAGAGGTTAACCTAGTAAAACTCATAAGATCCTGGTAGGACTTGACATGGGTGGATGCTGTGAGGTACTTCTACCTTGTGGATGCATCTAGAATAAGAGCACTGTTCAAACTAAGCATCTTCTATTAAAAAGATTAGGAATTTCTTCTTTCAGGGTGCTTGACGTAGTAAGCCATTCAGCTCATCAAGATGGCTCCACCATTCAACGAGATCATGGCTGATCTGATAATCTTCAACTCCACTTTCCTGACTTGTCCCCATAATCCTCAATTCCTGTTCTGATTAAAAATCTGTATATTATACATAATGATTTGCCTTGTACAGCCTTCTGTGCTAAAGAATTGCACTGATTCGCTATCCTGAAAGAGGAAATTCCTCCTCATCTCTGTCTTAAATGGGCAAACCCACATTCTGAGATTATGCTCTTTGCTGGACTCTCCCACAAGAGACTCTCCCACATCTATCCTATCAAGCCCCCAAAGAATTGTTGGTCCCTTTCACAGAGATCAGTGTTGGCTGGGTCATTGACTGTAGTCAGAGTTGAGTGAGAGAGATTTTGATGGACAAAAGAACAGACAGGAATTGGACTTGTAGCAGAGCATGATCAATGGGCCAAATGGCCTCCTCCCGCTATATCTTATGATTCTTGTCGGATAGCAAGGAGAGAAGAGCACATGGAACAATGGGGACTGTGCTGCACTCTGACCTCTGTGCCAAAGGTTCTCAATTCAAGTCCCATTAGAGAAACCTGAGTACAAACTCCAAGCTGACACACTTAGTGCAGTACTACGGGAGTGCTGCAATGTCACAGGTCTGTCTGCATAAAACTGCGGTCCCTTCAGCAGCTTGAGACAGATTCATGCCACCATGGTGAAGAAGAGCAAGGGAGGTTTCCTGTGGTCTTGACTAATATCATAAAAGCAGATTATCTGGTTGTTATCATTTGGCTGTTGGAGATTGCTTGGTTACTGCTTTTCTCCATTCCAGGCAGATTTACACTACTAAGCAGTGCTTGAGTGGCTGGCAAGCACTTTGGGATATCCTTAAGTTATATACAAATGCAAATTCTTGTTTACATCTTCACCCTTCTGAAGAACTGTATTTTTTGAACGGCACTTTAAAAGTATGACTGATAATCCAGCAGGTTTAACGAATGATCTAAGGGATTAGTTCAAATGCCAAAACAGCAAGTGTGGGATTTGCATTTAATTTATTGAATAAGTCAAGAAATAAGAATAAAAGTCAATAAGAAAAGAAAGCTAAGCTCAGTAATGGTGACATGAAATGACTGGATTGTTGTAAAAACCCATCTGATTGATTAAAGTTATTTCTAATCGCAAAGAATGTCTGCCTATACTCTGAGAAAGTGAGGTTTGCAGATGCTGGAGAGTCAGATTCAGAAAGTATGGTGCTGGAAAAGCAGAGCAGGTCAGGCAGCATCCGAGGAGCAGCAGAGTTAACGTTTCGGGAGTAAGCCCTGCATCAAGAATGTTGACTTTGAAGTGGTCTATTCAAGTACTAAGCAAAAGTGAGGACTGCAGATGCTCGAAACCAGAGTTTAGACTAGTGTTGCTGGAAAAGCACAGCACGTCAGGCCGCATCCGAGGAGCAGGAAAATCAACGTTTCGAGCAAAAGCCCTTCATCAGGAATACAGCCTATTCCTGATGAAGAGCTTTTGCCCAAAACGTTGATTTTCCCGCTCCTCGGATGCTGCCTGACCTGCTGTGCTTTTCCAGCACTGCTCTATTCAAATACTAAGGCAGTATTGAAATACTAAATGCAACCTCAGTTGCATTTGGGATAGATAGCAAATGCTAGCCTTGCCATGGAGACCCACAAGCCATGAATGAATATGACAAATCTCCAAATATCGAACATTGATTACTGCAATCTGTGTTTAGGGATTGGAGCAGGAACACATTATAATTCAAGTTCAAAAATCATCAGCTGTGGTGAAAAGAACGAACTATTAAAAACACTTGTATGAGTGGCACAGAAGGGGCAAGCTGTTTGTTTAGCATATTTAACCAACTCTGGTGTGAAATCATGTCACAAGCAGGGAAATAGAAACCAATTTAGATGTTTTTTCAAAAATTCTGCCCCTCTCCTGAGATTAAGAATTTTATTTAGCATTCAGAGACATAATTTCTACAACAAAGCAGAACAGGTGGAGTCCATTGAACCCACTGAACCTGTTCATCTGTTTGAGTAGATCACAGCTGATGTGACCTACTCCCTTTTTTTTAACCAAATATCCTTTGACCCCTTTGACTAACAAAAATTCATCAATCCCAGGTTTAAAATTCACAGCTAATTTTCCAGTTTGGATGAAACATTATCAACCCAAAACACTAATCCCTGCTTCTCATTCCACTGATGCTGCAGGGAATTCTGGATGTTTCTGGAATCTTCTACTACTTTTGTTTTGTACTCATCATTTAACCCTTCCAGCGCTGATTAAAAGCATCATTGGCATCAGTCTAAAAAAAACAAGAAATACTGGAGATCACAACAGGTCAGGCAGCATCCATGGAGAGAGCAAGCTAATGGTTCAGTGTTAGATGATTCTTTATCTTTATCACTGCATCAGTCTTTTCTGTTTCAGGTTTTTAAAAAATTTGCTCATGGGAACTGATAAGACCGACATTTATTGCCCATCCCTAAGTGCCCTTGAACTGAGTGCTTAGCTCTGACATTTCAGAGGGCAGCTGAGTGTCAACCACACCGTTGTAGATCCTGTGTAACATGTAGACTAGACCAGGAAAGGACAGCTGATTTCCTTCCCTAAAGGAAATTAATGAACCAGATGGATTTTTACAACAATTGTTTTTCCAATGGCATTTTTTTTCAGAATTGAATTCAAATTTCACCACCTACCAGGGTGAGATTCGAACCTACATCGTCAGGAGCTGGGTGACTAGTCCAGTTCTGGATGTAGGTTTGCACGCTGAGCTGGAAGGTTTGTTTTCAGATGTTTTGTCACCATACTAGGTAACATCTTCAGTGAACCTCCGAATGAAGCACTGGTTGTGTACCCCGCTTTCTAATATATGTTTGAGTTACTGTGGATTGGTGATGTCATTTCCTGTTCTTATTCTCAGGGGGTGGTAAATGGGATCCAAGTCAATGTGTTTGTTGATAGAGTTCCGGTAGGAATGTCATGCTTCTAGGAATTCTTGTGCATGTCTTCATTTGGCTTGTTCTAGGATGGATGTGTTGTCCCAGTCGAAGTGGTGTCCTTCCTCATTCATATGTAAAGATACTAGTAAGAGTGGGTCATGTCGTTCTGTGGCTAATTGATGTTCATGTATCCTGGCGGCTAGTTTTCTGCTTGTTGGTCCAATGCAGTGTTTGTTACAGTTCTTGCAAGATATTTTGTAGATGGCATTATATTTGCTTGTTGTCTGTATAGGGTCTTTCAAGTTCGTTAGCTGCTGTTTTAGTGCATTGGTGGGTTTGTGGGCTCCCATGATGCCGAGGGATTCGAGTAGTCTGGCTATCATTTCTGACATGTCTTTGATGTAGGGCAGCAAGAAGTCATTTTTGATGACCAAGATGGTTACGGGACCTGTGACAAAATGGGTAGTGCCCCTGTCTCTGGGCCAGAAGCTCCAGGTACAAGTGCCACACCAGGATTTGTTGGCCACAGAAGGACCATTCACAACAATTGGATACTTTTTCCACTTTTTGAGAAGCGGAATAGGGATTGGGGGAGGGGGCGGATGTGGTGGAAAGACTCTCTGGCTGATTATCAGCCTGTTAACTGTTGTGAATGGTCTTTCTTGGGCCAACAAATCCTGGTGTGGCACTTGAACCTGGTACTTCTGACCCAGAGGCAGGGACATTACCCACTTTGTCGCAGGTTTCCCTCTAACCATCTTGGTGATCAGAAATGATCCCTCGCTGATTTTCCCACTTTGCTGAGTGAAAATTGATTTCCTTGTCAGCTTGTAAGCTGACCAAAACAATTACCCATTCAAAGCTGTTGAAACATCCTGTTTAGCAACATCAGGAAGATTTGTAAGAATAATGTTGGCCATTTCTGCTTTGTCAAGACTAATCATCTCTAAACAATATTAAGAACAAAATTAGAAACTGCTGGCAAAGCAGGTCCAGCAGCCTCTGTGGAGAGAAATCAGAGTTAACATTTTGGGTTGAGTGACCCTTCCTCAGAAATGATGGAAGCTAGGAAAATGTCGGTTTATATGCAGAAAATAGGATGGGGACCGGGCGTAAGAAGTAAATGATAGGTGGGGTTAGAGCCCCAAGAGAGAGAAAAGCAGTTGAACAGAGAAAGGAGTGGTTAACGATCTGGCTAGGAGATTGAATATCAGTTAATGAGGACTGTCAGTGGCTGACAATGAGTGCTGTGTAATAGCAGACTGTGTGATAACAAGCAAACACAAGTTGCTGGAAAGGCTCAGCAAGTCTGGTAGCATCTCTCACGAGAAATCAAAGTTAACCTTCCTGAGAACCCCAGCATCCATAGTTCTTAGGGTTTTGATGTGATAACAAGGCCTGGTGTGTGGAGCTTGGGTTAAGAACATGGGAGAGCCCAAGTCCCAGGCTATTGAACTCTATATTGAGTCGGAAGGCTGCAGGGTCCCCAAGTGGAAAATGAGCTGCTGTTCCTCCAGCTTGCACTGAGCTTCACTGGAGCACTGCAGCAAGCCTGAGATGGGGATGTTGGGCAGGGAACACTAACAGGGAATATTAGGAACTTGCATTATTAAAGCATCTTTCATTATTTTCAGGTGTCCCAAATACAGTTCACAGTGAATGGAGCATTTATGAAGCGAAACTATTTGTTGTAATGTCAGGAGCATGTTGACTCTCCTGCTCCTCGGATGCTGCCTGACCTACTGTGCTTTTCCAGCGCGACCGTTTTTGACTCTGACTCTCCAGCATCTGCAGTCCTCACCTTCTCCTCGGATGCACATCAGTCAAGAAGCTCCCACATGTTGACTGGATCATTTGTTTCTTATCTAGATTGGCCGAGTGGGAAATATCGCTCAAGGGACCAGGCAGGAACTTCCTTGCTCTTCTTTGAAGTAAGTGCCCACCTTATATGATAGATTGGGCTTCGTTTAGCATCTCATCAGAAAGACATAAGAAAGGCCAGGGAGAATGAAAAGAAATCAAAAGAGCAAAAATTTTTAAAAAGCTGCAGTAAAGGAATCACCTGATATAGGTGAACAGCAGAGTTAGACACTGTAATAGTGATCCATTCCCACAAACCAACCTCAATTTTATTCAAAAAAGCAATACTCTGAGCCAAAGTACTCCAGAGGTACAGAGTTTGAATCTGTACTTATTGGAACATAGAAGGAGACCTTATTGAAACATACAAGATGCTTAGGGGATTTGACAGGGTGGCTGTGAGGACATTGTTTCCATTTGTTAGAGAGACCAGAACCAGAGGGAATAATCTCAGTATAAGGAGTCGCCCAGTTGGCACAGGGATGAGCAGGAATTTGTTCAGCCAGAGGGTGGTGATTCTGTGGAATTCTTTACCACGGAGTGCTGTCGAGGCTGGATCATTACTATACTCAAGGTTGAGACAGACACATTTTTAATCAGTAAGGGAGTTAAGGATTATGAGGAAAAGGCAGGAAACTGGAGTTGAGAATAATCAAATCGGGGATCAGCTGACGTTGAATGCTGGAGCAGGTTGATGGGCTGAATTAGAGACAGAAAAACTCCAGATGCTGGAATCCAAAGTCGACAGGCAGGAGGCTGGAAGAACCCAGCAAGCCAGGCAGCATCAGGAGGTGGAGACGTCGACGTTTCAGCTGTAACCCTTCTTCAAGACTCTTCAGGTTGAATGGCAGGCTTCTGCTCCTGTGTCTTATGACCTTATGATTTTCTGAATGTTGAGGAAAGTGACAGGAGAAAACACATTTCAGGACTGAGTCGCATCCAAGTAAATTTGAATTTCTTTCAGCCTCATCTGTGGTTCTGAAAGGGGTCAAAGATCAGGTTCCTCTCAGTGAGTAGCTACAGCATCATTCCCTAACATATTGTTTTGAACAACTATCCAAATAATCTGTACTTGATTCACATGAGATCCTCGAGGTGTGTGAACACTCCTGTGAGGTACTTCACCCCAAGCACTCAGTAGCAGCAGTGTGTACTATCTAAAAGATGCATTCAGAACTTCATCAAGGATCCTCAGACTGCACCTTCCAAACCCATGACCACTTTCATCTAAAGGACAAAGAAAGCAGATACATGGAAACACCACCCTCTGCAAGTTCTCCTCCAAGTCACCCACCATCCTAACTTGGAAATATATTGCTGTTCCTTCAGTGTCACTAAGTCAAAATCATAGAACTCTCTCCATATCAGCATTATGAATATATCTGCACCCAAGGACTTCAGTAGTTCACTCTGATTTTCTCAAGGGCAATTAGGGATGGGCAGTAAATGCTAGTCCACATGTCGTGAATGAATAAACAAAAGGGGATCAATTGGATGGTGTTTCATTTTAAAAAGCGAGGTTTGTGATTGCTGAGCAGTGAAAGGACTGAATAATGTTGGTTAGATTAAGCTGTTTCATTTTGTTTAGAACTGCAAACCCAGAACATAGAATATAGAACAGTATAGCATGGTACAAACCCTTCAGCCCTCGATGTTGTGCTGGCCCAAATACTGCCTGGAAAAGAAATTCTCCACTAAGAGTTCTGCTGAAAGATCATTGAGCTGAAAATTGGTAGTTCTGTTTCTTTCTCCAGAGTGACTGTCAGTATTTCCAGTCATTCCTTAACACGTTTCAAAACTAATCTGTGGAGATGATATTTCTAATGAGTGAACGGCAAATCTAGGCAACAGAGAAACTGAGAGGATGGAAGCAATTACTACTGTTTCATTCAGACACAGCTCGGAGAGATTTCTTCTGAAAAGATATCACCATGGGATCCAGTCTATCAGTAGTTTGCAACACAGCATGTAGTGAGTGCAGTATGTTTGAGAAGAATACGTGATTCTCCCAAAGCAGTTCAACACTGGGGGCTTTCTTCACCTCATATCTAGGTCTGCTACAGACTCTCTAATAAAGACTGACCATCATAACTGGCCAGTTACTGCACACTTGTTGAATCATGGGATCAACAGGATGGTCAGTGGTGAGTTATTTATTTTCCTTTATTTGTTCATGGGGATGAGGTATCATTTATTGCCCAGACGGCAGCTAAGAGTCAACCACATTGCTGACGGTCTGGAGTCACATGTCGGCCAGAATGGTTATGGTACAGGGTATTAGTGAGCAAGATGGGATTTTCCCGACAATCAGCAATGGATTCATGGTTATCTTTAGATTCTTAATTCCTGATTTTTTAATTGAATTCAGATTTCACCATCTGCCATGGCAGGATTCGAACCCAGGCCATCGCCTTTTCCTAAAGGGAGCTTGGCTGGTTTTGAATTTAGCACTGCCTATGTTCCAATGGAAACATGTTGTGAGGTGTATCACGTTGAATAGATGATTCACTGCTGTGAGAAGCTGAAAATTTGACAAATTTGGACAAACCCAGTAGCAGATTACAGATAGAACATTTCGTTGCTCCTTTGCCAAGTTTTCTCATGAGTCATAATGATGTAAGGCAGAACAGGAAAATCACTTCTTCATCAGATGCTTGTCTCATGAGATTTTGAACCAATCCCTTCAAGCAACTTAGTTCTGCAGATAAACAGTTGCTCTGCAATCTAACTTTTGTGAATGAACCAATGCCAACGCTGCCTTTGCTTCTGTATGTTAAGAATTGTGGTTACTCTCTGCTTTATTTTTCTTTTGTCTCTTCTCAAAGGAAAAGACCAGAAAGAACTGCCACTAAGAAGTAAGTTCATTTCCCAAGCATCAGAACAGATTATCAAAGAAAGCAATATGTTGCAAATACTGTTAGTGCATAATTCACCTATCAAACATCCAACAGGACCATTAGTACGGGTATTCAGGTACTGTTACCTGCATTACAACTGTGATAATGCCTTAAATACACTCCATTGGCTGAGGAATGACCTACAATCATGGATTTTTTCTTATTCACTTGTGTGACATGGGTGTCACTGGCTGTTCAGCATTTACTGGATGTCTGTAGCTGCCCTTGAGCTGAATGACTTGCTAGGCTATTTCAGAGGGCAGTTAAGAGCCAACCACATTGCTACAGGTCTGGAGTCACATGTAGGCCAGATTAGATAAGGACAGCAGTTTCCTTCCCTAAATGACATTAGTGAAAAATGCTATATAAATGCAAGTTCTCCCTTTCTTTCCAACAGTATTTGTTTTTCTTTGACATACAACGAAGGCAGTTCCTCAACTATGTAGTAAAGTGCTCTTACAATTGCAACAGCTCCCTAGGCAATATTGGGTGTGACTATTGACAAAACACCACATTCAGTTCAGGCTGAAGTCAAACCTTCAGGATTGGATGAGGAACAATTTGGGTCCCCAATTTCATCCTTCATTTGTTGTGGTAATCTCCCTCACCTGCAGTGTGGAAGATACTTCTGAATTATTTTACTTCCCGCTTTCAATTTCCCTCAGCATGCAATGCAAGGAACAGGAGAAGGCCATTCAGCCCTCAAAAGCTTGCTCCCATTTTCTATCAACTTTGGCAAGATTCGTGACGAGATAGGGAAAGAGAAGTGCCTTCAGGTGACAGATTACCATTACACACTGAGTTATCTAGAAACGGAAGTTAGATCCATTATACACAGGCCTTTTGCAAAACCCCCTCGGATAAACACATGGGCTAAGAAACTATAGAGAGCCGTGTGCAGAGCCCAGACCATCATGGAAGCCAGCCTTCCATCCATGGACTCGCCAGTCTTCCATCCATGGACTCCATTTACAACTCTTGTTGCTGCGGAAAGACTGCCAACACCATCAAAGACCAGTTCCGACCCGATAGTGCTCTCTTCCATCAGATAGAAGATACGCACCGACAGGTTCAAGAACAGCTTCTTCACTGCCATTATTGGACTGACAAATTGATCTCTCTATCTTCAAATAATGTTGATCTTGCTCTGTGCACCTCGTGTGCCGGCGTAACCTTGTATGCCCCGCTCTGTCTAAGCACCTTATGATTTGTATGTCCTTTTTTGCTATGACCTACCTGTGCTGCTAGCAAAATAAAACTCTTCACTGTAGTTAGGTACATGTGACTACAATAAATTCAATGAACAAATAAACAGTGGGTGAGGAGATATGATAGCAGATGATGGCAGATGTGACCTTCAAAGGATAGAGACTGCCAGAAGTAATATTGTGAAGATGGAGGATGTGTTACCTCAAGGTTGTATCAAGAAAAAAAAAATCAAGATGCTATGTTCATCCAGTTTCCTGCCTGCCCCAAAAACCTAGATGCTAATTAAAGATCCATGGAAGAAAATAGGGGCCTTTAAGATGTGGACACTTAAATGTATGCTAAAAATTCCATGTCCAAGCCATAAGAACAAATTATGAGGTGTTTGAAAATGCAACAACAAACATAATTCTAAAAAGTGATATCAGAAAAGAAAATGTCAGTAATTCAGCCATTTGATTAGCGTTGTAATATCAATGGAGATTTCTTCTGGAGGGAAAGCGGAGGCAGTGAAAAGAGAGGTTGACCACAGCATAGCTGAATGACGATGTCACTGAAGGGCTGAGGGTGAGCTATAGTAGATGACACAAGATGGATGGGAATAGCACCCCATGACAACAGAAATCCTGGCAAGAATAGCTCCAAACAAAACCCTGAAAGGTGCTGTAAATCAGAAACAAAAACAGAAACTGCTGGAAAAGCTCAGCAGGTCTGGCAGCATCTGTGGGGATAAATATGATTTTACGTTTCAGGTCAAGTGACCTTTCCAAGAATAAGTACAAGAAGCAGCAGGAGTAGAGATCATCCTGGAAGCTGACAATGGTTTCATACGGTTCACTGGTGTTGGAGAATCCTCTCACCACTCCTACAGAAGATGCTCACTGTATGGTCCATGAATCGCAGTTTTGGTCTGATTGCTGCGATAAGGACCAGAGGAAGGTTTGGCATGGAAATAATAGAAAGAGACATAATTTGCATTTAAATGTAATCTTTCACAACCACACAATATCCAAAAAGTGCTTCCCAGCTTTCCTGAAGTGCAAGCATTCCTGAAACATGCAAAATGCAGCAGTCAATTTGAACACAGCAAGCTCTGACAAACAGCAATGTCAAAATAACCAGATTGCCTATTTTAGTGATGCTGCCTGGGAGAAGCATGTTTGGTCAAGAAAATCTTCCCATTTTTCTTTTAAACGGTAACCACCTGAGGCAATGGACTGGTTTGATGTGACCTCTCACCTGGATGGCACCTCTGACAGTATAGCACTCCTTCAGCAATGGATCATGTTCTCTGGTCACTATCCTAATCATATACTGCATTTGAATGAATAGACCATAAAACTATAAGCAGCAGAAGGCCATTCAGCCCTCTGAGTTTGATCTGCTCATCAATGAGATCATGCTAATCTTCAACTCCACTTTTCTGCCTTATCCATATAACTCTAGATTCCTTACTAATCAAAGATCAATCTATCTCAGCTATGAATACTTAATTACCCAGCCTTGACAGCCTTCTGTAGTAAAGAATTCCACGGATTCACTATCTTCCAAGGGAAAACAAAATTCCTCCTTATCTCTGTCTTAAATGGGTGACCCCTTATTCTGAGATTATGCCTTTTGATCTTAGACTCACCCACAAAGTGTAACAACCTCTCTGCATCTACCCTATTAAGTATCCTGAGAATCTTGTATGTTTCAATAAGGTCACCTCTCATTCTTCTAAACTCAAGAGTACAGGCCCAACTTATTTGATATCTCCTTAGAAGACAGTCCCTCCATTCCTGGACCTTCTGTGGACTGCCTCCAATGCCCAGTGTATCTTTCCACAGGTAAGGGACCTAAAATTGTTAACACTACTGCTGTGTTCTGACAACTGCCTTATTTAGTTTGAGCAAGACCTCCCTACTTACCTACTCCACTCCCTTTGAAATAAAGGCCTGCGTTCCATTTGATTTCCCTATTACTCATTGAAACAATGCAATCTTTTTGTGATTCATGCACATGGACTCCAGAATCCCTCTGTGCTGCAGTTTTCTGCAGTCTTTCTCCATTTAAATAATAGTCAACTCCTCTATTCTTCCTGCCTAAGTGCATAATGTCACATTTTCCCACATTATATTTCATCAATCAAGTTTTTGCCCAGCTGCTTAACCTGTATCATCCTTACCACTTGCCTTCTCACTTATATATCTGTCATCCACCAACTTAGCGATAGCCCATTCATGTTGGTTATTCAAGTCATTAATACATATTTAAATCATTGTTGCTCCAGCACTGAACACTGCGGCACTCCACAGGTTTCCATCATGGAAAAGAGCCCCCTCATCCCAACCTTCCAGTAGGCTAATATACTACCTCAATATTTTTGGTTTTCTTTTGTTAACTTTTAAACTTTGCCAATTCTTTGGTTTACCACTAATCTTTGCTACATTGTATGCTTCTTCTTTTAATATGATACTTTCTTAAAGTTCCTTGGTTAACCATGGTCGGTTCAACCCCTTCCTAAAATCTTGCTTCCTTGCTGGGACATACCTTTGCTGTGAATCACAGAGTCAGAGGGTTGTGCAACACGGAAACAGAGCCTTTGGTTCATCTCACTCACGCCGAGCAGATATCCTAATCCAATTTGCCAGCATTTGGCCCATGCCCCTCTAAACCTTTCCTATATATAAACCCATCCAAATGCCTTTTAAACGCTCTAATTGTACCAACCTCCAACACTTCCTCTGACAGCTCATTCCATTCTCACACCACCCTCTGTGTGAAAAAATTTGCCCCTTTGCTTTAAATGTCTGTCATTGATCCTCAACTGTCTCTTCTGCTAAACTCCTTTCACAGCTGACAACAGCCTACTCTGCCTCATCACTTTGTAATCGCTATTATTTGTTTGGCACAGTTGTTTCCAATCCAACTTTCTCACTTGCAAACTGAATAGTAAATTCTAGCACATTATGGTCACTGTTCCCTAGGGATCACCATCTCTGAGATCATGTATAAAAACTGCCTCATTTCACATCACCAGATCTAAAATAGCCTGACCCTTTGTTACATACACAACATATATTTCTAGGGAAACATCCCAAATCATGACTAGTTTGCCAATTTGATATTTCCAATCCAAATGAAAATTAAAGAGTCACTCATGTTTAACATACAACATGCCCTCATTTTCACATGATATTTTTCCTCTGTCCTACAGAACAGCTACTGTTAGGCCTACAGATTACTCCCTCTAGCACCGCCTTCCCCTTGTTTTTTTTTCTCTTCATGCATATGGATTTCACATGGTTATTTCTTCTCTTCATGCATATGGTTTTTGCATGGTATGGGGAATTAAGGGTTATAGGGATAAAGCAGGTAGGAGGAGCTGAGATGATGGATAGATCAGTCATGATCTTAATGAATAGCGGAGCAGGCTCAACAGGCCAAATGGCCTTCTCCTGCTTTTATTACTATGAAATTATGAAATAATCTGATCCAAGACCATTTCTTGCTATTGAACCTATTTCACACCAAACTAACAATACTACCCTCCACCCTTCCCAACCTTTCCTGCCTGTCCTTTCAAAAAGCTACATATCCCTGAATATTTAGTTCCCAGCTATTATGTCCTTGTAGCCACCCCTCCATAATGCCTGGGAGCGATACTGGACTTTCTTGTGCAATCTGTTATTCTGAGAAATTGTAGAATGTAATCAAGAACTGTGACATGGGTTTACCAGACTTGTTAGTTAGAAGTCAAAGGAGAGGGATATCTTCTTTGTAATTTGGTGTATTAGTGACTAACTAAACTGTGTTTACTCAATGTTACTTTTAGTTCCTTTGTTACACTAAAATGCTTAGAACTTCAAATTTACTTGTCTGATATTCCAAGTGACTGAAAGTTTGAGCTTTTTAAAAACGTTACTGGTCACTAAGCCACTGTAGGGAATCTAATCTAAAAAAAAAGAGGCTTGTATCCAAGGGAAGGTGTGCTGCCATTGAAGGGGGTCCAGAGAAGGTTTACAAGAATAATCCCAGGATTGAAGGGCTTGTCATATGAGGAGCAGTTGAGGACTCTGGGTTTGTACTTGATGGAGTTTAGAAGGATGATGGGGATCTGATTGAAATACTGAATTTGAGAAGCCTGGATAGAGTGGACGTGGTAAAAATGTTTCCACTAACAGGAGAGAGTAGGAATCGAGGGCACAGCCTCAGTAAAGGGACATTCCTTTTGAATTGAGATGAGGAGGAATTTCTTCAGCCAGAGGGTGGTGAATCTGTGGAACTCATTGCTGCAGAGGGCTCTGGGGGCCAAGTCATAGAGTATATTTAAGACAATGGTGAAGAGGTTCTTGATTAGTAAGCAGATCAAGGATTATGGGGAGAAGGCAGGAGAATGCGGTTCAGAAATATATTAGCCATGATCGAATAGTGGAGCAGACTCAATGGGCCAATTACATCTTGTGATGTTATGGTAAGAAGTTTAAATTTCTTGGTTAGATTTATTTATATAGCTAAATAAAAATTAGAAGCAGTAGGTCTCAGAAAGGTACTGATGTCACAATTTTAGAAAAACATCAAATCATTTTTTCACAATCAACAAGCAGCAGAATATTTGGGGAAAAAATTGAGGTTTATCGTTAAATGTAATTGCCGTGGATTTCAGCTTACCTTCAGAGTTTATAGCTCTTTCCTAAATGTCAAGTAAAATGTCTGTGATTGATCTTTTTCAGTTATACATTCTTCTCAATGATGTCCAATCTGTCAAACTCTGGCATATATTGTATCATTAAACTAATTAACCTTGGATCTGGGATCGCACTCTCGTCTCAAGTCAGGAGGATGGAGTTTCAAGTCCCACTTTAGCAGCTGACACTCCTAGTGCAGTACTGAGGGGGAGTGCTGCACTGTCAGAGGTGCTGCCTTTCAGAGATGTTTACACCCGAGACCCCAATTACACTCTCTGATATCTGCAAAATATATAATAGTACTATATCCAGGAGAGTTCCTCCTAATATCCTGGGCCAATATCACTAACATCACTAAAGCAGATTAACTGGTCGCTACCACATTATTTGTTTGTAGGAGTTTACTATGTGCAAGTTGGTTACAGCACTTCCTAAGTTACAACAGTAGCCATGGCCTGGATTTTAAAACAGATGTCAATTGGCTGTGAACACTTTGGAATGTTCAAGGTCCTGAAAGACATGATACAAATGCATGTATTTTTTCACTTCCTCATTCCCACTGACAGAAGTGGTTGATGCATAGTGCTTTAAAAATACTACCATGCCCCTGCCCCCGCCCCCCCCACCTTTCCCAGCAGGATCAACCTCCTCCCCAGGAGAAACCAGCCCAGTTAATTTTACACAGAGTGACTGAACCCGTCAGGTCATTGTACATGTCAAATCAGTGTACACTCAGAAAAATGGCAATGCATCAAATATTTTTTGTTAAAGAGGATCTCATAGTTCCAGCAGTGTCTTATTTCCGTGAAAGTGGATTTCCCCTCCTTAAAGATGAAGATATTTTCATCAATATCGCTCAGCCACAACCCGGACCTCACCGATGATCTATGGCTTTGTTCATGAAACAAAGTAACTACTAATTAACATGTTTGGTAATCTTCCAGAGTTAGAGACAATCAAGAACTTCACAGGCCACACCCCTACTCTGTGGCATTCACTTGTGTCCCGTCTTTGCCACTGAAACATAGAACATCCTTAAGGGTTTTGACAGGGTAGACAGTGAGAGGATGTTTCCCCTGCCTGGGAAAGTCTAAAACACTAGGGTGTAGTCTCAGGATGCAGAGTCAGACATTGAGAACCAAGATGAAGAGATATCTCTTCATTGAGGGTTGTGAATCTTTGGGATTTTCTATCTGGGAAACATTTTCTCATCTCCCAAATGTACTAAGAATATTATATTATTCCATTAGACCATCTCTCATCTCTCTAAATTTCAGCAAATATAGGCCTAAACTACCTTGACCCTACTCAATCTCTCTTCAAGGAACAATCCTCTCAACCCAGAAGCCAGTACAGGGGGTCCCCAACTTACAAACATTTACTTACCAACACAATCCCATTTGACAACAGAACATTTCCTGTACTTACAAACAGGCTGCCTTCTATTGTCCTGCTTGTGTTCTGACTTGCATACAAATCAAGTTATCACCAGAACAAAACCTGCTCGCAATCCAGGGTCTGCCTGTATAGCAAAGCTTTGTTGTGCTTTCTCTGGAGCACATATACCTTTGCTTGGACAAGACCACTGAAGTGCAAAGTTGTTCAGGTGTGGACCTGTACAATTCTGCTATGTACAATCACAAGACCTCTTTACTGTTGAATTCCAAACTCTTTGTATCAAAAGCTAACATGGAAAGTAGGTGCAGGAGTAGGCCATTTGGCCCTCCAAGCCTGCTCTACCATTCAATATGGTCATGGCTGATCATACGATCTCAGTATCCCACTCGCACTTTCTCTCAATACCTCTAGGTCCCTTTAGCCACAAGGACCACATCCACCTCCCTGTTGAATATATCTGATGAACTGACCCCCCCCCCCCCCCCCAGCTTTCTGTGGGAGAGAATTCCACAGGTTCACAACTCTCTGCATGAAGACATACTATCTCACATCAGTCTTGAATGACTTATGCCCTATTCTTGAAATGTGACCCTAGTTCTGGTCTTGTCCCACATCAGAAACATTCTTCCCACAACTTGCCTGTCCAGTCCCATCAGGATTTTATATAAATCTATGAGATCCCCATCATTCTTCTAAATTCCAGCGAGTACAAGCCCAGTCGAACCTCATATGTCAGTCCCGGGAATCAGACTGGTGAACCTTCGCTGGACTTCCTCAACAGCAAGAATATCCTTCCTCAGGCTAGGAGACCAAAACTGTACACAATACTCAAGGTGTGTCTTCACCAAGGCCCAGTATAACTGCAGCAAGACATCCTTACTCTGATACGCTAATCCTCTTGCTATGAAGGTCAGCATGTCATTAGCTTCCTTCACTACCTGCCGTACCTGCATGCTAACCTTCAGCAACTGTTCCACCATGACACTCAGGTGTCACTGTACCTCAACGTTTTCCTAAAGTGCCATTCTGCTAATACGTTATTAGTTTTCATAATTTTGAAATTAATTAGCTTGTAATGTACTGATCTGTTTGAATATTTTACTGCTTCAACATCTGGCTGCATGTTTAAGACAACTTACTAGAGCCCAGGATAAACACTAGAGTGGTCTCTTTCCATACTGGAACTTCCTGGCCAATGTTTATCTCTCAAGCAACATTCATTCACACAAATGATCGCTCATTTCTGCATTGCTGTTTATAGGTTCTTCCTGTGTGTATGCTGACTGCTGTGTTTCCAAATACTACAACCATGAATACATTTCAAGAAATACTGCATTGGCTCTGACAGGTGCTGTATAAATGCAAACACTTATCAACTGAAAGACAATTATTGTATCTTTCAACATTCAAAACAAAACCACACCTATATTTTGTGGCTTTGTGTTGATGAGTACCTTACACACACAAAACTCAATCTTAATTGCACTTGTGTTTTCTGCTTTGAACACTGTTGACTTACTGATGAATAAATCCTAAACCAGAACTCCCAGTCAGCTGGTTGCATTTACTGGAAACTTAATGGGGACACTGACTGCCTCCAAGCTTTTTATCTATAGGTGTGTAGATGTAGACTAAACCACAACCCAGCAATCTGCTTGAGGAAGTCTTTAAGGATCAGAAAAGATACAATTTGCCATTTGCTTTTTTATTAATTCATCCATAGGACACAAGCCAATGTTTACTGCCCTGTCCTGTTGGGAACAGTGCACTGGTAGGAGCTGTCATAGATGTGAAAATGCCCACCTGAATCACAAAGATGGCAAATTTGCCTGATATCAACTGCAGTCCAAAACTCAAAAGAGAAAATGCTGGAAAATCTCATGCTGGAAAAGCTTTGACAAAGGGTCAGTTAGACTCGAAACGTCAGCAGATGCTGCCAGACCTGCTGAGATTTTCCAGCATTATTTCTTTCGGTTCCAGATTCCAGCATCCGCAATAATTTGCTTTTATGCAGTCCAAAACTCGGCAGGTTTCACCAATGAACAAGAGAAAACGATAAACAAATGGATCCTTCAACAGTGGGAAAACGCTTAAGCATTGGCACTAAAAGGGTCCCAGTCAATATTGGGGAAATTAAAATCACCCCCTGCAACCCTGTTTTTTAAAACATTTTTCCATGATCTGCATACATATCTATTCCTCTCAATCCCACTGGTTATTGGGAGGCCTATAGTATAATTCTACCATAGTGAGTGCTCATTTCTTATTCAGGAGTTCCACTATTATGGCCTCACTGGATGAGCCTTCCAAGATGTCCTCTGTGAGTGCACTTGTGATACTCTCTTCAATCAGTAATGCAACTCTCTGACCTCTTTTACATCCCTCTCTATCTCGCTTGAAACATCTAAGCCCAGAACGTTGAGCTGCCAGTCCTGCCCTTCTCACAACCAGGTTTCTATAATAGTTCTACACAATAATCCAAGCTCTAATCTCATTTACCTTATCTGTTATACTCAGTCATAGAGATGTACAGCATGGAAACAGACCCTTCGGTCCAACCCGTCCATGCTGACCAGATTTCCCAACCCAAACTAGTCCCACCTGCCAGCACCTACCTATATCCCTCCAAACCCTTCCTATTCATATACCCATCCAAATGCCTCTTAAATGTTGCAATTGTACCAGCCTCCACCACATCCTCTGGCAGCTCATTCCATCCACGTACCACCCTCTCCCTTAGGTCCCTTTTTTATATCTTTCCCCTCTCACCCTAAACCTATGCCCTCTAGTTCTGGACTCCGCAACCCCAGGGAATCTATTTATCTATTTATCCTATCCATACCCCTCATAATTTTGTAAACTTCTATAAGGTCACCCTTCAGCATCCAACGCTCCAGGGAAAACAGCCCCAGCCTGTTCAGCCTCTCCTTGTAGCTCAGATCCTCCAACCCTGGCAACATCCTTGTATATCTTTTCTGAACCCTTTCAAGTTTCACAACATCTTTCCAATAGGAAGGAGACCAGAATTGCACACAATATTCCAACAGTGGCCTAACCAATGTCCTGTACAGCCGCAACATGACCTCCCAACTCCTGTACTCAATACTCTGACCAATAAAGGAAAGCATACCAAATGCCTTCTTCACTATCCTATCTACCTGCGACTCCACTTTCAAGGACCTATGAACCTGCACTCCAAGGTCTCTTTGTTCAGCAACACTCCCATTAAGTGTATAAGGCCTGCTAAGATTTGCTTTCCCAAAATGCAGCATCTTGCATTTATCTGAATTAAACTCCACCTGCCACTTCTCAGCCCATTGGCCCATCTGGACCAGATCCTGTTGTAATCTGAGGTAACCCTCTTCGCTGTCCACTACACCTCCAATTTTGGTGTCATCTGCAAACTTACTAACTGTACCTCTTATGCTCGCATCCAAATCATTTATGCAAATGACAAAATGTAGAGGGTCCAGCACTGATCCTTGTGGCAGTCCACTGGTCACAGGCCTCTAGTCTGAAAAACAACCCTCCACCATCACCCTTCTATCTTTGAGCCAGTTCTGTATCCAAATGGCTAGTTCTCCCTGTATTCCGTGAGATCTAAGCTTGCTAATCAGTCTTCCATAGGGAACCTTGTCAAATGCCTTACTGAACTCCATATAGATCATATCTACTGCTCTGCCCTCATCAATCGTCTTCATTACTTCTTCAAAAACCTCAATCAAGTTGGTGAGACATGATTTCCCATGTACAAAGCCATGTTGACTATCCCGAATCTGTCCTTGCCTTTCCAAATACATGTACATCCTGGCCGTCAGAATTCCCTCCAACAACGTGCCCACCACCGACGTCAGGCTCACTGGTCTATAGTTCCCTGGCTTGTCTTTACCATCCTTCTTAAACAGTGACACCACGTTTGCCAACCCCCAGTCTTCCGGCACCTCACCCGTGACTATCGATGATACAAATATCTCAGCAAGAGGCCCAGCAATCACTTCTCTAGCTTCCCACAGAGTTCTCAGGTACACCTGATCAGGTCCTGGGGAATTATCCACCTTTAACCATTTCAAGACACTACTCCATGCATTAAAATCAATACATGTGGCTGTTGGTTCCACCCTGTTCATGAATTCAGCCCTGCCAGTTCTTTCTATGAGACTTATTTGATTTAGCCCCTCTATTCTATTCAAACACTCCACATGCTGACCCACTGCTCTGGTTTCTGTCTCCCTGCCACACTAGTTTAAACCTTCCGGAGTGGCACGAGCAAACCTCCCTGCCAGGATACTGGTGCCCCTCCAGCTGAGGTGCAACCCGTCCTTGTACAGATCCCATCTGCCCTGGAAGAGATCCCAAAGATCCAGAGATCTGAAGCCCTCCTTCTTACACCAGCTCTTTAGCCAAGGGTTTAACTGTGTTATCTTCCTATTTCTGCCCTTACTAGCTCATGGCACACAATGTAATCCCAAGATTACAACACTAGAGGTTCTGCTTTACAACTTCCTACCTACCGCCCTAAATTCTCATTTTTTAATACTCATTTCTGGGATGTGGACATCACTGTCTGGCCAGCATTTTTTTTCCAGGGCTCCCTGCCCTTGAGAAGAAATGGTAAGCTGTAGTTATGCCCACAATACCATCAGGGAAGGAATTCCAGGATTTTGGCCCAGCAACAGTGAAGGAACAGTGATGTATTTCCAAGCAGAATGTTAAGTGGTTTGGATGGGAACTTTAAAGTGGTAGTGTTCCCATGTATCTGCTGCCCTTGTCTTTCTAAATGGAAGTAGTTGTGGGTTTGGAAGATGCTGTCTGAGGCTCTTTGGTGAATTTCTTCAGTGCTGCTACTGAGCATCAGTGATGGAGGAAGTGGATGTTTTAAGATGTGGTGCCAATCAAGTGGGCTGCTTTGTCCTGGATTGGGCCAAACTTGTTGAGTGGTGTTGGGGCTACACTCATCTGGGCAAGTGGGGGTATTCCATCGTACTCCTGATTTGTGCTTTGTTGATGATGGGCAGGCTTTGGGGAGTCAGGGGAGGGTTACTTACTGGATACTCTGCAGGAGCTCATCACTTTCTGACAATATTGTTAATAGCAATATGAACCACAACATCTGGCTGCTCACCCTCCCCTTAGAATATCCTGTCACTGGTCAGAGACATCCTTGATGCTACACCAAGCAGGCAACACACCGTGCTGGAGTTTCACTCACAGCCACAGAAATGCTTATGTGTCTCTCTAATGATAACTGAACAATGAGACCTTGGAGTGCAGGTTCATAGTTCCTTGAAAGTAGAGTCGCAGGTAGATAGGATAGTGAAGGCAATATTTGATATGTTTTCCTTTATTGGTCAGAGCATTGAGTATAGAAGTTGGGAGGTCATGTTGTGGCTGTACATGACATTGGTTTGGCCACTTTTGGATTAGCATGTGCAATTCTGGTCTCATTCCTATCAGAAGGATTTTGTGAAACCTGAAAGGTTTGAGGGTTGGAGGGTTTGAGCTATAGGGAAAGGTTGAATAGGCTGGAGCTGTTTTCCCTGTAGTGTCAGCGGCTGAGGGGTGACCTTATAGAGGTTTATAAAATAAGAGGAGCATGCATAGGATAAATAGTCAAAGTCTTTTCCCTGGGGTGGGGAAGTCTAGAACTAGAGGGCATAGATTTAGGGCGAGAGGGGAAAGATATAAAAAAGACCTAAGGGGTAACTTTTTCCACATAGAGGGTGGTGCGCGTATGGAATGAGCTGCCAGAGGAAGTGGTAGAGGCTGGTACAATTACAGCACTTAAAAGGCATCTGGATGAGCATATGAATAGTAAGGGTTTAAGAGGGATATAGGCTGGGTGCTGATGAATGGGACGCTATTAAGTTAGGATATCTGGTCAGTATGGATGAGTTGGACCGAAGGGTCTGTTCCGTGTTGTACATCTCTATGACTCTATACAGTCTCCCCTGTCACTACCTCTCACCTGCACTTCGCTTCTCCAATGTACAACAGAGCCAGTCATGGGGCTA
This sequence comes from Chiloscyllium punctatum, assembly GCF_047496795.1. Lineage (NCBI taxonomy): Eukaryota > Metazoa > Chordata > Chondrichthyes > Orectolobiformes > Hemiscylliidae > Chiloscyllium > Chiloscyllium punctatum. Next base: position 30,631,007 of record NC_092770.1, on the reverse strand, counting down.
CTGAGCTGCTAGTGCTGCTGCTTTCCCCTGAAATACCATTCCCTTCTACAGTACCAAAAACAGTATAACTGTTTGAGGGGGAATGGCCACAGGGTACTCCTGCAGCATCTGCACATGCTTACTCATCTTCATAGAGGTTAACCAACACTTTTCTATGTACCCTTATTAGTGGTGTGGCCAGGTCACTAGACACACCATCCAGTATGTACCCAGCCTCATGAATGGTCCATAGAGAGTCCCTCCGCAGCTCCAAGCGGCAAATCAGGAGCTGCAGCTGAACACACTTCCTGTATACATAGTCACCATGGAGACTGGCAGCTTCCCTGATTTCCCACATGGTGCAGGAACAGCAGTGGGACTGAGTTCTCCTGCCATTGTCAATCTTACCAACTACAGACAATAATCTAGCATCAATTACACAACCTTACCCACTACTCACCAAAATCAGATTTCTCATTCTCAATCGCTATTCTAACTACAATGACAAACCTAAGTACTTTATACTCTATTGCCATCCTGGTACTACTAAGTCAGTCTCTAGACCTGGATAATATGAAGACATGGTATTAGTTTGAAGTGATTAGATCATTTAGTCAAGTAAACTAATTTGGAATGTAAACTATACAAATAGAATTAGACAGAGATATAGAGTCATAGTGATGTACAGTCAGAAACCCTTCGGTCCAACCTGTCCATGCTGACCAGATATCCCAACCCAATCTAGTCTCACCTGCCAGCACCCAGCCCATATCCCTCCAAACCCTTCCTATTCATATATCCATCCAAATGCCTTTTAAAAGTTGCAATTGTACCAGCCTCCACCACTTCCTCTGGCATATCATTCCATACACAAACCACCCTCTGCGTGAAAAAGTTGCCTCTTAGGTCTCTCTTATATCTTTCCCCTCTCACCCTAAACCTATGCCCTCTAGTTCTGGACTCCCCGACCCCAGGGAAGAGACTTTGTCTATTTATCCTATCAATGCCCCTCATGATTTTATAGACCTGTATAAGGTCACCCCTCAGCCTCCAACGCTCCAGGGAAAAACAGCCCCAGCCTATTCAACTCTCCCTATTGCTCAAATCCTCCAACCCTGGCAACATCCTTGTAAATCTTTTCTGAACTCTTTCAAGTTTCACAACATCTTCCCGATAGGAAGGAGACTAGAATTGCACACAATATTCCAAAAGTGGCCTAACTAATGTCCTGGACAGCCGCAACACGACCTCCTAACTCCTGTACTCAATGCTCTGACCAATAAAGGAAAGCATACCAAACACCTTCTTCACCATCCTATCCACTTGCGACTCCAAGATCTCTTTGTTCAGCAACACTCCCTAGGACCTTACCATTAAGTGTATAAGGCCTGCTAAGATTTGCTTTCCCAAAATGCAGTTACCTCGCACTTATCGGAATTGAATTCCATCTGCCACTCCTCAGCCCATTGGCCCATCTGGTTAAGATCCTGTTGTAATCTGAGATAACCCTCTTCGTTGTCCACTGCACCTCCAATTTTGGTGTCATCTGCAAACTTGCTAACTGTACCTCTTATGCTCACATCCAAATAATTTATGTAAATGATGAAAAGTAGTGGACCCAGCACCGATCCTTGTGGCACTCCACTGGTCACAGGCCTCCAGTCTGAAAAACAACCCTCCACCACCTTCTACCTTTAAGCCAGTTCAAAATTGTGAACACAGACCTGACCATCACGGAAGCCAACCTTCCATCCAAGGCCTCCATTTACACGTCTCATTGCCATGGAAAGGCTGCCATCATCATCATCAAGGACCCTTCCCACCCCAGTGATTCCCTCTTCCATTAGGCAGAAGATACAGAAGCCTAAATACATGTACTAGCAGGTTCAGGAACAGCTTCTTCCCCACTGTTATTAGGCTGCTTATTGAACCTCTCCAATTTCAAATCCAAATCCCTGTATTCCATGAGATCTAACCTTGCTAACCAATATCCAAGGGGAACCTTGTTGAATGCCTAACTGAAGTCCATATAGATCACATCTACCACTTTGCCCTCATCAATCCTCTTTGTTACTTCTTCAAAAAACTCAATCAAGTTTGTGAGACATGATTTCCCACGCACAAAGCCATGTTGACTATCCCGAATCAGTCCTTGCCTTTCCGAATACATGTACATTCTGTCCCTCAGTTTTCTCTCCAACAACTTGCTCTCCACCAACGTCAGGCTCACTGGTATGGGTGAGTAAATCGATAACCTTTTGACTGGAAGCTTGATATCTGCAAAAATAGTGCAAAAAACCTTTGTTCTTGAGCTATCTGCCATTATTAGGTACTTACATCATCCTTGCATGAATGCACAAATAAAATGTTTAAACAAGTATTCCTGGGGGCGTCTGGTCTAAGAGGAAAGAAAAGAATAAAAGTCATGCTCACAGCCCAGACCATCACGGAAGCCAACCTTCCATCCATGTACTCCATTTACATGTCCCGTTACCATGGAAAGGCTGCCAACATCATCAAAGACCCTTCCCACCCCTTTCATCAGGCAAAAGATTCAGAAGCTTAAATACATGTACCAGCAGGTTCAGGAACAGCTTCTTCCCCGCCATTATTAGGCTGCTGATTGAACCTCAAATTTCAAATCGAATATTGATCTTGCTTTTGTGCACCTCCTGTGCAGTCACAAGCTCCTCTGCCTCGTTCCATCTGAACAACCTATGGTGTGTATCCTTGTATGTTATGATCTGTAAGCAGAACAGAACTTTTCACTGTACTTAGGTATGTGACAACAATAAATTCATTCTTTGATATCACATGCAAATTAGATTAAAAAGGATGAGCGGTTTAGAGAACAAATCTTAAAAAGATCGATGAGCAATTATTTCAATAAGGATTCTAATTAAGTTTAGTTAGATGCGTGGTAATGTAAAAGGCCAGTGAGTAAACTCGTGTTGCCAACCTAGGCAGGATGGCCTGAATGGCCTCTCCCCAAGTTGCAGCATTCCAGGGTCAGAGTTTACCACCCATCCCCAACTACCCAGACATAGAACTGCTCCTTGAACCACTGCTGTTCCCACAGTAATCATTCACCAAAAGGTAAGGGATTCTAGAATAGTGGATTCAACCAGGGAATAACGATAAGTGATCAATCCAGAAGGTATGATGCTCCCTCACTAATGCTGCCCTTGCTGTCTAACTGTAGAAGGGCACACAAGGATATTCTACCAATCAATCAATCAGGACTCTCTCATGCAGAATAAAGCATTGTTTGAATTTACGTTGTTTTTTAAAAATTATCCTGATTAGGAGAAGAGGAAAAACTTCAAGAGTATTTTCTTTTTTAAGCAATTCTCAAATTCTTCAATTCTTACAGCAATCAAGAATGGACAAAAAATAAAGACAGACTTAGGAGACAAGGTTTTAACGTTGATATGGCTACATTTTCAGGGTGGAAGCATTTCCTTTCATTTCAAGTTCACGAGTGGCTGAATAAGAAAAAGCCTATCGACATTCCTAAGATTTTTTCCTCTGAAACATCTGCACAGATGCTACATTGAAAAGTATCACTGATTTACCATGCACAACCCACCTGCAGAAACACCCCTCACACTACATTCAGTTCACTCTTTTGTCATGATTCACTTAGGAGAGTGTGCTATTCCCGGAGTTGTTACAAATATGAAAATTCAATTAAACTGCCAAAATGCCCAATTTACCCAACTGCGTGATTCAGAAATACATAACAAATGGAGAGAATATCAGAGACAGGTGTGGCAGTAACTGTGAAGCGAGAGTTAACGGTTTGAGTCTAGTATGACTCTTCTCATGGTTCAGCAACTGTAATGTTTTGCTTTTTATAAAAGAAACACACACCAGTTTAAGTCATGACAAGGAAGTTGTGATTTATAGTAACTGAACTGACTTTCTGAACTAATGGCAAAAAAGGAGAAAAACTACATCGCTAATTTATGACTATACAACTTAAACCTTACCCCTTTGAAATCCTCACACGAACAGACAAAAGCCAAATATTGAGTGTAAAACAAACGTCAGCGAAACAATTCTGTATGATGAACATGAAATCACAAAACCGGATGAGTCGGTTTCACAATCCTTTTGGTTTCTCGTTGTTGCCATGTTAAGTATGGCAGAGTTCAGAGTTTAATTCATTGGTTGGATTCTGGCCTTTTACCCTTTGGTTTTTGAATTATTCCTTTCAGCATCTCAACATAGTGTTCTGACTACTTAGACTGAAAATTGGAAAGAGTGCAACTTTAAAGAGAAAGGAGACAGAGAGAGAATTTTTAATGCAGCCCACTTGACAGTTTCCTTCCTTCCTTCTGGTTTTCCCTCACAGGCTATATGTTAAGTTGCAGCTGGATCCATTAGCAGGTTGTTCGAATGCCAAGCTCTCCTGAACCCACAACAAACAGCGCACATTTGTCTCAACTCAATATCCCCAACAGGTAAAAGTGTCTCTCATGCAGTAATGAGCTCCAATGGTTTTGCCAGATTCCCAACAATTCCTTATACATTCTCCCCTTTTGGAAACAGAGTCCATTTTCTCTTTTTCAATCCTCAATCCAAAAGATTAAATAAAATGTGGTCTCTAAAACATTCTATAAATGCAACAGTTTCTCTCATGAAACAAATTATACTGACCACTCATGGATAGCTTTTGTAAACATCAAACATGCACTGGCTCATTAATGTTTGAAATTATGTGCACTATGGCAATTTTATCTAACACTGTACATCAATGTTCTTTGTGATATTAAATACTTGAGCTCGTTACTATTGCAAAGGAAACAATTCACACAACAGTCTTCACTCCTGGTTTTTTAAACCCAAAGCTAAAGCAGCTCGATTCCCTTGGAGTTAGTTACAGACATTGTTCAGATGTATTGCACCTTCACCATGCAGTTACAACTTTCATCCCTTTAAGGAATTACAAAGTTGGCTCGTGAAACCATCTATTAAAAGGTAACTCTAATTTAAAAGACAGAATATATCACATTATCCAGTTACATCTAGTATCAGATTGGCTAAGCCAGTTCCAACGAGTTCTTGCACTGTTTTAGCTCACTTTGCTCTCAACTTTGTGTTTTTTTTAAAAGAAAACCTTGAATGGATAATTAATGCTGGGCAAATCCCAGTATTATTTACATAAAAGGAACTGCTCTTAGGAAGCTGACATTGTGATTAAATCCAACCAACCTATTCAAAAGAGCCATGATGAAATCATATTTCTATTCATGGCTATGAGGTAATATTTACTGTATAAATATAACCAGTAAAAACAAGTCTGGAAACTTCATGGAATGCAATTTGTGTGAACAACCCATGTGTAAAGTTGCCATTGTCCCAGAAGACCACAGCTGCTCACAGTCGTTACATAGAGATCTGACTGGTGCCTCAGGCAAGGGGCAAGATTGAAAAGGGTGAGACCATCATAGTGACCTGTGCTGTCAGCATTAGCCATATGCACTAATCAGTGTACTTATCAAACAACTGTACTTTATGACAAAACCTACCAGCTCCTGCAAAGTGGGTGTGGAAGAAATTTAATTCAGTTGCCAGCATTGTACATTTTGGTTTAATATCTTACATCAAAGGGTGGTCGCTTTAAGCAGTGTAGCACTGTATTGACAACGAGCTGAAATATCAGTCAATATTATACCCTGGCAATAATGTTAGCTGTTGTACAGCACTCTTTTTGTCACACAGTTAGAGGTTCAAGTACTACTCCAGAACTTGAGCACAAAATCCAAGGTCGACAGTGCAGAGCTAAATGACTGCAGCCTTGATGGAGGTGCCATCTTTCAGGTGAGATATAGAACCAAGGCGCATGTCTGCCCATTCAAGTAGATGTGAAATCTCTCTCCTGTGGTCCCTATTTAGAAGGCAAGTGTAGGAATTATCTCTAGTGCCCTGCCCAACCTTCATCCTGATCAAAAGCACAAGGGGAAGCAGATTATCTATGCATTTATCTCATTGTCATTTGAGAACTTGCTATGCACAACTTAATTGCAACATTCCCTATATAGCAAGAGTAACTACACTTCAAAAGAAATTCAAAGGTGGTAAGATACATTTTGTGGTTGTAAAAGGCACTACATCAATGCATGTCTGACTTTTTGCTTCATGTCTTGGCAGAAGAACTCAAATTGTTGGCTATTAGGTTGAGGCTGAGTGCGCTTTGACTGGGAGAAAGTGAGGACTGCAGATGCTGGAGATCAGAGTGGAGAGTGTGGTACCGAAAAAGCACAGCAGGTCAGGCAGCATCTGAGGAGGAGGAGAATTGACGTTTCAGGCATAAGCCCTTCATCAGGAATGAGGCTTGTGGGTCAGGAGACTGAAAGATAAATGGGGGGGGGGGGGGGGGCGGAAATGGGATTGGGATAGGGTAGCTGAGAATGCGATCGGCCGGTACAGGGTTCACAGACGATATCAGCCAGTGTGGGGGGGTCATGCATTCTCAGCTACCCCTCCCCCCACCTCCCTGCAGGAAAGGTAACTGGTTTTCTTAGAGTTTAAATGGAATATTTTTTTCAAACTGCAGAGAACAGGCAGCTTCCGCTGGGAAGAACAACTGCACACCCTTCAGTGTCTTTCCCTCTCTCCAGTACACTGTTTCTGTAATTGATTTACAGTTTCAACCTGTACTGTTAACCAACAGCTTCACTTGTGAACAATTCCACAGCTCCTGATCATCTGCACACTGCAGGAACCCACAATCAGAGGTAGAGCTCTAAGTATCAAATTCCTCTTTGGGAAATTATGCAGCTAACCTGATAAACCTGTTTTCAGAACAGTTCTCTTTCCTTGTAATCCACAGTTTTTAAAGACAAAAATAAAAAGACATTGTTTCATACTGTAAGAACTAACAGCAAAGACAGTGCTATTATTGCTAGGTTAGCAATTTAGGTAATGTTATAGGGAAAGGTGATCGAATCCCGTCATGTCAGATGGTGGAATCTGAGTTGGAAATAAAAATGGAAAAATTGGAAATTAAAAGAGCAATGATGATCAAACCATGTTGACCATCATCAAACCCATCTGGCTCACTAATGTCCTTCAGAGAAGGAAACTGCCAGACTACATGTGACGCCAGATCCAAAGCAATATGGCAGCATCCAAGGAGCTTCAAAAATCGACGTTTCGGGCAAAAGCCCTTCATCAGGAATAAAGGCAGTGAGCCTGACCCCCGGCTCACTGCCTTTATTTCTGATGAAGGGCTTTTGCCCGAAACGTCGATTTCAAAGCTCCTTGGATGCTGCCTGAACTGCTGTGCTCATCCAGCACCACTAATCCAGAATCTGGTTTCCAGCATCTGCAATCATTGTTTTTACCTCGTTGATTTTAACCCTACTGCGAATCCCCTTGCAAGGATGCCTGCCTTGAAGAAGTTTTCCTCCTCTTTCTACAAGGATCTCAGGGAGTCCCTCTCCCACTGCAATTCCCAAGTCATTTCCTCTGCCCTGAAGCTCTTCAACCATGTCGTGACCACGACTTGTCTGGACTTGTCCTACCTGCCCATCTCCTTTTCCACCTATCCACTCCACCCTCTCCTCCCTGACCTATTACCTTCATCCCCCCCCCCCCCCCCCCCACTGTACTCTATGCTACTTTCTCCCCACCCCCACCCTCCTCTACCTTATCTCTCCACGCTTCAGGCTCACTGCCTTTATTCCTGGTGAAGGGCTTTTGCCCGAAACGTCGATTTCGAAGCTCCTTGGATGCTGCCTGAACTGCTGTGCTCTTCCAGCACCACTAATCCAGAATCTGGTTTCCAGCATCTGCAGTCATTGCTTTTACCCCAAAGCAATATGGTCAACTCTTAACTGGGAATCAGGGAGTTATAAATGCTAGCTCAGCCACACACATTCCATGAGTGAATCAAGAAATTACATAGAATCTTTCACATCCCAAAGCTATTTACATCAAACAAACTATTTCTTGCAGAGAAGTCACTTATGCGTTAGGAAACATGGCAACCCCATTATACACAGTAAGCTCCCAAACACCAGTGAAATAATGGTGTGTTGTTTTTAAATGATGTTGGTTGACTGGTAAACATTACAAAGGAACATCAGGAGGTCATTCAGCCCCTCAAGCCTGTTGCATCATTTAAATGAGATCACGGCTGATCGGAGACCCAGCTCGATATACCTGCCTTTGGTCCATACTCTACACTCAATTTCAAATCTGAGATTTTTTTTTGTTAACAACTAGCTCAGCATCAACTGCCATTTGTGGAAGAGGGCTCCAAAACTCTCCCAACCTTTTGTGTGTAGAAGTGCTTCCTAGCATCTCTCCTGAACAGTCTGGCCCTAATTCTCAGACCTTACCACCTAGTCCGAGAAGACCTAATCAGTGGAAATTGTTTATTATTTTGTCTTTCCTGTTAATATCATGAAGGCTTAGGGGCTGCATCGTGGTCAGCACTGCTGCCTCACAAGACGAGGGATCTGGGTTCAATTCCAAGCTTGGGCATCTTAGTGGAGTTTGCACGTTCTCCGTGCATTTCCTCTAGGTGTTCCGGTTTCCTCCTACAGTTCAAAGATGTGCAGACTTGGTGGATTGGTCATGTTATATAACCCTATACACTATATAGGGCTATTTAGCATGACCGATCCACCAAACCTGCACATCTTGGACTATAGGAGGAAACCGGAGCAGGCTAGGTGGACTATGGGACAGAGTAGGGGGCTCGGTCTGGGTGGGATGTTCTTTGGCAGATTGGTGCAGTTAATGGGCCAAATGCCCTCTTTCCACACTGTGTAGGTATTCTGTGACTTAGGTCATCAAGAAGAAGTCCTGATCATCTTCGAAATTCTAGTTTGGAGACTCATGCCCAGTCGAGGGATCTGGTTTAATGTTGTACACATAAAAAACCTTGTATCATTTCCTCAGCGCTGTTGGGATTGTCAAACTAACTCCTTGTGCTTAACTCTCTGGAAGGTTCAAGACTGCGCAGACTTCCTTGTCTGGGGAACAGTAACAAACCAGCAGAATCAGATTCCATCGAGGCTTGTAAGACAGTGGGTAGTGCACTTAAAGAGAAAATGTGGAAAACAGACTGGGATGTGGAATTAAGTTGAACAACTCTTTTAAAGATCCAGTACAGATATGACAGGTCTAAAGGCTTCCTCTTTAAATTTTAATTCTGAACAATAACTGAGAGAACCTCAGTCTATGTAACTCTGGATTAAATACTAAACCATCAACCTCCCTGGTGGGATAAGAACCTGTGTCCTCACAACATTAGTCTGGACACGTGCACAACTAGTCCAGTGACATTAACACTACCATCTCCCTCTGAAGGTACATTCGATCTAACTACTTAAAAGGCCAAAACGTCAGCTATACAGACACTGCTCAAATGTGCAGAATTTCCATATTTAAAACTTGTACTGCAAGTATTTCTGCATTTAAATTCAAATCAGCACAAATATAACAAAATATCCTGTCAGCATGAAAGAATTCCTTGTCCTTTCTGACTAAATATTCAGACAACCATGCTAACAGCCCTGAGTTATAAAAGGCACTCTCACCTTACTGTGAAGTCATGAAAGAATCCCTGTAATTTTAGCAAGTCATATTTCTTTGTACTTATCTTCAAGAAGTCAGTGAGTCACGCACAGCCTAAATAAAAGCAGCTTTCCTCACAGCAACAAAGACACTACACCTGTTAGTTAACGCACAAGGATTTCAGGTTTGATTCCTGTTGTTTGCTCACCTTCATCACAGCTAAAGGCAGGTATGCAATTCAGTACAGCATTTGTATGTAACTGCACCGCATTACAAACATGCTGACTGGCCAGGGAGAGAGTCAACCCTCCTGATCTCTGCAATCACATCAAATGTTGCAATCCACTAAGATCAAGTTGTAGCTTATTATTGGTTTGTTCAGTTAGCTTCATAACGATTCAGAACACCACTGATGGTGCCAGTCAAATCCTTGTAAGAGCTGAGAGGGTCAGCTTTATTGAATATTTTATAATCTACTCAAATATTAATTAATATTAAAATATATGTTGAATAAGACATTTTGGATTGAAAAGCATAGGGAGAGGATGCAGAATTAAGACCAATCAGATCAAACTGGTTCACTTATGTTCTTGAAGGAAGGAAACTGCCATCCTTACCTTTTCTGGCCTACACGTGACTCCAGACCCATAGCAATGTGGTTTACTCTTAACAATTTGGACAGGCAATAAATGCTGGCCTAGCCAATAATACCCAAATCCCATGAATAAATTAATAAAAGAATCGTACTGGATGATATGGCTGAGCAACCAATCGTTATTTCTTATTATCTGGCCCTTGCTCAAGGTGCAGTACCCCATCACAATCATTTCTCTCTCTCTCTAATGGAGACAGATGTTAGTGGTCTTTGTATTTATCTTCAAGTCCTCAGCTAGTCACGCACAGCTTAAATAAAATCAGCTTTCCTCACAGCAACAAAGACACTACACTATTAATTAATGCAGTGTTTCTACACCCATTCTCCAATATGGAGACTGGAACCTTGCCCAATTCTCCAAATCTGGCAACGTTTCTTTTTGAAAAATGTTCTTCTAGCATATGTCCATTGAATCGACCTGAGGCAGGAAAGGCTGGATTCAAATCAAGACAGCATCTAGAGCTAGATTATTCAACTGTATCTGGGAGCTGAACAAATGGGTACGTACAGTATTGTGTTGTCATGTACAAAGTATTTCCAGTAAATTATGTTGCGGAGTTGAACCTATCTTGACAATAAGAATGCAGCTAAAACCAATTAAATTTGGTGCAAGCATCACACCACCCCATTAAAAGAAAATACACGCCAAGCATATTGCACAATTTCTTTAATATTTAACTTGTATTCTTTTGAACAAAATGTCAATGTGCCACAAATGCTTCCAACAGTGTGTGATCACGGAATTATAGGAGTTTCATCATCTGGGTAACGTAACCCAACAGGAACTAATTTTCCGTGAGCCAACAGTGTGGGAAGGTGAAGGAAGCAACAGCCCAAACAGCTGCACATTACCATCCAATACACATTCACAACCTGATTACAGCAAAACAGCATCCTCCCGCCGCCCCCAATCAGAACTAAATCAACAAGCCCACTTTAAACAAAATACAAGGCATGCAAACAGAGCAGTCAGCCAGATGCTGAGTGAGATGAGGCTCCTACTGGAACAGGAGTGTTGTAGCAGCCTCAGACGGGCTCAGGTCACCAGTTTTAGTCATGCATGGGTTTTCTTCAACGTGACTGAGTTACACGTCCCACCAGCAGCAGTAGTTTTCAGTGAGGATGCAGAATGCAGGGCTTTCTATCTTCTATCTCCTCAGTGGTAGATTGTCCTTAGGGTCACCATTAGTCTTATATATTCACTCCCTGCCTCACCAACCCAGAATGACAGGAAGGCCATAAGACACAAAGAACTTGGGACAGTGGGTTAGTGAGCGCCCTCTCCCCAGAATCACATGGCAGTTTTAAAGTTCAGGGTAGCTGTGGTCCCAGTCACATTTAGCATTTTGTTTCCCAGATACGGTTTCAGAATGTACGGACAGAGGTTACTCAATGAACAGCACTTTGTCACTAAAAAGATAAACCATCGGGTAGGTCGCACACATTGAAACTACTGGGTTCATCCAAGTTCAACCAGAACCCCAAGCCCAGAATAATTGGGGCAGTTTAACTCACTGAAAGGCCAACACATGCCCTTGAATTTTAAAGAAAAACAGTGGCGACCGAAATGGGGAGAACAAGGGGAAGGCATACTGTACACTTACTGACTTTGAACTATATCTCTAGGTTAACTTGCAAAACCAAAAAGGTTTTTTTGAGCATTCTGGAATAAAAAATTAATTTTAAACCTTGGTGCTGATGCCTTAGCAATTTTATCAGTATTCTTTTCCCCTACCTGCCATCCTACAAAAGAAAAAATGTTGCAATTATCTTTGCACAAAGTGTAGATCACACCAGTCTGAGTAGGACGCTGCATCCAGCTGCTAAGATTCAGGTATGTGCTGAGAGCGACCACTGCTTCTTGTCCCAAGCTGTGACTGGGCAATGTCCGCTAGCGCACTCTGTATCTTCTCCAACAACAGGTCACCCCGACAAACAACTTCTTCCAGTAGTGCTGCAGCCTCATGGTTCTCCTCTTCCAGCTGACGTAAGCTTGCAGCCTAGACATTAGGAGACACAACATGGTTATCCCAGTGCGCCTGGAACATGTATGCTATTTACTCCATGCAAACACTTTGAAACAAGGTGACTACTTATGAGCGGACAGACATAAATCTGGGCTAGACCATTAAACAAAGCAAAATAAGCAGTACCAACCGTGTGCTGCACTGTTACATAGGTGTCATTGATGGAATGCATCAAACTAAAGCTCCATCAGCTGGAATAAAAAGATGCCATGGGACAAATTGAAGAGAAAGGGAGCTCTTGTAATGTCGTGACCAATAGATATCCAATCAAATTCTTTAAGGGAACCTTTTCCATGCTACAATGATGACACTTCAAAAGCCTTTAATGGTGACGTCCAGAGATTGTGAACAGTGCTAGATAAATGCCAGTTCTAGCTGCCCTTGTTCTTTACCATAATATCTTACCATATTATTTTTCCTTAACATCAGCCACTTGAAGTATATTGCTTAATAGCTGACACTATACAACAGTAGAAGTTGCACCATTTTGATTTTCATACTTAATTGCTTAGTTTTTGTTTAGCAAGGAGGGCTACACATCTGTTTATGGCAGTAGAGCTTTAAATTTATATAACATTGATAACTACTTGACTTGTCATCCTCCTCTATCAATCTAAACCAGCTTATACAGAACTTGCATGAAATTTCCTTATATTCAGTTTGCCCTCCCTGCTGACCTCTTATTTTGCATTTGCACTACCACAGAGTATCAAAATTACACACATCCTAACTCAGCAAGTGCTGTCCACCTATGATTCTTGACAGTTTCTGATCTATGAATGGACCCAGCTCAGCAATACTGCAATTTTAAAATACTCATTTTGGTTTTCAAATCCTCCCAGGCTTTCACTCAACTCAAAAAAATTAAAAAGCCACAATTTTTCACGTATTTCTTAGTAGTCCTAGAGGCATCAAGCTAATCCTGGAGGGTTGGTAATGATGAGTATTGACAGCAGATTCACTATATGAACCTGATTTATGGACAGGGATAGGGTTATACTCAGCTACAGTAAAACTGTTTTCTTTTAAAGGGACAGACATATGTTACAATGCCATTAGAAAGGTAGGAAATCCTGTTTGAGTGACAGCATCATTCATTGCTGAACATGGAGACAGAGTTAATAAATCAGTTCTGGTCTCTGCTCATGTTGTAAGTTGGAAATGTTTTGCATCGTTGCAAACAGCAAGTGGTCTGATTACAGGATGACCCATTGTAGCAATAGGATTGATTCAATGACCTTTGTGCAGTCGTATTCAAAGACAAATTAGGATGGGAGGAGGGAACAGGAGAATCAGTATTTCTGTTCCACACGCAATCCATTCACGTTATGTGCACTTCCACACATACACTACCATGCTGCCCCCAAAATACATGTAGAGAACATTCTTCATCTTGAGTGGTTTCAAAGCCAAACTCATCACCAACCATCACATGCCAGGAAGCACCAAATCTCTTGCCCCTGGTCTCTTCAATCATTCTGGCGGCTGTCCCATTGTTTGATGCAGACTTCTCACAAACCATGACACACAATTCCATCGTCTCCACTTTCATTTCCTCCAGTGTATCTCAAATCTGAAGGGAATATTTGAATGCCCCTTCACTCTGCATCTTCCTTCTTTGCCTAAGGCTCTGCAATTATGTATCAGTTATCTCCCATCACTCCATGTGATGTCAAGAAACAGCTGAACACTCTGGATACTGCAAAGGCTATGGTGCCTGACAACATTCCAGCAATAGTAAAGTCATAGAGATGTATAGCATGGAAACAGACCCTTCGGTCCAACCCGTCCATGCTGACAGATATCCCAACCCAATCTAGTCCCACCTGCCAGCGCCCGGCCCATATCCCTCCAAACCCTTCCTATTCAGATATCCATCCAAATGCCTCTTAAATGTTGCAATTGTACCAGCCTCCACCACTTTCTCTGGCAGCTTATTCCATATATGTACCACCCTCTGCGTGAAAAAGTTGCCCCGTTGGTCTCTTATATCTTTCCCCTCTCATCCTAACCCTATGCCCTCTAGCTCTGGACTCCCCCACCCCAGGGAAAAGACTTTGCCTATTTACCCTATCCATCCCCCTCAATTTTGTAAACCTCTATAAGGTCACCCCCCTCAGCCTCAGACACTCCAGAAATGCACTGCAGAAATTCACCAAAGATCCTCAGACAGCAACTTCCAAATGCACAACCACTTCCATTTAGAAAGACAAGGACAGCAAATGCATACAAGCACCACCCCCTGCAAGTTCTCCTCCAAGCCATACACCAACCAGACTTGGAAACATATGACCATTTATTCATTGGCACATCCAGGTCCAAGTCCTGGAACTGCCTATGTTACAGGCATTGTGAATCAATTCACAGCAGGTGGACAGCCATCACCACCTCAAAAGCAAAACAGAACAGGCAATAAATGCTGGCCAACCACCAACGCTCAGATCTCATGAATCAATCAAAATCACAAATTTCTTCAGAACACTATTTAGATGGTAACTTTAATTATTTCAAACACCAGGGCACTATAATAATGTGAAACAGATGCCTTCAAATGTTGTTGTATTGTGAGGTATACTGGTTAAGAAAACATAGCAGCACAGTCAGCAGTGTCAGAATAAGTTACTATTAGGCAGTGTCTGTTGAACAAACAGAGAAGCCACTCACAGCAGCTAAATTCCACAACCCACACAGAGGGTCACCAGGACCGAGGACAGCACTTCCATTTGCTTCTTCATAAAAGGGTGACTGCCAGGTTACAGTGCACCCTTTTTCACTTCAGTAAAGGCACAGAACCTTTGAATATCTACTGAATAAGTGGTCAAGACCTTGGTTATACAAATTAACCAAAAAAAAAGGCTGTCATGACTCTCAGATAGAGGACTCCTGCTTTGGGTCTCCTCCCCAAAAACAAAGATGCGCTTGCTGTAAATCAGAAACAAAAACAGAAGTTGCTGGAAAAGGTCAGCAGGTTTGACAGCATCTGAGAAGAGAAATCCAAGTTAATGTCTCGAGTGCAGTGACTGTTCCTCAGAACTCAGTTCCCAGCACATTCAGCCTTTCCCAGTAAAGGTCTGAGCTTTTGCTTGCAACATTTAATTATAAACTTGTTGCTTGCAACCAGATTCCCCTTTTGTTTTCACCCTGACAAATAATGCAGCAACATTACTACTTTTTTTTAAAACCCCTTATCCAGGAAGTCCCTACACCCCAAGAGAATCAGAGTTATAGAACAGTGCCATCCAATGGTCTGGCAAGGAAGTGCCAAGCCTCAAGTCCATAAGCTCAACTACCAGTTAATACTAATTTCAAGTCAGGACTTTACCTGCAACACTCAAGAAGCCTGGCACTATCCAGGACAAAAGCAGCCCATTTGATTGGCACCACATCCACAAGCATTCACTCCACCCAGCAACACTCAGCAGCAGCAATAAACTACAGGATGCACACAATTTCACCAAAGTTCCTTAGACAGCAACTTCCAAACTCATGATCACTTCCATCTAGAAGGACAAGGGCAGCAGATACATGGGAACACCACCCCTGGAAAGTTCCCCTCCAAGCCACTCACCATCCTAACTTGGAAATATATCACCGTTCCTTCGCTGTCACAGGATCAAAATCCAGGAACTCCCGCCCAAAAGGGCATTGTGGGTATACCTACAGCACATGGACTGCAATAGTTCAAGAAGGCAGCTCACCCCCAGCTTCTCAAGGGACAACTACATACAGGCAACATATGCTGGGCCCAGCCAACAATGCCCACATCCCACAAATTAATTTAAAAGAAGAGTCTCAGTTTGATTTTCACACGTGCTTTTCCAGACCACCTCTGGTGGGATAAAAATACAGAGTAGCAAATGCTATTTTAAAATGTAGCCTTGAAAATGAATTATTTTGAGACCACAGAAAGCTAGCATTGAAGTGCAGCAGGTAACAGGGAAGGTAAATGGACGAATGACCCTTCCAAAGTCCCTTTGACATATAAATAGGATGGTTTTACTAAAACTATACAAAGCACTACAGAGACTACAGCTGGAATACCATGGACAGTTTTGGTCTTATCTAGGGAAAGATACATTGGAGGCAGTCCTGAGAAAGTTCACAAGGCTGATACCAGGTACAGAGGAGCTGCCTTAATGGGGAGAGGTTGAGTAGGTCGGACATGTAGTCATTTGAGTTTACAAGAATGAGAGGTGCTGAAAATGTGTTGCTGTAAATCTGCAGTCCTCACTTTCTCCTCGAAGAATGAGAGGTGACCTTGTTGAAACATACAAGATTCTTAGGCGAGTTGACAGGGCGGATATGGAGAGGTTATTTCCCTTTGGGAGAGAGTCTAGAACCGGAGGGCATCATCTCAGAATAAGGGGTCACACATTTAAGAGGAGGAATTTCACCTCTTGGGCAGTGATGCACCAGGAGAGGGCTGTCCTGGCTGGATCATTAAGTATATCCAAGGCTGAATTAGACACATTTTTGAATCAGTAAGGGAACAGAGTTATGTGGAGAAGTCAGGAAAGTGGAGTTGAGGATTATCAGCTTAGCTATGATCTCACAATGGCATAGCAGAACTGATGGCCCAAATAGTCTACTTCTGTAAACTGTAAAAAAAAAAGCAAACTTACACAATAAAGTGCTTATTGGTTCATGGTTCATAAGCACTTAAGAATGTGGGAGAGGCATCATAGTCCTAAGGAAACTAAATATACCTGCAAGCTTCCCACTTCTCTCTTTTCCATTCCTCACATAGGGCAGGATTCTTTGATGATGGTATCTCCTACCCCAAAGAGTCAGCAGGGAATACATCCTGGCTGACCACGGGAGTCTTGCAGACACCTTCGACTCCAAGTGACCCCGTTCCGATAGAAGCCTAACCTCAACTCTGAAATCCCAATAGATCCAGTAGCCACAACCAGGAGGCTGGCACTATTATCCAAGCCCCAAGATCAGGGCCAGCTCAGTTGATATGGAACGGTCACTCTGGGAAGCAGAGATGTCCCATTAATTACCCAGTCACACTCCTCAATAGGGGAGAGCCCTCTCCCACCTCAGTAAAATGACAGAGAGGAGAGGGCCACGTGGTAAAGTGGCAGGATGACCACCTTAGGCCCTGGAACTTCACAGACATCACCACCTGCAAATCCACCCACAGGGTCAAGTGCAAAATTCTACCCATGCTATTTTCCAGTCAAAGGAGTTATGCATTGTTGATGTAACAAAACAAAAATCAGACAGCACCTGTAGAGGGAAGCAGAGTTAGTATTTGGATCAAATTTTGAAAAAGAAATGATCAAAACCAATAAACAGTTGGTAGTGTAAATTTGATTTTTCTTTCATAAGAATGGAGCAGTGGAAACAAATACTTGAGATACTATGAAAGGGTTTTCAGGCTAACAAACAACAGGGTCGACTTTCCTCACCCCGATCACCTTAACAGGTGGGTTAATATAAAAATGCAAACACTTACCACATATACAAATACTTTTTAAAAATCAAATCACTTAAAAATATTAGATGGTTTATCCATATGCAAAAGAACGATGGAAATAAAAACTTGCATTTCTATTGCATCTTTCATGACCACAGGACACGTCAGTCTGGACAATGTGCTCAAACCTAGAGTGTGGACCAGGACACCCAAGAGGAGAACGTGCCCTGTGACAGTGTTACAGGCGGTCAGCTCAGCTAACAGATCAAGGCAGCATCATAGCAAGCAGTTAGTCAGGGATTCAGTGTAGTGTAGAAATTGAAAATGAAACTAAAAAAAAAACGTGGTTGGATCACAAAACTAAGTGCAAAATGGATAAAGGTTCATCTTAGCCATGATATCAAACAACAATGAGTCAGAAATACAAAAAAGAGATAGAGGGCTTAGTGATGTGGTGCAATGAGAACAACCTCTCTCGCCATACTGGTGATACTAAAAAACAGATCATCAGGGACAGGTGGAGAATATGCCCCCATCTACATCAATGGAGTGGAGGTTGAGAGGGTGGAGAGTGTCAGGTTCCTCGGAGTGACGGTCAACAAGGCACAACAACACCTCTTCGCCCTCAGGTGGTTCAGGAAATTTGGCATGTCCACAGGATCCTCACTAACTTCTACAGATGCATCATGGAAAGCACACTGTCTGGGTGCATAACAGGCAGGTATGGCAACTGCTCTGCCAGGACCGTAAGGTGGTGTGCACAGCCCAGACCATCACAGAAGCCAACCTTCCATCCACAGACTCCACTTACATGGCTTGCTGCTGCAGAAAGGCTGCCATCATCGAAAACCCCCTCCCACCCCGTTAATGATCTCCAACAACCTCTTCCATCAGGCACAAGGTACAGAAGTTTGAACACATGCACCAGCAGGTTCAGGAACAGCTTTTTCCCTGCTGTTATTATGCTGACGAATGGACTCTCTAACCTCAAATAATGCTGATCTTGTTAATGTTGTTCTTGTCTCAGGCACGCCCTGTGCAGTTTAACCTTTATGCCTTACTGAAGCTACTTGGATGCTGCCTGAACTGCTGTGCTCTTCCAGCACCACTAATCCAGAACCAAGTATCTTTCACTCTACGATCTGTATGTCCTTGCTATGATCTGCCTATCCTGCTTGCAAACAAAGCTTTTCACTGTCCTTCAGCACGTGACAATAAATCAAATCAAATTAAGGAAGTGAATCAGGGTAAAAGTGAGGTCCAAACTACTAGAGTACAAAAATGCCAATACTATACCCACTTGTTTTTACAGCAAAATAACTTTACTCAGAAATTGCTTCTGCTCCTTCAAGTGGCCATAAAAGATCCAAAAAAAAACTTTTCAGGAAGAGAGCTTTCCCCAGTGCTGAGAGTTCATAAGGTACACCCAAGCTAACACCTTAAACAGTATTTTCTGGTCACTGTCCCAGCTACTCACATGGCTCAATGGTTAGTGCTGTTAGCTCACAATGTCAGGTACCTGGGTTCGATTCCACCCTCGGGGAACTGGGTGGAGTTTGCACTTTTTTTGTGGGGTTGTGTGGCCACGCAGTCTAAGGCGCTGGATTTAGGCTTCAGTCTCTGAGGCGTGGGTTCAAATCCCACCGCTGCCATTGTGAGAGTTGCAGTTCCAGCCTTGGGCGACTGTGTGTGGAGTTTGCACATTCTCCCCATGTCTGCGTGGGTTTCCTCTGGGTGCTCCGGTTTCCTCCCACAGTCCAAAAATGTGCAGGTCAGGTGAATTGGCCGTGCTAAATTGCCCATAGTGTTAGGTGAAGGAGTAAATCGAGGGGAATGTGTCTGGGTGGGTTGCTGTTTGGAGGGTCGGTGTGGACTTGTTGGGCCAAAGAGCCTGTTTTCACACTAAGTAATCTAATCTACTTAAGAGACCTTGCTGTGTATACATTGGCTGCTGCACCTCCCACGTGATGTGGCAGCACTTCAAATTAAAACAATGCCTGTCAAGTGCTTTGCAATTGCAAAGCTTTACAAAGATACAAGTTGCAGGCTCCTAGTTCCTTGAAATTGGAGTCGTAAGTAGACAGGGCAGTGATGGCAGCATTTGGTACACTTCCCTTTATTGGTCAGAGCATGGATTATAGGAGTTGGGAGGTCATGTTGCAGCAGTACAGGATATTGGTTAGGCCAATATTGGAATACTGTGCACGATTCTGGTCTCCCCGCTATAGGAAGGTTGTTGTCAATATTAGATTAGATTCCCTACAGTATGGAAACAGGCCCAACAAGTCCACACCGACCCTCCGAAGTGTAACCCGCCCAGATCCATTCCCCATATTTACCTCTAACAGCCCAGCAATAATACCAGTAAGCCATATGCTTCCCCACATCTAACGGGAGTAACAGTGTGAAACAAAAAACTAATGCCTGTTCACTGAAGAGACCATGCATTGACTTTACAAAGGAGTTTTAGATTAGACTAGGTTCCCTACAGTGCGGAATCAGGCCCTTCGGCCCTCTAGAGAGTAACCCACCCAGACCCATTCCCCCTAACTAATGTATCCAACTCTATGGGCAATTTAGAATGGCCAATTCACCTAACCTGCACATCTTTGGATTGTGGGGGGAAACCAGAGCACCCAGAGGAAACCCACGCAGACAGGGGGAAAATGTCTGCGTGGAGTTTGCACAGTCACCAAAGACTGGAATCGAACCCGGGTCCCTGGCGCTGTGAGGCAGCAGTGCTAACCACTAAGCTACCGTGCCACCCCTTAGACTTGAGGGGGTTCAGAAAAGACATCAAGGCCGTTGCCAGGGTTGGAGGTACTGTAGGGAGAGGCTGAATAGGATGGGGCTGTTTTCCCTGAAGCACAGAGACTGAGGGGTGACCTTATAGAGGTTTGTAAAATCATGAGGGGCATGGATAGGGCGAACTGCCAAAGTATTTCACACAGGATAGGGGAGTCCAAAGCTAGAGGAAACAGGTTTAGGGTGAGAGGAGGAAGATTTAAAAGGGACCTAAGGGGTAACGTTTTCACGCAGAGAGTGCTGCACATATGGAATGAGCTGCCAGAGGAAGTGGTGGAGGCTGGTACAATTACGACATTTAAAAGGCATCTGGATGGGGACGGGAATAGGAAGGGTTTAAAGGGACATGGGCCAATGCTGGCAAATAGCAGCAGATTAATTTAGGATATCTGGTCGGCATGAACAAGTTGGGCTGAACGGTCTATTTCCATGATTGACATTTCCATGACTCTTAAATAACTTTAAAAACAGGTGGGACTGGATTAGGTTGGGATATCTGGTCGGCATGGCCGAGTTGGACCGAAGGGTCTGTTTCCATGCTGTACAACTTTATGACTCTATGAGAAGGAATTTGCCATTGGTAACTGCAGTTCCTGAACTGGCCACTTGGTGACGTACCAAGACAAAGCTTGTGTCAACAGCCACAAGTTCCTGCCTGATGCAGAGAATCTGGTGTTGAGCTCCACGAGAAGCAGGAGCTCACAACGGGGCCTGGTACAGTCTAAACGCTTCTGTAACAGGCAACTACATATCACCACAAGTGGCATTTAGGGCAGAGAAACCACAAAACCTCAAAAACAAATACTGCATCTTTTCAGCCCTAGGTACTACAAACCACGCGCACACAAAAAAAACCTAAAAAATACTGCAGAGATGAGGAAAGGAAATAGAAAATTCTAGAAACGCAGTTAGATATCTGTGCACAAAGGAGAATAGTTTCAGGCATGATCTTTTGAAAATTCATGTATTTAATCACTGAGATAAAAAAAGATGAATGGTTTAAAAAATTATTTTGATACAGAATTAAACAAACACTTGGTTCAACCAGACTCTCAACTGGAACTACTTATTCTGACAAAATATCAGACTACTCTTTTCCATCTCACAGTCATCTAGCTTCGCTGCTATTTGTCCTGAACCATCGCCTGAGACTTCACACCACACTCTGGGTGATGAAATTTCTTCTCAATTCTCTCTTCGCTTTACTGGCCACTTACATTTAAGATTGCTGGTTTTGGTCTCCCCTATAAATGGAAACATCATCTATCCTCTACCTGATTGTACTCTCCCGTAATTTTAAAGGCATCTATCAGATCCTCAGCCTACTACTTTTGTGTCAGGGAACCACAGTCTTTCCTGATACTTATAACTTCTTGATTTCACCAATATACCTATCCTTTAAGTCGTTGCGATGTTATGCATGGGAACTCTGACTTAATAACCTCAAGCATGACACCATGTGCATCTGGCTATGTGACCCTCTGTCATTTGTCACATCATCAACTGCACAGAAATCGAGATGTACCACCTGACATCAATTCCATGTTTGACCCAGACACAAGACTTTAAGAGACAGGAGAAGGCAATTTAGCCCCTTGAGTCTGTTTGCTATTAAATGAGATCATGGCTGATCTGATAATTGTCAACTCCACTTTCCTGGTTTTTTTCCCCCCAATTCCCTTCATTCCTTTACGGATTCAAAATCTGGCTATCTCAGCCTAGAACATTCTTCAATTAGTCAACCCTCTGCAGTAAAGAATTCCATAGTTTCACTACCCTCGGAGAAGAAATTCCTCATCAGACTAAGATGGGTGAGCCTTCATTCTGAGTGTATGTCCTCTGGTCATAGGCGATTTCCTCTTATAGATGAGTCTTTCTGCGTCTAGCCAGTCAGGTCTCCTCAGAATCCTGTATGTGTCATTAAGATCTCTGCAGTTATTGTAACAAGGTCAGTGAGGTAGACCTGAGAGAGTTCCCTGATTGGGGCTTTTAATCTGGTCCAATCAGGGAGCCCTGGCTACCAGGTAAGAACAGGAGTGTTAGATATCCTGCTCACTCAGAGCTGGCCCAGTGTCAAGGACTCTCCATGTGTTAATAAAGGGTGATTTGACGTGTGCAGTTATTTCAGTATCCTCTCACTTGTTTAAACTAATTGAGTACAGGTTTAACTTCACTCAAATCACAAGAGAATCCCTGTGTATCTGGATATAGTCTAACGAACCTTCTCTGGATGACCTCCTGAGGGAGGCAAAACTGTTCATGACCAGGGCCTTATATAGTTTTAGGAAGACATTGCTCGTTTTATACTCAATTCCTTATGATATAAAGGCTTACAATCCATCTGCATTTCCTATTATCCCCTGAATTTACGTACTGGCTTTCACGTGATCCTAACCACATTCTGCAACCCTCACAAGAGGCTAGGAAAATCAACTTTTGTAGTTGATTAACATGCAACTCTCAAGACTTTCAGCACTCAAAAACACTCTTTCACTTCAGTGAAGTGTGCCAGCAGAGAGATGCTCACTTTGGTTATTTTAAAATTGCAGTTCCCCATGGCTGCAATTAATTTATTCTGAACATTCTTACTTAGTAGAATCTTGCTAACGTTCAGTTAGAGGAATATCAGGTCTCACTTTCCTCTTTTTAATTGTTCTGAACTTTAACTAAGGGTCAGGCTGTCATCCTGCTCTCCACAGATAGCTGCTGGGCATTTCCATCAGGCTAAGCAAGTGCATAAACCCAGGCAGGCAACAAGACACCAGGCTGCTTGCACAGTTTGTGGTAGCAGGCTCGGCTCAGCACTGGCACAGGCAACCAACTATGCAATGCTCACTTCTGACCTAACAGGAAAAGAACATAATGTAAAACAAAGAACAGAACAGGACCTCTCCAAAGTAGTCAACATACGAGGGACAGGACAGCACACACACTGTAGATGCATACCTTGAACACACAAGTGAGAAAGTATCTTTCTCCCATTAGCCAAGTGTTAATTCTGTTTCTCAACACAAGCACACATTGCATCGTATGTTTTAACCACAGAGGCAATTTGTTATGAAACAGGATGCACTATTTCAACTGATTCTTTTAACAGCCAGGACAAAAGGAAACGCGTATTGCTGGTCTTACATTTGACACTTGCTACTTGGTTATCCTCTCAACTGCTGTATTTTGTTTGACCTTTATTATGATTAACCTATTGCTACCTGGAATTTTCACAGCGAACATACCCTGGAAATAAATTGAAGCTTGTTTCAGATATGGCATCTTAATTTACTGTAACCGCTACAAAACGTCTGTATGCATTAAAACTATCACATTTGTCTTTCGAGCAAGATAATTATGCAACAACTGAAATCAAACTATGCATCACTCTTTACTAGTGCAATCATCACTCAAGTTGCTGAGGAAAACAAATCTGAAAGATGCTCACGTTGAAGCAAGCAGTGGCCCAGATACAACTGCTTGTTTAACTGCATCCACTTGGACGCAGAAGAATTAGGTTAGTGTGGTGCTGGAAAAGCACAGCAGGTCAGGCAGCATTTGAGGAGCAGGAAAATCAACAACACCATTCCCGATGAAGGGCTTTTACCCGAATCGTCAATTTGCCTGCTCCTCGGATACTGCCTGACCTGCTGAGTTTCTCCAGTACCCCACCCTCGACTAATTTCCAGTGTCTGCAGTCCTCACTTTCACCAGTAAGAATTAGGTTGTTTATACTGTTTCAATGGATCTGAACATCACTGGCTAGTCTATCAGTTGCTCCCCAGCACGAGGTACATGAAGGAGATGGTGAACTGCTGCAGTTCATACAGTGTAGGGTCAACCACTGGGCTGTTAGGGGGAAGAGTTTCAGGATTCTGACTCAGTGACAGTGAAGTAGCAGTGATATACTTCCATGTCAGGGTGGGGCTCAAAAGAGAAGTTGCAGGTGGTGCTCACATGTATTTGCTGCCTCTGCCCTTCACAGATTGCAGGCTTGGAAAGTGCTGACAAAGGAGCCAAAAATTGGTGAGTTCTTGCAACATTTTGGATAAATACAAGTTCATGCCAGATGGGATACAGACCAGCAAAGCCAGAAAATAATCAGGATGTGAGGTGAAACAATGGATGAGCTGACACTGGGTTGGTATTGAACAAGATTGATGTGGGTAACCTTGATGACAGGCAGATCAGGATCAGACCCAACGTCAAGGTTACAAAGGACTAGCTCAGTTTCAGAAAACTGTCAGAGGAAACGGAAACAATGACTGGGGAGTGGGGATTGAGGCAGAGACTGCAGTTTGGTTTCACACCTCACAACATTTAATTTCAGGAAATACCTTCTCAACAGAGTCAAGTCAGAGATGATGGAAGGGTCAAGGCAAAGGTGGTGAGATAAGACTTATGAGCAGCCGGTTACATTTGGGCGAGATGTGTTTCCAAATGATATCCTTGGGGTGAAGCAGACAGAAGAACAATCAACAGTGTCAATACTCTGTCACTGGAGACACCAGAGGCAACAGTCACAATGAAGTTTAATAATATTACTTATATGGAACATGGATTCCCAGTTCTGTATAGATGATGTTGTACAAACAAAGAGCCAGATAGTAACCTGGAACAGTGAACAAAAGACAGACCTTCCGAGAAAGCTTTTGACTTCAATTAAATGACTGAGTCAGCTGCATGGGAAGTTAAACGCTGAATGCATACAAGCTTAACTTTTATGATCACTAGAAACAGATGTTTAGTTGCCATTAGCAGGTTAAATTCAGAGGAAGGCACATCACCAGATTGATAGCATTATGTTTTATAGAAGTCTCCAAGCTATCAGAGCTGAAAATAAGAAAATAAATCCAAAGCAGGGTCAGCAGTTGGCAGCTTAGTGCAGAGCATGGAGGCCCCCAGCACTGGTCTACTGTGGAGAGCCCTTCAAGAGAGACTGATGTTTGTCTTTTTAAAACTTTGCTTCTTGTGTTTCTGACCTACGATTAAACTGTGTTTAGCGGTAATGTAGCTCCTCTTCTCTTCATTCCTTTATTCTGTAACTAAAAGTTATATCTAGGGACCTTTATACCCAAGATGGCACTGTAAGTGGAATTTGAATACATGCGACAATAAAGCTAATTCAATTCAAGTGTCTTAAGTTGCTTCTGCAGTCCACGGAGAAGAGCTGGAAAGAGTCAGTGTGTTATGTCTATACTTGTGTGTGTCTGATAGAAATGGAGAATGGCATCTAGTAAATGTAAAGAAAGTCAGTTGAGTAGGAAATCTAAAAGTGAAGACACTTCCTGGGGTTAAGTATTTCTACAAGATACAATGATGGAATTTTATATATACTCCTTCTCCCTTTTGTTAACAAGTTTATGATCATTTGTTAAAGTATATTGGCAGGCTTATGTGAATATGTTCAGTGACTGATCACAGTAATCAAAGCAAAAATCCAAATAATGACCTATCAAGTCAGGTTGCAGGCAAGAAGCTGACTGCTTATATATAACCATCTACTGGGATCACAACAATGCAGGAGTTGACAGGTGCATCTCTCACTACAATTCAATGGAGATGAGTGACACTGAAAAAGTGCACATCCACTGAACTAAATAACAGATGGGCAGGTAGTGGAGGAGGCTGGTGTGGCCAAATCTGTCCAAAAGGAGGATGAGAGATAGTTTAGCATGATCATTCATTTAGAACTTGACTTTGAATAGAGACAAACTTAGGATCACAACTACGAGAACCATGAATAAGGGCAATAGACAATTCAAGAGAAACTGGAGTACTCAGTTTGTGGTTTGGCTGAACAACACTGAAACATTTAGGGTGAAGCAGCACAAGCACTAAGGAAGGAATAGAAAAATATGCTGATAGGTCAAGGTGCAGAGGGAGTGAGAGGAGACTCACATGAAACTGTTAGGCAGAATGGCCTTTTGCTGTGCTGTAAATTGTAAACAATTAGCTTCTTCAGCACATACTATCAAGATGGGCAAGTGGAAATTCTTCCTACATCCTGCTGCTAGAATTTACTAAATATACTGTGTCCACAAACACTGCACCAGTTCCTACACTAGCTTTCACTGGCAGAATGTAACAGGCCGCTCTTAATGTGATGCAAGCAGTGGGATTTATTCATATACTATCTAATGTTATTTGATGAATTTGAATTTGTTTTGTGTGTTGTGCCTGAAGTTAATTATTAATTTGAAGTCAGAGATGTACACCATGGAAACAGACCCATCGGTCCAACCTGTAGTTCTGGACTCCCCAACCCCAGGGAAAAGACTTTGTCTATTTATCCTATCCATGCCCCTCATAATTATCTAAGTATTTTTGTAACCAGGGCGAATTCTGGGAGAACTGTTTTTGAAGCCTGGTTGTGGAACAAATGGGCTGTTTGTGCACAAATGGACTTTTCTTTATTTTAGATGGTGACCCAGCATGGTAAGTAATAGTGCAAAAATGGTTCATCAGAGAATTCTGGAATGAGTATTTTTAAACTTCAGGGAAACACCCATAGGGAGAGACTTTTAGTTTCACTTTTGACTTAATGTTTTTAAGGTTTGGTAGATCTTACAACAGCATGGCTGTATAGAGCAAAGCTCTAGAGATAAACTTCATGAAATAGATTATCTTAGAGTGAAAAGTTAATGTTAGTCTAGAGCAGAAATATTGGGATAAAAACCCAGAAGTTCTGGATGTAGGTTTGCTCGCTGAGCTGGATGGTTCATTTTCAGACGTTTTGTCACCATACTAGGTAACATCTTCAGTGAGCCTCCGAATGAAGCATTGGTGGTGGAACCCACTTTCTATTTGTATGTTTGAGTTTCCTTGGGTTGGTGATGTCATTTTCTGTTCTTTTTCTCAGGGGGTGGTAAATGGGATCCAAGTCAATCTGCTTGTTTATAGAGTTCCAGTTGGAATGCCACGCTTCTAGGAATTCTCGTGTGTGTCTTTGTTTGGCTTGTCCTAGGATAGATGTGTTGTCCCAGTTGAAGGGGTGTCCTACCTCATCTGCATTTGGATCATGCCGTTTTGTGGCTAGTTGATGTTCACGCATCTTGGTAGCTAGTTTTCTGTATGCTTGCCCAATGTAGTGTTTGTTACAGTTCTTGTAAGGTATTTTGTAAATGACAAAAGTTTTGCTTGTTGTCTGTATAGGGTCTTTCAAGTTAGCTGCTGTTTTAGTGTTGGTGGGTTTGTGGGCTACCACAATGTCAAAAGGTTTGAGTAGTCTGGCAGTCATTTCCGATATGTCTTTAATGTAGGGGAGAGTGGCTAGGGTTTCTGGATGTGTTTTGTATACAGACAGACAACAAAACTAAAGTCATCAACTAGGCACAAAAAGACATGACCCACTCTCACTCGTATCTTTACATACAGATGAGGAAGAACACCACTGCGACTGGGACATCACATCCATCAGAGGTCAAGCCTAACAGAGACACGCACAAGAATTCCTAGAAAGCACAGCATTGCAACCAGACCTCGACCACATTGACTTGGATCCCATTTAACATCCCTTCCGAGAAAGAACAGAAAATGACATCACCAACCCAAGGAAACCTAAACACTAATAGAAAGCAGGCCACCCGGAGGCCCGCTGATGTTACCTAGTATGGTGATGAAACATCTGAAAACGAACCTTCCATCTCAGCGAGCAAACCTACATCCAGAACCTCAACCTGAGCTACAAATCTTCTCAAAACTCGCTAAAACCCAGAAGCGTTTATTTCAGCTGAGAACATTAAAGCTCAGGTGTGTAGTGGCTCCAGAAGAAGCCATCGCAATTCCATGGTTCGTACTGCTGCATCACACCACTAGTGACTCAGGTTCAATTCCACTCTCAGGGGACCGTATGTGGAGTTTGCACATTCTCCCCTTGTCTGCGTGAATTTCCTCCGGGTGTTCTGGTTTCCTCCCACAGTCCAAAGATGCGCAGCTTAGGTAGATTGGTCATGGTAAATTGCCCATAGTGTGCAAGATAACATTCACATTGGCATGCCAGTATGAGTGTTTTGGGAACTGTATCAGGAATAGTCTTTTGGGGGAACTGTACAAAAATTGTTTTATTTCATTTGCTGAAAAGAAGTGTTTTGAGACTAATAGGATTATATTATCACTGTGCATTTTAAACTTTTGAACTTGATACAAGTTAGCAGTTTGGATCATTTTATTTTATTCCTTGTGTCATTAAAACAAAATTTTCGGCATTGCATGCTTATTTTCTGGCAAAAGCTTACATTTTGTTAAAACCAAAATAAGTAAAAAGCTAAATTTCTGTCTGGGATTGGATTTGTTCAGGAATATCATCAAGTGGAATCACATTACCTGCAATGCTGCTGTTGATTCTTCACTTGGTAGCGAGTCGACTAATACATCAATATCTTTCGCAGTCCGTGCGATCAGTGCAGCAAAAAGCTGTGCATATTCTGGAGGGAAAATGTAGGGCCAGGAGAGAAAAAGAAATTTCAGATAATAGCCTTTCAGGAATGACCCAATGAAGAGAGATGGTGGTAGGGAAAGATTTGCATTTACGAATGGTTCTATTATACCATTGGGTAATAATTTAACTCTGACAGCAAAGCCCATGTTTCACAAGTGAACTAACTAAAAAAAATTCCAAACGATTTTGTAATCACTTGACTACTTGCTGGTTATAACTATAATGTAAAATCTTAAAGCAGAGGCGGCCATTTGGCCTACTGTGTCTGTGTTGGTGCTTTAAAATAATTATTCATTGTATTGAACAGCCCTGCATATTGCCCACAAGCAAATGTTTTCCCTTCATTAATGTACCCAGCCCATTTCAGGCAATGCATTCCAAATTACATTTAAAAAAACTTCCCTCTTTCCTTTGGGCAATCACCATAAATCTGTGCTTTCTGATTACTGACTAACTTGTAGTCTCCTATGTTCCACTGAGAGAGATGGACCCGATACCACGTTTTTCCATGAGACAATCTTCCTAACCTGGCACTGCAACTTTTAGCCACTCAGGCAAATGTGTCTTCCAAATGGGGTTGGCATTAATGCACTTCAGCATCTACACTTAGATGATTCTGCAATCTAATTTGTTTTATAAAAGGAGTGAACATTTCAGGTACTTCAAAGGATAAGAAACATCCTGGAGTAACATAGCGTCAGATGATGTGGAATCTGTGTGGGTGGAATTGAGGAACCACAAAGGCAAAAAAACCATAATTGGAGTTGTGTACAGACCTCCTAACAGTGGTCAGGACCATGGACGCAACATGTACCGGGAAATAGAGAAAGCATGTCAGAAAGGCAAGGTCACAGTGATCATGGGAGACTTCAATATCCAGGTGGACTGGGTAAATAACGTTGCCAGTGGATCCAAAGAAAGGGAATTCATGGAATGCTTACAGGATGGCTTTTTGGAACAGCTTGTCATGGAGCCCACAAGGGAGCAGGCTCTTCTGGACCTCGTGCTTTGCAATGAACCAGACTTTATAAAAGATCTTAAAGTAAGGGAACCCTTAGGAAGCAGCGATCAAAATATGGTAGAGTTCAGTCTGCAGTTTGAAAGAGAGAAGGCAAAACTGTAATGGTGCTACAGTTAAATAAAGGTAATTATGAGGGCATGAGAGAGGAACTGACAAAAATAGACTGGAAGCAGAGCCTTGCGGGGAAGACAGTAGAGCAAAAATGGCAGGAGTTTGTGGGTATAATTGAGGACACTGTACAGAGGTTCATCCCCAAGAAAAGAAAGATTATCCAGGGAGGGATTAGACAGCCATGGCTGACAAAGGAAGTCAGGAAATGTATCAAAGAAAAAGAGAGATCCTATAAAGTGGCCAAGAGCAGTGGGAAATCAGAAGATTGGGAAGGCTACAAAAACAAACAGAGGATAACAAAGAGAGTAATAAGAAAGGAGAGGATCAAATATGAAGGTAGGCTAGCCAGTAATATTAGAAATGATAGTAAAAAGTTTCTTTCAATACATAAGAAACAAACGACAGACAAAAGTAGACATTGGGCCACTTCAAACTGATGCTGGAAGCCTAGTGATGGGAGATAAGGAAACAGCAGAACTTAATAAGTACTTTGCATCAGTTTTCACAGTGGAAGACATGAGTAATATCCCAACAATTAAAGGGAGTCAGGGCACTGAGTTGAGTATGGCTGTCATTACAAAAGAGATAGTGCTCGAAAAGCTAAAAAGTCTTAAAATTGATAAATCTCCTGGCCCCGATGGGATATGTCCTAGAGTTCTGAGAGAGGTGGCTGAGGAAATAGCGGAGGCATTGGTTGAGATCTTTCAAGAGTCACTGGAGTCACGGAAAGTCCCGGATGATTGGAAGATCACTGTTGTAACCCCATTGTTCAAGAAAGGATCAAGACAAAAGATGGAAAATTATAGGCCAATTAGCCTAACCTCGGTTGTTGGTAAAATTCTAGAATCCATCATTAAGGATGAGGTTTCTAAATTCTTAGAAGAGCAGAGTCTGATTAGGACAAGTCAACATGGATTTAGTAAGGGGAGGTCATACCTGACAAACCTGTTGGAATTCTTTGAAGAGGTGACAAGTAGGTTAGACCAGAGAAACCCAGTGGATGTGGTCTATCTAGACTTCCAAAAGGCCTTTGATAAGGTGCCATACGGGAGGCTGCTGAGCAAGGTGAGGGCCCATGGTGTTCGAGGTGAGCTACTGGGATGGATTGAGGATTGGCTGTCTGACAGAAGGCAGAGAGTTGGGATAAGAGGTTCTTTTTCAGAATGGTAGCCAGTGACGTGCGGTGTCCCGCAGGGTTCAGTGTTGGGGCCACAGCTATTCGCATTATATATTAATGATCTGGATGAAGGGACTGGGGAAATTCTAGCAAGGTTTGCAGATGATACGAAGATAGGTGGACAGGCAGGTAATACGGAGGAAGTGGGGAGGCTGCAAAAGGATCTAGACAGTTTGGGAGAGTGGTCCAGGAAATGGCTGATGGAATTCAACGTGAACAAATGCGAGGTCTTGCACTTTGGCAAAAAGAATACAAGCATGGGCTACTTTCTAAACGGTGAGAAAATCCGTAAAGTCAAAGTACAAAGGGATCTGGGAGTGCTAGTCGATGATTCTCTAAAGGTCAATATGCAGGTTGAGTCTGTGATTAAGAAAGCGAATGCAATGTTGTCACTTATCTCAAGAGGGTTGGAATATAACAGCACCGTTGTGCTACTGAGACTTTATAAAGCTCTGGTTAGGCCCCATTTGGAGTACTGTGTCAAGTTTTGGTTCCAACACCTCAGGAAGGACATACTGGCACTGGAATGTGTCCAGCGGAGATTCACACGGATGATCCCTGGAATGGTAGGTCTAACATATGAGGAACGGCTGAGGATCCTGGGATTGTATTCATTGGAGTTTAGAAGATTAAGGGGAGATTTAATAGAAACGTACAAGATAATACATGGCTTGGAAAGGGTGGATGCTAGATAATTGTTTCCATTAGGTGAGGAGACTAGGACCCGTGGACACAGCCTTAGAATTAGAGGGGGTAAACTCAGAACAGAAATGCGGTGACATTTCTTCAGCCAGAGGGTGGTGGGCCTGTGAATTCATTGCCGCAGAGTGCAGTGGAGGCCTTGACGCTAAATGTCTTCAAGGCAGAAATTGATAGATTCTTGTTGTCTCGGGGAATTAAGGGCTACGGGGAGAATGCGGGTAAGTGGAGTTGAAATGCCCATCAGCCATGATTGAATGGCAGAGTGGACTCGAGCCGAATGACCTTACTTCCACTCCTATGTCTTATGGTCTAAGAGTTAGGGTGGATGTGCAAAAACAAAAGCTGGCAACCCCAGTTTTAAATGGAACATCAAGGAGAAAGGAAGACAGCTCTCAGCACCAAAAAGGTGACTGAGAGGTCTCCAGAGACATTGTGCATTTTTACAGCTTTCTATATAGTAAAGGTTCCTCCAAATATAACCTGATTCCAAGCCAAAGTGGTGTAAAACTTGCAACTCATACTTTATTGATGATGGATTTAATCAGACTGCAATATCACAATGTTCACTTCCTCCCTGCAGTCCCCACATCCCAGCAGTCTCTCTTTCAACTGTTTTACAATAGCAATTACACCAAATTCAAGTTGACAGGCCCTTAAATGGTTCGTCTCTCTTTTTAAGCGAAATAATTAAAATATGCCTTTTGTTTTAACATATTTACATACCATAAACATCAAGGCATTGAACATGGGCATAATCAAATTAAATTTCAGTGAGTCAGTAGGGAGACATTAGGACTAGTGGTGAAGCAATTTAGGTTGCTAAACTGGACTTCAAGTCCAGGTGATCAGAGACACTGGATTCACAGACAATTGCAATAACTTATTTTGGAAAAGTAAAGACATCCGCAGACATTCAGGGAAATAGTGGCATAGCTGTCATGTAGTTCAACCAGTAATCCAGAGGTCCAGGCTACAGTTACAGGGGGGACTGGCTCAAATCCCACTAAGGCAGCTGGTGTAATTACAACTCAATTAATTAAAATTGGAATATAAAGTCTCAGCAAACTATCGATTATTGTAAAAATTCATTTAATATGAATAAAACTGCTATCCTTGTATGGCAGGCCGACAGGCAACTCCAAACCGACAGTATGTTAAACAACTATTAACTATTCTCCAAAGTGGTCTGGCAAACCACTCAATTCCAGGGCAATTAGAGATGAGTAACATATATTGGTGCTTCCTGTGACACACACCACCTATCAAACAATGAATTTTAAGAACTAACCTTCAGTTGGGTTGGATGGTTGATCTTTGTTTATGGCAGTTTGAATATTTGTAAACGATGCAGGTGGAGCACACTGCTGTAAGACACCAATGGCATTACAGAACTGGTCTGCTAACTAGACAGAAGAAAAGAAGGTTAATTTAAAACAACACGGCGTTTATTTTTGTTGGGCAATGTTATTTACAGTCAAGGAACAAGATGTGTGAATGGAGTTTTTACTTAATTCAGTCATGGGACTTGGGCATCGCTGGCCAGCCTGCATTTATTGCCTGACCCAAACTGCCCCTTGAGAAGGTGGTGGTTAGCTATCTTCATGAACCACTGCAATTCACTTGCTGGAGGTAAACCCAGTGCCATTAGGGAGGGAGTTCTCGAATTTCAACCAAGCGACAAAGAAGCAACGACGAGATATTTCCAAGCCAGTTGGCGAGTAGTGTGGCTGGCAACTTACAGGTGATGGTGGTACTCCCATGCATCTGTTGTCACTATCCTTCTAGATGGAAGTAGTTGTGGGTTTGGAGGGTGCTAAGGATCTCTGGTGAATTTCTGTAATGCATTTTGTGACAGTTTACATTGCAAAATAGTCACATTCAAATGCAACAAAATCTGGACAATATCCAACTTGGTCCGACAAATGGCAAGTTAACATTTCTGTCACGGAAGGCAAAAAGAGGCAACCTAACCACCACCCCCTGACATTCAACAGTGTTAATATCACTGAATTCCCCACTATCAACATCCTGGACATTACCATTGATCAGAAACTGAATTGCTCTCACCACATAAACACATTGGCTACAAAAGCAGGCCAGAGGCTAGGAATACTGCAACGGGTAACTCCCCTCCTGACTCCCAAAGCCAGTCCACCATCGACGAGGCACAAGTCAGGAGTGGGATGGAATACTCCCCAATTGCATGGATGAATGCTCTCCTATAATACTCAAAAGCAGCGTGACAACATCAGGGACAAAACAGCCCAATTGAGTGGCACCACATCCACTCAAGCAATCATGTAGTTCAGTCCTCCCATGAAAACCCTTGCATCACACACAACTTGGGTGCTGGGGTAAAAATAGCACTACCACAGGTAGGTGATAGTGTGGGGGTAAGAAAAAAGAACAGGAGTGCCTGAAATTCTGTTCACTCTTAAAAAAAAATAAACAGGAGTGCCAGTCGTCCATTTTACTGAGAGCTGGCCCTGAGGAAGCTGGATCAGTGTCAAGGAGTGTCTATATTTAAATAAATGTTGACATGGTGACGGTGGGGTTAGTTCTCTAACTTTTGAAAAAAAAACTCTTGCATAAGCATCTCTCTGTCACTGAATCAGTCCGGTTTTCAGCCTATCACTAACATTTGTTCCTTCCTTCCTTCTTTTTTAACCTGCCTCTGAAGTTGATTGAAAATGTTTACATCTCTCAACTTTTGATGGTTCTGGTGAATGGTCATCAACCTGAAACATTCATTTAGTGATGATGTGGGTATTAACAATCTCCAGCATATACACGCTTTGTTTGTGTACAACGATGAGTTAGTTCAATGATGGAACAGTCTTGAATGGGTTCTTTCTGTCCTTAGCAAATTATAAAGCATAGTTCAAGACAAAGTGCAAATTATGAACAAGTTTGAGTCCCACCCTTCTGTCCATCACATAAATTCCACAGATTATTTGTTGATGGCATATTGATGTATGGAAGATAAATTTAAAAACGAAACACAGCATGTGGGAGTGTGAAGATTTGAGCTAGATTCCAAACAGTAAACTGTAAACAGTGTTTAAATACTCTGTCTCACGATTATAGTTCACCTGAAAACATATCAGAGCTAACTGGAAAGAGACCAAACTACACTTAACTACAGAGAAGGAGCAGACCATTCAGCCCCTCAAGCATGCTCCATTTAACCTGATGGCTAATTTGATTCCAAGCCAGCAACCTTTCACCCCTTGCTTACGAAGAATCTAATGTCACCTGCCTTAAAAACTATTCAAGGACTCTGATTTCACCTCGTTCAGGAAAAGAAGTTCAGACGTGCTCCAACTGAGGGAAAAAAAATTCTAATCTCTTTGATGAATGGGTGATCCTTGTTTTTAAACTCATTTTCCTGAAGGGGGAGAGGGGGCGGGGGCGCGAGGAGAAGGGGGGGAGGGGATGGGGGGGGGGGGAGAAGGGGGGGGGAGAAGGGGGGGGGAGAAGGGGGGGGGAGGGGATGGGGAGGGGGGAGAAGGGGGGGAGGGGATGGGGGGGGATGGGGGGGGGAAGAGGGGGAGGGTGTGGGGGGAGGGTGTGGGGGGGGAAGGGGGAGGTGGTAGAGGGTGAGGAGGGGGGAAAGAGGGTGAGGAGGGGGGAAAGAGGGTGAGGGGGGGGGAAAGAGGGTGAGGGGGGGGGAAGAGGGTGAGGGGGGGGGAAGAGGGTGAGGGAGGGGGAAAGAGGTTGGGGAGAAAAGAGGGAGAGGCGGGCCCACTGCTAAATCCGGGATGGAGTCAGGCTCCAGCCACTCGCCCTCACCGAGTTCACAGCGTCCTGCAGCTGCGTGAGCCGGTCCGCCATCTTCCAACCGACACCTAACAAGCCACTCCGCCATTGGAAGACGGTCGCGACTAACTCCCGGCCAATCGCCAACCGCTTTACTGCCGTGTGACATTGACCAATCACCTACCGAGATAACTGGTAACCAATGGAAACGGCTACCAAGTCAGGACGGGAGGCTGGGAATGCTAACCAATCATCTGGCGGAAACCGATGGAAAGCCAGCCAATCAGTAGCCACAGATCGATCCCCCAATCAGTGATGGGGATTGTAAACCAATCACATGGAGCTAATCCCAGGGTCTGTCCAATCAGAGTTACTGGCGAC
The DNA here is from genome assembly GCF_047496795.1 of Chiloscyllium punctatum. NCBI lineage: Eukaryota > Metazoa > Chordata > Chondrichthyes > Orectolobiformes > Hemiscylliidae > Chiloscyllium > Chiloscyllium punctatum. The sequence goes on along the minus strand of NC_092770.1, from coordinate 30,595,003 downwards.
ACATGGTTATGTTCCTCTCCCCCAATCAGCTTGCCCAGGTCTGATTGGCAATATTTAAACAGTTAAAGCATTAAAGTCCACTCTAAAGAGAGACAAACCTGAAACTATAATGTCATTTGCCAAGTGATAAAGTTGTGCCTTACGTAAGGAATAGGAGCAGAAGTAGGCCATTCAGCCCATCCAGACTGACCTTATCCAGGACACTGGGAGCCAACAGCAAATTAGGATCAAAAACAGAGGTTTCTGGAAAAGCTCAGCAGGTCTGGCAACACTAAGCTGTTGACCCTGGGAAACATCGAGGAGCTCAAGACGGATTTCGCAGGTTGGAGAACCGTGAAGCCCCTCTTTGAGTCTCCAGCAGACTGGTGGGAAACAGTAAAAGGGAACATCAAGAGGTTCTTCAACTTCAAAGGTGTTCAGGAGGTGAGAGAGAGGCGGGGAAAACTGTCCCAGCTCCAGGAAAGTATGCAGAACCTGCTCCTGCTGCAGACATTGGGGGTCGATGTCACAGAGGACCTCAAGGGGGTGAAGGGCCAGCTAGCCTCGCTCTTTGCCTCCAAAATAATCTTCCGGTCCAGGGTCCGCCCGGTGGAGCAGGACGAGACGTGCTCATGTTTCTTCTTCCAGAGGTGCACAAAGAGCGCTCCGTGCTCAGCAGCCTGAAGGAAGAAGATGGCTCGATAACATCATCTCAGGCTGACATCATGAGGATCAGCAAATCATTTTATGCCAGTCTGTATGATTCGAAGCCAACCGACAGCGCGGCCTCCCAGTCATTCCTGTCCTCTATCACAGAGGTCTTAGATGACGGAATACAAGAGAGGCTGGGCCAGCAGCTATATCTGGATGAGCTGACCAAGGCCCTCGAGTCCTTCGAAAAGACTAAAACTCCCGGAAGCAACGGCTTACCGGTCGAGATCTATTCTGCTCTTTGGGACTTGATTGGCCAGGGCCTGCTGGAGGTTTATGTCAGTATGCTTCTGGCAGGTACCATGAGTGAATCCATGAGGAAAGGCATCATCACCCTCATCTACAAACAGAAGGGGGAGAGGGAGGAAATTAGAAAATCGGGCCCAACTCACTGTTAAACACAGACTACAAAATCTTGTCAAAGGTCACCGCCAACTGGGTCAGGTCTGCTCTAGGACCGGTGATCCACCCTGACCAAACCTGTGCTGTATCGGGCAGGAAGCTCGCTGAGAGTCTCGCACTCCTCAGGGATACAATTGCCTACGTGCAGGACAGGGGAGGGGTGGACACCTGCCACATCAGCCTGGACCAGGAAAAAGCCTTTGACAGGATATCACATACATATATGAGGGATGTTCTCTCCAAAATGGGCTTGGGGAGGGAATCTGTAATTGGATAAGACTGCTCAACACCAACATTGTCAGTGCAGTCTCAATCAATGTGTGGGAATCAGATAGCTTCCCTGTAAGACCTGGAGTCAGGCAGGATTGCCCTCTCTCTCCTGCCTTGTTTCTGTGCTGCATAGAGCCATTTGCCAAATCCATCAGGAAGGATGCGAGCCTGAGAGGGGTGACTATTCCTGGCAGCGGGGGCCTGCAGGTTAAGGCCTCCCTGTACATGGATGACGTCGCCGTTTTCTGCTCGGACCCGCTGTCCGTGCGCAGACTCATGTGCATCTGTGACCAATTCAAGTGGGCCTCGGGGGCCAAGGTAAACCGAGGCAAGAGCGAGGCCATGCTCTTCGGGAACTGGGCCGACCAATCCTCTATCCCCTTCAGGACTGACCACCTGAAGGTGCTGGGTATTTGGTTCGGTGGGGCTGGGGCATGCGCCAAGATCTGGAAAGAGCAGATCAGGAAAATGAGGCAGAAACTAGGCAGATGGGAGCAACGGTCGCTCTCCATTGCCGGAAAAAACCTGGTCATCAGGTGTGAGGTACTCTCAGTATTGTTATATGTGGCACAGGTCTGGCCTATCTCCAGAACCTATGCCTCCGCAGTCACCCGGGCCATCTTTCACTTCATGTGGAGATCAAAGATGGACCGGGTCAGAAGGGACACAATGTACAAAGACCTGGGCAATGGGGGGAAAAATCACCCTGATGGCCACCTTTGTGTGTGGCTGCATCAAGCTGTGCATAAATCCCTGGTACGCAAACACCAAGTGTCACTACAAACTGAGGTTCTACCTGTCCCCGGTGTTGCAAAGGATGGGCCTGGCGTCGCTGCCGCGGAACGCTCCGAGTAGTTGGACCGTTCCGTATCACCTGTCCTTCGTGGAGAAATTTATGAAGAAAAACACCTTTGACCACAAGTCCATCAGGAAGTGGTCAGCACGTAGTGTCCTTGAGACTCTTCGGGAAAAGGGGAGGGAAGATCCTGTCAAGCGGTTCCCTGAGCAGACTGTCAAAGTCATTTGGCAGAATGCCTCATCGCCAGAACTTTCCAACAAGCACCAAGACATGGCTTGGCTGGTGGTAAGAAGGGCTCTGCCTGTGAGATCCTTAATGCATGCCCAGACTCTCTGCCGCACCGCACGCTGCCCTCAAAGCGGCTGCAGGGGGATGAGACTGTCACACACCTCTTCTGGAATGTGCCTACGCGAAGGAATTCTGGAGAGGAATGCAGTGGTGTTTGTCGAGGTTCGTCCCGAACAGCTCTGTGCCGTGGGACTCCATGCTCCACGGCCTGTTCCCCAGGACACACACCAAGACGAACATCAACTGTGCCTGGAGGATCATCAACTCGGTGAAGGACGCTCTTTGGTCTGTCTGAAACCTGTTGATCTTCCAGCTGAAGGAGTTGACCCCGACTGAGTGTTGCAGACTGGCACATTCCAAGGTCCAGGACTATGTGTTGAGGGATGCGCTGAAGCTTGGGGCAGCTGCCGCCAAGGCGCGGTGGGGAAAGACCACTGTGTAACATCTGCCTGTCTAAGAAGAACAGGGGACCCGCGCAGTCATTTGGGCTCCACTGACACCTCAGCAGAAGAGCTGGATAGTAAATGTACAGACTTGTATATAGGAAAAATAAATTTCGACGTCTGTACGTAAAGCAATGTAATGTGTGCAAAAGAATGGCATTGTATAGAGAGCCAAATAATTTTATGAATAAAGTATATTTTTGAAATAAAAAAAAATCTGTCGGGAGAAATCAGAGTTAACATTTCGGGCGCTGTGACCCTTCCTCAGAAATGGACCTGAAATGTTAACATTGATTTCTCTTCACAGACTCTGCCAGACTTGCTGAGCTTTTCCAGAAACTTCTGTTTTTGTTTCTGATTTACAGCATCAGTCTTTTTCTTAGCAACAGTAAGATCTTGAAGAGCTTGCCCGTAGATTGGGGGTGGCACAGTGATTAGTACTGCTGCCTCACAGCGCCAGAGACCCGGGTTCAATTCCCGCCTCCGGCAACTGTCTGTGTGGAGTTTGCACATTCTCCCCATGTCTGCGTGGGCTTCCTCTGGGTGCTCCGGTTTCCTCCCACAGTCCAAAAAATGTGCAGGTTAGGTGAATTGGCCATGCTAAATTGCCCGAAGTGTCAGATGTAGGGGAATGGGTCTGGGTGGGTTGCTCTTCGGAGGGTTGGTGTGGACTTGTTGGGCCGAAGGGCCTGTTTCCACACTGTAGGGAATCTAATCTAGATCCCTGAAAGCAGCAGGTCAGGTTAATGGAGAGGTTTAAGAAGTTGTATGGGATGTTTTACTTTTTCAGTCATGGCATTGAACTTTTACTGGAAAATATACCTTATTCATAAAAATTATGTACATACAAATGTTGGTTGAGAACAGCTCCATACTGTCTGGCACAAAAGGATTTGCTGATCCTCAGGATGTCAAACTGAAATGATGTCACTGATCCATCTTCTTACTTCAGGCTGCTGAGCACAGCTCCCTCCTGTGCACGTTTTGGAAGAACAAGTGCAAGCACTTCAATGGAATTGAGGTGGGGAAGGAGCGTCAAATTCCTTGGAATGGCGATAACCAGAAATCTTTCCTGGTCATCCCACATAGATGGATCATCAAGAAGGCACAACAACATCTCTTTTTTTCCTCAGGAGGCTAAGGAAACTCGTCGTGTCTAAAAGGACCCTCACCAACTTTTACAGATGAACCACAGAAAGCATTCTATGTAGGTGCATCACGGCTTGGTACGGCAACTGCTCTGCTCAGGAGTGTAAGAAACTACACAGAGTTGTAAGCACAGCACTGTCCATCATGCAAGCCAACCTCCCATCCACTGACTCCATCTGTGTTTCTCGACGCTGTGGAAGAGCAGCCAACATCATCAAAGACTCATCTGGTTATAATCTCTTACAACCTCTCCTGTCAGGCAGAAAATACAGAAGCTGAAACACACATACCAACAGGTTTAAGAACCATTATTATGGGAAGGACGCTGTGAAACTTGAAAGGAAAAGATTTACAAGGATTTTGACATGGTTTGGAGCGTTTGAGATATAGAGAGAGGCTGAATAGGCTGGGGCTGTTTTCCCCAGAGCATCGAAGGCTGAGGGTGACCTTAGAGGTTTATAAAATCATGACGGGCATGGATGTGGAAACAGACAAGATCTTTTTCCTTGGTGTGGGGGAGTCCTGAACTAGAGGGCATTGTTTAGGGTGAGAGGGGAAAGACTTAAAAGGGACCTAAGGGGCAATTTTTTCACACAGAGGCTCATGCGTGTATGGAATGAGCTGCCAGAGGAAGTAGTGGAGGCTGTTACAACATTTAAAAGGCACTTGATGGGTATATGAATAGGAAGGGTTTGGAGGGATATGGGCTAAGTGCTGGCAAATAGGACTAAATCAATTTCGGATATCTGGTCAGCTAGAGGGTCTGTTTCCATACTGTATATCTCTATGACTGTAAGGACAGCTTGTTCCCTGCTGTTATTAGATCGCTGACAGACCTGTCTAATATCTAATGATGATCTTGCTTTGTGCATGTCCTGTTCAGTGTAACCTTGTATGCATCGCCCAGTCTAAATGATCTGTATGTCCATTAATGATCTGCCTGTACTGCTCACAAAACAAAACTTTTTACAGTACTTAGGTACATGTGACAACAATAAATCAAATCACACATTTTATCCTGTTCCACATGTGTGGGGCTTAGTCTAGAAGATTATCCTGGAGGCCTCTGAGATAAAGAGCAAGGCTCCTAGTGATGCTCTGTGACGTTTAGCCTTCTTTCTCTCTCTCTCTCTCTCTCTCATCTTCTGAATACCATTGAAGATAAAGAACCTCTTGCTGTTCCATTGCCCTGCACTGGGATTGTCAGCCTGAATTACACACTGAAGCCTCTGGAGACAGACGTGACTGAATATCTGAAGGTGGGGCTTTGCACATTGAGCTATGATTGACAGGCAAATGGGTTTAGAATAAACAGCTGCAGTTAGGATGCTGAAACCCACATCATCATGAAGGGCTGAATGGCCTCTTTCTGTGCAGTAATTTTCTGGGATGACAAGTTTACTTTGTACATAATACGCTGTGAAAATAACTGTAGGCAGTGGGTTGCTTGGGATTAAAAGTTATTTATAGATTCAAAGGAAGCACCAAGAAACTTGGGGAGTTTCAAAACGCAGACAGGAAATGTGACAACAGCATGACCAATGTGAGTTCCAGAGAAGAATCAGATCAAACTTGAAATGTTAGCTGGTTTTCTGTTCACACATGTGTCCAGACAGGCTGAGTTTCTCTGGGATCAAATTGCAGCATCTCCAATATGTTTAATTGACCGCCACGCCTCTTCAGGAATGCCAACCCTGAAGAAAGTTTGCTCTTCCCTCCAACAAGAATTCTGATTGTCACTTCTCCCGCAGCATTCCAAATCCATCCACCCCCAGCCGACTATAGCCTAAATGCTGCCCCTTCCACACTTCACCTCAGCTCTGATGATGTGTCATCTAGACTTGAAATGTTAGCTTGTCCTCTCTCCACGGATGCTGCCCGACATGCTGTGAGCTCCGGCATTTTTAATTTTCAGTTCGGACTATACTGTAACTTCTCCCTTCAGTCTAGCAGAGATTGGTTGAACTCACTCTAGCTAGGGCTAGATCACTATTGTACTGATTAGGAGGAGACTGAATCTTAAGCAGAAATAACTCATTTTGAAGAGATGTGACTGATACTAGTAAAGGTACAATGGTAGCAACCTAGTTACAACAGCAACTTTAAGAAGATTATAAAATGATGCAGAAAAGATTCGTGAGAATGGTTTCAGGGATGAGGAAATGTAATTATATGGAAAGGTTTGTCTTTCAAGTGATGTGTGTTGGCTAGTTGCTTCAAACTGCTCCCACAGGCACTTACAGAGGTAGAGGGCACCACAATACACTAGCCCATACATTATGCAGAATTGTATGTTTCAAAGCATCTCTTTTTCATAAAAATAAATTGTACGCACTATTAGTTGCAGTTATCATTTCCCAGTAGACATACAAACAATGAAAATCATTGTTCACTAACAAAACATTGTGTAAGTATGGTCCATTCCACCTTTATCAGTCTCTGTACTTGCATTACATACATACTCTTTCAATTCTGCAGGTGTCCTAATGGGAAGTGTGCATGTTGTTGCTGGCTGCTCCTCTGGTACCTGCTCATTCCCAGGGTGATGTGCCTCTTCTGGGGAATGTTGTTCCCCTAGCAAGTGCTGTTGCGATGAGAATTGTTGCTGACCCATTTCTGCTGATGGGGAACAATGGATCTCTGAGACTGATGACAGTTTTATACTTGGTACAGACAGTGAGATTGCTTCTACCTGACCTGCTACCTGTGGTGAAGGTTCAGTTTCTCTTTTGGTATGTTGATGTCTGCAGTTGTAATGATATATCAGATTGTTCACGTAAACTACATATAGTCAACATGGAAACTGCTCAACAGGACCCAGGTTGTTCCAAGCATTGAATGTTTGCACTTTGACTTGTTCTCTGATAGGAGAAAGTGGGGACTGCAGATGCGGGAGAGTCAGATTCAAAAAGTGTGGCAATGGAAAAGCACAGCAGGTCAGGCAGCATCCGAGGAACAGGCAAGTCGACATTTCGGGCATAAGCCCTTTATCAGGAATGGTTCTCTGATATTCAGCTCTGGCAATGACTTGGCTGTCTGTCATTCACCTTGATTTTGTTACTGATGTCCCTTATTATTTCTAAATTCAGTAATTCTTCACCATTGGAAGAGTAGGTTGTATGCATCACAACATTATTCTTTGGACTGGATTACATAGAAACAGAAAATAGGTGCAGGAGTAGGCCATTTGGCCCTTTGAGCCTGCTCCACCATTCAATATGATCATGGCTGATCATGCAATTCTCAATATCCCACTCCCGCTTTCTCTCCATACCCCTTGATCCCTTTAGCCACAAGGGCCATGCCCAGCTCCCTCTTGAATATATCTAATGAGCTGGCCCCAACAGCTTCCTGTGGGAGAGAATTCCACAGGTTACAACTGAGTGAAGAAATTCTTCCTCATCTCAGTCCTGAATGGTTTACCCTTATTCTTAATCTGTGACCCCTAGTTCTGGACATCTCCAATATTCTTCCCATATCTAGCCTGTCCAGTCCCATCAAGATTTTATATGTTTCTATGAGATATTCCCCCCCACCTCAATATTCTAAATTTCAGTGAATACAAGCCCAGTCAATCCAGTTTTTCTTCATACGTCTGTCCTGTCATCCCGGGAATCAGTCTGGTGAACCTTCACTGGACTCCCTCAAAAGCAAACGCCAACTCGCGGAACATTTCAGAGAACATCTCTGGGACACATGCACCAAACATCCCCACCACCCTTTGGCCTACCACTTCAACTCCCCCTCCCACTGGCCCAATGACATGCAAGTCCTGGGCCCCCTCCACCGCCAAACCCAAGCCGCCTGATGACTGAAGGAAGAACGCCTCATTTTCCGCCTTGGGACCCTTCAACCACATGACATCAACATCGACTTCACTAGTTTCCAAACCTTCCACCTCATCCCAGATCCAACCCTCCAACTTGACACTGCCCTCTTGAATTGTCCTACCTGTCCATCTTTCTTCCCACCTACCCGCTCCACTCTCCCCACCAAACTATCACAATTGCCCCCCCCCACTTCCATCTACCTATCACCCTCGTGGCTACTTTGACCCAACCTCACCCCCAGTCCCCTCTTTATCTCTCAGCCCCCTTCGCCCTGCACATTCCTGATGAAGGGCTTTTACACAAAAGGTCAACTCTCCTGCTCCTCAGATACTGCCTCTCCCGCTGTGCTTTTCTAGCACCTCATTTTTCAACTCTCCAGCAGCTGCAGTCCTCACTTTCTCCTCTTTCCCTCAAATAGCAAGAATCTCCTTCCTCAGATTAGGAGACCAAAACTGCACACAGTCCACAAGCTGTGGCCTCACCAAGGCCCTGTTCACTCTCCCTGCCTTCAGTTTTTGAATGTTAGTCTGTGCTGGATTTTTTGCTGGGCTGATACTTCTACCTTTGCATTTAATTGGAGTTAGAGTGGAGATGAAACGTGGTGTTCAATCTCCTAAACATTTATGAAGTGCCTGATTTTTTTGTATTCATGAATTAAGGGCCATTGTCTCTCATCACACTGTCTGAAATGCTGTCATGACTGAAATGTGTTTTCAGTCTCACTGGGAGGCATTAATATCAGCTGGCCTAATTCCCGATGACAAGATAATCAGTTCTGGCAAAAGCACAGAGATTAAGTGCAAGTTTCATCATGTTCTTTCTGAGATATTGTGCACCATAAATGGCTCTCTGGTTTGCTCTGCTTGGTATCTGTTACAAGCATTGCATCAGCTGATATACGCCTTAACCACATTGTGAAGGGTTGACCATTACAAATATTCTCTTCCCTTCCTCACACTCAACTCAATTCCGTGATGGTGTGCACAGATGTGCTTCAGTTTTCACTTTCTCATCCCCTTGGGAACAATGACTCTCCTTGCTTTGTACAAAAGCCATCTTGGACTATCACTTTGTCTCCATCGCCCAACACACTAATATCACAAAAGGCATGTCTTTGACGCTTTCAGTTCATTCCTTCTGCAGATATTGGAGAGTTACATCTTGTGGTGTTCTTGTTTTAAGCAAGATGTGTGTTTTTTTCAGTTTAAAAGTCTCTGTTGGGTTAATGATATCTGGGCCATGTTGCGTTGTTGCTTCTCATTGAATCCAAAAGATCCCAAACTCTGCCTTAGCTTCCTCAATTTCCTTCATAGGGAAAGCTGGATTTAATGGCATATCAGCAATAAACACCCGTTTCCCTTGCTTGTATTGTCATGTCCAGCTGATATTTCTGTAAATGAAGTCACATTCTTTGCAGATGTTTCCCAACACGAAGAAGAGCTTTGAGGAAGATGCTTTGAAATGGCTCTGGATGGATTGTGTTGTCACTTTGTCTCTCTTTCTCTCTCTCTCTCAAATTATACGGATTACAATGATCACAAGAAAAAATAATAGGCAGGCATTCTTTCCCTATCTGCGTATAGCATCATTCAGTGTGTATGAATCCCTGTAAAGTGTGTGTGAATCTCTGGTATAACGCATGTTTCATTAATACAAATTGGCTATAACATGATTGACAAATTGTGGATGCTGTTTGGATAATGCAAACTTTCTACTGAACGAGTATAGTAATTTTCTATAGCGATCTTCTACAGCGTGATTTTCGACAGCAATTTCCATAGCGCAATTTTCAATAGCACGAGATTGCAGAGGAGCACAACTGTCATGTGATCACAGAACAACCTGTACAAAGGCAACTGCTTGTCCTGGCTGCCTAGGAGTCACTCCAAGTCTTCTCTTGCTGGGATCACACCACAAGGTGACTTCATCATTGACATTGTGGAGCTGCTGTGAAAGTATTGTCATCACGAGTTGTTTGAATTCCAGTGAGAGCTGCTGTTTGTTCTCTTCACCAATACCACTGCACGCCCTCAGCAGTGAAGTTATGACCCTAAATAGAAGCTTACACGCCAATTACAAATTAGGCAGGATTTTTGTTAAATAATTCCCAAGTCCCATAGATTGCTGCACTAGTTTCACACCAGTTGATTGCTGAATCTCTGCATCACCACGTATTTTGTTTGGATCTGAGTGGAACGAGTGGAGAATGTCAAGCTCCTGGGAGTGGTCATCCACAACAAGTTTTCTTGGACTCTTCATGTGGACGCACTGGTTACAAAGGCCCAACAATGTCTCTTTTTCCTCAGGCAGCAGAGGAAACTTGGCATGACAGTGAATACCCTTGCCAATTTTTATAGGTGCGCCATTCAGAGCATTCTGTCTGGATGTATTACTACCTGGTATGACAACTGTACCATTCAAGATCGGAGATGGTTATAGAGAATGGAGAACTCAGCCCAGACAGTCACAAAGGCCAACCTTCTATCTATCGAATCCATCTACTAGGCCCACTGTCAAGGAAAGGCCGCCAGCATTCTCAAAGATCCATCCCTGGCTTTTCTGCAACCTCTACCATCGAGGAGAAGGTACAGAAGCCTGAACACATGCACCAGCCATTTTCAAAACAGTTTCTACATTACTGTTGTTAGAATACTGAATGGACTCACAAACCCTTAACATTTGCCTATACCTGTGCTTTTGTTTTTGCTGCTGTTTATCTATTATTTACTTATCTATGCTACTCAACTCTGTGATCTGCCTATTGCTCACAAGACAAAGCTTTTCACTGTGTCTCAGTACATATGACAATCAATTCAATTCATTCCTTTCACCTGTGAATATGTGACTTCAGGCTTCTTCAGTTACACTTTCTTTTCAGCGACAGGCTCATCTGATGAGCTTTGTCCAGAACTACCTTAGTTTCTGCTGGTGTTTTGTGATGGATGCTTCCACTGTCTCTCCAAACCCAAAGGACAAGCTGATCATAACTTTCACTCCAGGAAGGTCACGGCCTAGCTCATGTTGTCTGTGCTGATGTGCTTATAGAGCACTGGGAATGTCAAATGGCAAGTGCAAAGGTTTGTGATACAAAAACAGAAACTATTGGAAAAACTCATCAAATTGGCAGCATCTGTGGAGGGAAAGCAGAGTTAACAGTGACCCTTTTACAGAACTAATTGTAACTCAGATAAATTTGGTATATATGCGGAAGATAGGGTGGGGGAACATAGGAAGAGTAAATGATAGGTTGAAATGGAGCCCAGAGAGAGTAAGAGAAAGAGAGAGAGAGAGAGAGAAAACAGCAGTTGGACAGACAAAGGACTGGGTAAAGGTCAGCCTTGGAGAATCATTAGCTGCTCATGGAGACTATCAGTAGCTGACAATGGATATTGTGTGTTGTAGTGGCCTATGTGATGACAAGAGCTGGTGTGTGAGGGTTGGGCTAAGGATATTTGGGCTAAGGATACAGGAGAAGGTGCTTGAGCCCTAAAATTATTGAACTTGTTATTGAGTTTTGAAGGCTGCAGGGTCAAACATTTGTGATGACTGACTGGCACTGAGCAAGTGGTTAGAAACCCGCTGCTTTCATTCAGTTTCAACTGCCGGTAACCATTGAACTAACCCCAAAGAGGCCAGTATCCTATCACCAAGTCACCCTTTACTTACACATGTACAGTACGTGAACTCTGACCAGCCAGCTCAGAGGCAGTCCCTAGAGATGGGAGAATCCCTGAGACTCCTGTTTATATCTGTCAGGCAGGGCTCCCTGATTAGCCCAGGTTAACATTCCCAACCAGGGAACTCATATGCAATGAGATCCTCTTCACCAACCTCATTCCAATCACTACACCACCCTAGACAGCAAGGTTGGTAAAGGCCTTTGCCTTGGCAAGTTGTTGTAAAATGCCTTCAATGGATAGTGAGTTCACAAAAAGCTTTCCTCAGAGCTTTCGCAGCAATACATAATTTCAGTTTTCCAGTTATTGTTTCACTGCTGCTGTGTTGTTAATGCAGTCTGTAGCAGTTGTCACTTTCTTGATGGCTCCATTCTTCTCTGTTTTGTCTTTCGGGCTGGATTTGAGGCAGTGGAATGCTCCTTAGAGTTATAGAGTCCCACAGCATGGAGACAGTCCCTTCAGCCCAAACTGGTCCATACTGACCAAAACGTCCATCCACATTAACCCCATTTCCCTGCACTTAGCCCATATCTTTTTAAACCTTTCCTATCCATGGATTTGTCCAAAGGCCTTTTAAGTGTTGTTAATGTATCACTTCTGCTGGCAGTTCATTCCATACACGTACCACCCTCTGTGTAAAAATGTTGCCCCTCAGGTTCCCTTTTATTCTTTACTCTTAAACCTTAAACCTGATGCCCTTTAGTCCTTGATATCCCAAAGCTGGGAAAAAGACTGAGTGCATTCACCCTATCCATGCCTCTCATGATCTTATATACCTCTATAACTTCCACCCCTCAGTCTCCTACACTCTAAAGAAAAATGTCCTAGCTTGTCCAATCCCTCCCTATAACTCACACCATTGAGTCCAGGCAACATCGTAGTAAATTTATTTTGCACCCTTTTCAGTATAATAACATCCCTCCTTCAGCAAGGTGACCAAGACTGAACACAATACTCCATGTGCAGTCTCACCACCATCCTGCATAACTGCAACATAACTTCCCAATTTCTACACTCAGTACCTTGACTGATGAAGGCCAGTGTCCCAAAAGCCTTCTTCACTGCCCTGTCTACCTGTGATTCCACTTTCAGAGAACCGTGCGCCTGAACTCCAAGATCCCCTTTTTTCCACTCCACTCCTTAAGGCCCTGCCCTACCACGAAATTCCTACCTCAGTTTAACTTTACAAACCTCATATTTATCTATATTAAACTCCATTTGCCATTTCTTGGACCACTTCCCCAACTGATCAAGTCCTGCTGCAATTTCTGATAACCTTCCTTACTATCTGTGTTACCGCTGATTTTATTGTCATCTGCAAACTTACTAATCAAGCCTTGTCTATTCTCATCCAAATTATTGATACAGATAACAAACAGTAATGGGCCCAGCACTGACCCCTGAAGCACTCCACTAGTCTCAGACCTCCAGTCCGACAAGCATCCCTCCACTATTTACCCTCTGTTTCCCACCATCAAGCCAATTTTGTGTCCAGTTTGCCAGGTCACACTGGATTCCTTGCAACCTAACCTTTCAGAGCAGCATACCATGTGGAAACTTATCAAAGGCCTCACTGAAATCCATTGAGACTACACCAACCACTCTTCCGAGTCACTTCATCAAAGAACCCTAACAAACTTGTAAGGCATGATCTCCTATTCACACTGACTACTCCTAGTCAAACCTTGTCTTTTAAATGCATGTATATAATATCTCTCAGAATCTTCTTAAGTAACTTATCTACCACAGATGTTAGTCTTACTGGTCTATGGTTCCCAGGTTTCTCTTTGCAGTCCTCCTTGAATAATGGCACAACATTTGCTACCCTCCAGTCTTCTGGGACCTCACACGTGGGTAATGAGGATGCATAAATATCAGCCAAGGCCCCCTTGGAAAAGGCTGCATTACTCACACTCTTTCATCTACGGCAACACCATATTCACTAGAAAGACATCCAGACCTGGTAAATATCTTATAATCATTTAGGATCTGTTCATCAACCAATGGCGTAGTGACCTGTGAGACACTGCCAAACTCTTCTGGTGAGTTTAACATTACCAGTCCAATGTTTAAGACTTGGTTCCCAGGGACAAGTGGGTTTTGTTTAACATCAATTGTCTGGAACTGTAAATCTTCATTTTTCCCATTGCATTGTGCTCCCACCTTCATTTTTCCTCTTGGATGATATCATTGGCTACAAGAGCAGTGGGGTGGCATCGTGGCTTAGTGATTAGCACTGCTGCCTCACTGCGCCAGGGACCCGAGTTTGATTCCAACCTCGGGCAACTGTCTGTGTGGAGTTTGTACATTCTTCCTGTACCTGTGTAGACTTCCTCCGGGTGCTCTGGTTTCCTCCCACAGCCCAAAGATGTGTAGTTAGGTGGATTGGCCATGGGAAATTGCTCATAGTGTAGGTTAGGTGCATTAGTCAGAGGTAAATATAGGGTAGAGGAATGGGTCTGGGTGGGTTACTCTTCGGAGGGTACATGTGGACTTGTTGGGCCAAAGGGTCTGTTTCCACACTGTAGCGATTCTATAAAAAACCTACATGGGAACCCCAACCCTGACTTGGAAATATATCACTATTCCTTCAGTGTCACTGGAATCAAAATCCTGGAATCATCTCCCTTAAGGGCATTGTGGGGTACTAACACTACATGGACTGCAGCAGTTCAAGAAGGCAGCTTACCACCTTCTCAAGGGGCAACTAGGGATGGGCAATAAATGCTGGGCCTAGCCAGTGATGCCCATGTCCCACAAGTGAATTGAAAAAACACTGACCTTACTGTCAAAGTTAAAAATCACACAACATCAGGTTATAATCCAACAAGTTTAACTGGAAGCACTAGCTTTCAGAGCACCGTTCCTTCATAAGGTGATTGTCCAGGTAGTTGTCCACCTGATGAAGGAGCGACACTCCGAAAGCTAATGCTTCCAATTAAACCTGTTGGACTATAACCTGGTGTTGTGTGATTTTTAATTTTGTACACCCTAGTCCAACACCGGCATCTCCAAATCATGCTTACTGTCAAAAGTATCATTCTTGGGTCACTATCTTGAGCCACTTCACATAAATCATGATGTTGCACAGACACATTGCATTCAATTGATTTCCTGCTTCTGTTGTTATCAATGTCACTGTTACAAACCACTTATCACCTCTCATCAAACTGTACTACTGCGTCAAGTGATTTGCCAGAATCATCCTGTAGTCATCTTGATCAGCTTCTTTTCCTTCTTGCTTCTTTTGCCCACTCCAATTTGCCTATCGGATCACCAGATCCACGTCAGATTGCCCTTCACTCCTCCCTAGAACATCTTGACACCAAGAACAGCTATGAAAGAATCCTACTCATTGACACAGTTCAGCCTTCAACACTATTATCCCCTTGAGACTGATTACTAAACTTAGTGATCTCGGACTAAGCCTCACTCTCTGCAACTGGTTTCTCAGTTTCCTGACCCACAGGCCACAATCAGTGAAGATTGGGGACAATATTTCATCCTCACTAACACACAACACTGGAGCCCCCCAGGGCTATGTACTCAGCCCCTACTGTACTCATTGTACACCCATGACTGTGTTGCTAAATACCAGACCAATGCCATTTAAAAGCTCACTGATGACACCACCATGGTCGGTCAAATCTCAGATGGCGATGGATCAGACTTCAGGTGGGAGGTGGAAGACCTGGAAAAATGGTGCACTGAGAACAACCTAGCTCTCAATGCTGGCAAAGCCAAGGAACTCATTATTGACTTATGGCGGGATGTTACTCATGCTCCCCCGACACATTAACAGCACAGAGGTGGAACGAGTGGAGTGTGTCAAGCTCCTGGGAGTGGTCATTCCATAACAAGCATTCTTGGACTCTTCATGTGGACGCACTGGTTACAAAGGCCCAACAATGTCTCTTCTCACTCAGACAGCTGAGGAAATTTGGCATGACGGTGAATACCCTTGCCAACTTTTATAGGTGCGCCATTGTAACCATTCTTTCTGGATGTATCACTACCTGGTATGGCAACTGTACCATTCAAGATCGGAGACAGTTACAGACAGTGGTGAACTCGGCGCGGACAATCACAAAGGCCAACCTCCCATCTTTAGAATCCATCTACCAGGCCCGTGTCATGGAAAGGCAGCCAGCATTCTCAAAGATCCATCCCACCCTGACAATGTTTTTCTACAACCTCCACCATTGTTTTTGCCGCTGTTTACCTATTATTTACTATCTACGCTACTTAACTCTGTGATCTGCCTGTATTTCTTGCAAGACAAAACTTTTCACTCTGCCTCGGTACACGTGACAATAAATTCAATTCAATTCAATTCAATTTCCAGCAAAGCATATAAATGCAAAGCAATTCAGCTTTTTGCAGTTAGAGAACTGCTTCTCCAAATTGAAAAATGCCGCCGTTACCTTTGTGTGGTATCCTCCACGATGTTTATATCTTATATTCTGACCTGGATCTTTTTGCTGAGTTTTCTGCAAATATTTGTTCTTTCTTCCCCAATCTGTTGTCTCATTCACCCTGGGCTGTCTCTCAACATAATGCAATGCTTCATCCATTCTCCCATCAGTAAGCTCTGGATGATGATTGATAATCTCAGAAATTCTGCACTTGTGAATCACTTTCTTGAGAGTTAGGACCTGGGTTTTTCTGTCAATAAGACACTGAAAGCTAACATGTGGAGGCAGCAACAATTAGGAAGGCCTTGAGGGGTCTGGATTGAGTAAATTGGGAGAGAAATTTATCCCTATTTAGAGGACCTAGAATGTCAGGATCCAGATTGAAGACCATTATCCCAAGAAGTATAACTGTCTTGATGCAGGGAGGGGTCTGGAGTGCACTGTCAGAGAGTGTGCAGGAGGTAGCCTCATTTTAGGCACTGTTATCTGGAAGGAGGCAGGAGAATGATATGAAGCAAATTGATTGCTCCATAAGTGAAAATAAAACCAGGACAACTTGCAAACGAATCACACTGGTCTGAATTGTAAACCTCAGACCACAACTCCCATACATTACATTACATTAATTTCCAATACATTAATTTCCAAATGCAATAAATAGTTTATTAACTGACACCTATGGGAACAGAGGAATGCCAATTGATCAAATATTTTGGATAATCAAGAGGTCCACATAAAAACATGCACTAAAAATTAGAAACATAATGCAGGAGGTATACACATTATACTTTATTTACAGCATAAATCACTGAAATAATAACACAACTTTATCTTAAATAAAACTTACTGGCAGAGAGCCTTATTTCTCATTGCGACAATTCAGACATCGTGGAGATTGCAATGATGCAGGAAAAGTAGTGCTATTTGAGTTCTGTAATTTTTGCCGCTTTATCGGGAGTGCTGGTTGATTAAGGGTTTTTTTTAAGATTAGATTACTTACAGTGTGGAAACAGGCCCTTCGGCCCAACAAGTCCACACCGCCCCGCCGAAGCGCAACCCACCCATACCCCTACATCTACCCCTTACCTAACACTACGGGCAATTTAGCATGGCCAATTCACCTGACCTGCACATCTTTGGACTGTGGGAGGAAACCGGAGTACCCGGAGGAAACCCACGCAGACACGGGGAGAATGTGCAAACTCCACACAGAGAGTCGCCTGAGGCGGGAATTGAACCCGGGTCTCTGGCGCTGTGAGGCAGCAGTGCTAACCACTGTGCCACCGTGCCGCCCACGGTGGTTAAAATCTCTGATCTCAAAACTCCAAGACCTGGGTCTCAACTCCGCCTCCTGCAACTGGATACGCAGCTCCCTGACTCACAGACCACAATCAGTGAGGATAGACAACCGCACTTAACACTGGACCCACCCCACGAAGGATACATCCTCCCTGGGTATTCCCTGGACACCCACCACTGTGCAGCCAAATTCCGAACAGACACCATCTACAAGTTTGCTGATGACAACACCTTGGTGGGACGGATATCAAGGAACAATGAGCTAGAATACAGAAAGGAGGTGGAGGGCTTAGTGATGTGATCCAATGAGAACAACCTCTCTCTCCATTTCAGCAAAACTAAAGAACTGATCATCGACTTCAGAAAGAAAAGAGGAGAACAAACCCCCATCTACATCAACAGGGCTGAGGTTGAGAGGGTGGATAGCGTCAAGTTCCTTGGAGTGACAATAACTGATAACCTGTCCTGGACTTCCCACATAGATGCAACAGTCAAGAAGGCACAACAATGCCTCCTCTTCCTCTGGCTCAGGAAATTCGGCATGTCCATAAGGACCCTCACCAACTCCTACTGATGCCCCATTGGGAGCATACTGTCCGGGTGTATAACAGCCTGGTACAGCAACTGCTTTGACCAGGACTGTAAGAAACTTCAGAAGGTGGTGTGCACAGCCCACACCATCACGGAAACCAACCTTCCATCCATGGACTCCATTACACAGCTAGGTAAAAACAATAACTGCAGATGCTGGAAACCAGATTCTGGATTAGTGGTGCTGGAAGAGCACAGCAGTTCAGGCAGCATCCAAGGAGCAACAAAATTGACGTTTCAGGCAAAAGCCCTTCATCAGGAATAAAGGCAGTGAGCCTGAAGTGTGGAGAGATAAGCTAGAGGAGGGTGGGGGTGGGGAGAGAGTAGCATAGAGTACAATGGGTGATTGGGGGAAGAGATGAAGGTGTTAGGTCAGGGAGGAGAGGGTGGAGTGGATAGGTGGAAAAGGAGCTAGGCAGGTCGGACAAGTCTGGACAAGTCAAGGGGACAGTGCTGAGCTGGAAGTTTGAAACTAGGATGAGGTGGGGGAAGGGGAAATGAGGAAACTGTTGAAGTCCACATTGATGCCCTGGGGTTGAAGTGTTCCGAGGCGGAAGATGAGGCGTTCTTCCTCCAGGCGTCTGGTGGTGAGGGAGCGGCGGTGAAGGAGGCCCAGGACCTCCATGTTCTCGGCAGAGTGTGAGGGGGAGTTGAAATGTTGGGCCACGGGGCGGTTTGGTTGATTGGTGCGGGTGTCTCGGAGATGTTCCCTAAAGCGCTCTGCTAGGAGGCGCCCAGTCTCCCCAATGTAGAGGAGACTGCATCGGGAGCAACGGATACAATAGATGATATTAGTGGATGTGCAAGTAAAACTTTGATGGATGTGGAAGGCTCCTTTATGGCCTTGGATAGAGGTGAGGGAGGAGGTGTGGGCACAGGTTTTACAGTTCCTGCGGTGGCAGGGGAAAGTGCCAGGATGGGAGGGTGGGTCGTAGGGGGGGGAGGGATTGGACCTGACCAGGTAGTCACGGAGGGAACGGTCTTTGCGGAAGGTGGGAAGGGGTGGGGCGGGAAATATATCCCTGGTGGTGGGGTCTTTTTGGAGGTGGCGGAAATGTCGGCGAAAATGATTTGGTTTATGTGAAGGTTTGTAGGGTGGAAGGTGAGCACCAGGGGCGTTCTGTCCTTGTTATGGTTGGAGGGGTGGGGTCTGAGGGCGGAGGTACGGGATGTGGACGAGATCTGGTGGAGGGCATATTTAACCACATGGGAAGGGAAATTGTGGTTTCTAAAGAAGGAGGCCATCTGGTGTGTTCTATGGTGGAACTGGTCCTCCTGGGAGCAGATACGGCGGAGGTGGAGGAATTGGGAATACGGGATGGCATTTTTGCAAGAGATAGGGTGGGAAGAGGTGTAATCCAGGTAGCTGTGGGAGTCGGTGGGTTTGTAAAAAATGTCAGTGTCAAGTCAGTCATCACTAATGGAGATGGAGAGGTCCAGGAAGGGGATAGAGGTGTCAAAGATGGTCCAGGTAAATTTAAGGTCAGGGTGGAATGTGTTGGTGAAGTTGATGAATTGCTCAACCTCCTCGCGGGAGCACGAGGTGGCGCCGATACAGTCATCAATGTAGCGGAGGAAGAAGCTCACTGCTGCAGAAAGGCTGCCAATATCATCAAAGACCCCTCCCACCCCAGTAATGATCTCCTACAACCTCTTCCATCAGGCAGGAGATTCAGAAGCTTGAACACACACCAACAGGTTCAGGAAGAACTTCTTCCCAGCCGTTATTACACTGATGAATGGACTCTCTATCTTTGAATAATGCTGACCTTGTTAATGTTGATCTTTCTTCGCACACGTCCTGTGCAGTGTAACCTGTATGCCTCACTTTGTCCAAGGTTTGTTCACTCTGCATGTCCTTGCTATGATCTGCTTGTCATGCTCACAAAGAAAGCTTTTCACTGTACCTAGGTACATGTGACAATCAATCAAACCAATCAATCAATCAAAAACAAAGTTTGCTGTATTTTAAAAATTGTTAGAGAGCAAAAAGTAAGGAAAAGAAAATCTGTGACCTTAAATTACTATGAGTCAGAATATCTGGGCATTTTCCAGCCTTTGCTGCTGTGGAAAATCAACATGGAATACCAGGAAGAGGATGCCACTCGGCCTCTGAGCCATATGATCGTGGCTGATCATCCAACTCAGTTCCCTGTTCCCGCATTCCCCTATAACCTCTGGCTCCTTTAGCCCCAAATGCTATGTCCGATTCCTTACAACCAGAAACAAAAACATAAATTGCTGGAAAAGCTCAGCAGGTCTGCGGGGAGAAATCAGGGTTAACATTAACTCTGACAGACCTGCTGAGCTTTTCCAGCAATTTCTGTTTTTGTTTCTGATTTACAGTTTTTTTCGGTTTTCCTTGAGAGCCCACAGTGATTTGGCCTCAGCTCCTTGTCGTGGTCATGTATTCCACAGGCTCATTCAAGAAGACAGAATTGGGTATGTTCAGCCCCACTCTGTGTTGTTCTGACCCCTGCGGGTGAATGCTGGCAGGCTGGACGCGATTGGCCGAATGATCTCATTCTGGCTCCGACCACTGTGGGATTTTTATGTTCTGTAAGACTGTGATAAAGCGTTTTCCTGAAAGCGATGGTGCGGTCAAGAGAGGGTTGCGTGCTGGGCTGGGTGGGAGTGAGACGGGGGTGGGTGGGAAGGGTTAATAGAGCCCAGAGCTGATTCATATCACGAGGAGATGCTGTGATCAGGAGTTGGGGCAGGTTCCGGATATTGAAGCGCTCTGCGATTGACTGAGTGCCTGTGTGTGTAAAAGGAGGAGACTCAGAGAACTTTCTCTGTACTGGGACAGTAACAGCAGTGTCTTTCTCCTGAACCATTCACAGGAATAAGCCAGTAAACCCGAGACAGAGACATGCCGTCCTTCCCCCGGATACAGAGTCCTCTCTGGGCTGTACCTTTCCTCTTGCTCCTAGCCCTGTCCCAACCCCAGGCTCCTGCAGGTGAGTGCTCCCTGTTTATCCCACCCTCTCGAGGGAGGCCGGGGTTATTTTCTCTTTTTTTCAGGGGCTCTCCCTTGAAATCTGGTCGTCGATGCAAAAACGTTACATTTTCAAAGCGCCGCTTGCTCTTTTTAAAGTAGTTACAAGGGAAGCGACAAGGGAATTATCGTGAACCTCTGCACTTAAGTTGCAACTCTTTTGTAGTTTTCAACACCACAGCGATAAATGTTGCGGTATTAACGAATTTCTTTGGTAAAAGAGTACACGATGTCCTCTGTAGAGTTGTTCCTGCCCGCAGTTGGGGGGTACAGACTGTTATTGTTATGTGTAATTACTGATGCCTGGGTTAGAGCCGCTATTTGAGTTTGATTCAACCAGTAAATCACTTTGGTTTGTCATATTACACGGAGCTGCTGTTATGGCCGATAGAATCCCAGCCTGGATGCACCTAATAAGGGGCCATTTGTTGTCAACAAAAGAGCTAGGAGTGAGATGAGGAGAAGCTTCTTTAGCATTCGGAATGCACTGAACAAAGAGACCTTGGAGTGCAAGTTCATAGCTCCCTTGAATGTGGAGTCGCAGGTAGGTAGGATAGTGAAGAAGATGTTTGGTATGCTTTATTGGTCAGAGTATTGTGTACAGCAGTTGGGAGGTCATGTTGCAGCTGTACAGGACATTGGTCAGGCCACTGTTGGAATATTGGGTGGAATTCTGGTCTCCTTCCTATCGGAAAGATGTTGTGACACTTGAAAGGGTCCAGACAAGATTTACAAGGATGTTGCCAGGGTTGGAGGATTCGAGCTACAGGGAGAGGCTGAACAGGCTGGGGCTGTTTTCCCTGGACTGTCGGAGGCTGAGGGGTGACCTTTATAGAGGTTTACAAAATTGAGGGGCATAGATAGGGTAAATAGACAGGTCTTTTCCCTGGGGTTGGGGAGTCCAGAACTAGAGGGCATAGATTTAGGGTGAGAGGGGAAAGATATAAAAGAGACCTAAGGGGCAGTCCTTTCACATAGAGGGTGGTATGGGTATGGAATGAGCTGTCAGAGGAAGTGGTGGAGGCTGGTACAATTGCAACATTTAAAAGGCATTTGGATGGGTATATGAATAGGAAGGGTTTGGAGGGATATGGGCCAGATGCTGGCAGGTGGGACTAGATTAGGTTGGGAGATCAGGTCAGCATGGACGGGTTGGACCAAAGGGTCTGTTTCCATGCTGTACATCTGACTCTCTGGGGTGGGTGTGTTTGTGGATTCCCAGGAGATTTCAAATCAGCTGGACATCTGAAAGCAGTGAGTTTAGAGGGTGCTGGATAGTGGTACTAACTGGATAGTTCTTTCAGGAAATGGTGCAGTCACAAGAGGGTGAATGGCCTCCTTCTGTATTGTAACATTGTGATTTGAAACAAAAACCTGATAAGCACTAGCTTTCAAAGCATTGCTCCCAAATAAACCTGTTGAATTATAACCTGGTGTTGTGATTTATTTTTTTTTTAAACTTTGTTTTACCACAGTCCAAATCTTTATCTTCAAAACAATACATTGAGTGAGAACTTAATGTACAAGTGATATAATCACACTTCTATGGGTGGCAAGTGTAGAGGGAGTTAGGTGGATAGGGGAGTGAAGAGGCTAAAAACCTAAAAAGGGCTTGAAGAACCTCTCCAGATTCTCCACAAACCTGGCAGTGAGAAACCATTAACGTTTCAGTCTGTGACCTTCCAATAGCTTTGAGTTCTGTGAAGGGTCATCAACTTGAAATGTTAACTGGGTTTTTCTGTCTACAGATGCTGAGTTTTTGATCTTGTTCTGATTTCCAACACCTGCAAGGTTTATCTTTTGCTCCTGGGGTATATGGTGCACCACATTATAGGTAGTTATGGATGTACCCTTTTTTAAAAAGGTATTTGGATTCTAAGCAGCTTCAACAGAAGTAAGATGTCGTCTGTTTGTTTTTTTTTAAAAGGGCTTTGGGTCAGCTGGTGTTTTGCTGATCAGTCTTTTTTTTTGTTTAACAAGGATGTCATCTTCATACGTTCACATGTTGGCTCAATGGTTAGCACTGCTGCCACCACCAGGAACCCAGGTTTGATTCAACCCTTTGTACAAACTCCACACAGACACACCATTCTCCCTGGATCTGTGTAGGTTTTTTCGATGTGCTCCAGTTTCCTCCCACCGTCCAAAGATGTACAGGTTAGGGTTGATTGACCCTGCTAAGTTGCTCTGTAGAGTCCAGAGGATTTCTAAACTAGATGGATTAGCCATGGGAGATGCAGGGTTGTGGGGATAGGATAGGGAGATGGAGTGAGATCCGATGGACCAAATGGCCTGCTTCCACACTGTTGGGATTGTTTGATTCTGAAGGTGCAGAAAAGGTTCACAAGAATCATTCCTTGGAACGTCAGGGAGGGGAATAGATTTGAGGGATGGTCTGCTAGCCTTGATGGAGAGGGTTGAAATGAGGTTTTATTGAGGTACTCAATAGTGATGGGTCTAGACAGAATTTTGAAGGAAAGCTGAACCAGAAGGTACTGATTGCAAAGTGATTGCTACAAAAAGCAAGGATGACATGGAAAAGCTCTTAAAAGTGAGTGGTTTGAGTTTACAATTGTATGCGGCGGAGGCAGGTTTAATTAAGGAATTAGAAAGAAATAATCTCCAAAAGACTAGATTAGTAGGGTTGTGGGAGAAGGACACAAAAGTACTCAAGATGGGCTGAATAGCCTCCCAGACTCATTACCATAGTTATTAACCTAGCTAGAATCACTATCAAGTGCAGATAATCAGATTTATCAATGTACCAACTGGGAAGTGGGGAGAAAGGAGACTAGAATTGAAGATGTAACTTCTGTGTATAGGAGACAGCGAGGACTGCAGATGCTGGAGCTCAGTGGAGAGTGTGGTGCTGTAAAAGCACAGCAGACCAGGCAGCATCCGAGGAGCAGGAGAATAATCAACATTTCGGGCATAATCCCTTCCTCAGGAATGGGCACTTCAAAGGTTTATGCCCAAAACATAGATTCTTCTGCTCCTCAAACAGCCTAATCTGCTGTGCTTTTACAGCACCACACTCGACCTGTGCTGTGTATGTATGTCGGTCACGTCAGTGGTGAAATATTGCAGGCAGACTCCCCAGCTGAAATATCTGTGGAGTGCTAAAGAGTTCCTGCACCTAACTTGTCTTTCTGGCCTTGGGAAACTTCATAAGTTTCTGATTTTGAGGATTATTGATCACTTGATGTGCTGAGGGGTCTTGACATGTACATGTGAGAAGGATGCTTCCCCCTCATGAGAATCTAGAAATAAGGTACACCACAATTTTTTTTTTAAAGCCACCAGTTTAAAAGAACGTTTTTTCTCTCTGGATTCTCCCTCCTTTTAAAGCTGGTTGGAGCAGAGTGCGTGAATGTCTTTAGGCAGAACTCCATTTTTGGAGCAAAGGTTGTTAAGCAAAGCTGTTATAGGTGATTGGGGTAGGAGGGACTGTGGATTAATCAGCTGCAATCATCAATGGCAGAGCCAGCTTGAGGGGCTGAGTGGCCTTTTTAGAAGGATTAATTGTGTGAAGAGAGCCTGGATCAGTTAGGACCATATTCACTGGAGTCTAGAAGAACGAGTCGAGATTTCATAGACACAGAGACAAATCTAACAGGACTAGACAATGCGAAGGAAGTATGGACTGAATTCACTTAATCTTGTGTTGCCAGCAGCTTTTTTTTTTTGTTGTCCATCCCTAATTGTCCCGAGGGGCAAAGCAGTTTACAGGTGAAGTGACTATTGATCTGGGGGCTGAAATTCTCTAGAGCAGAATGAGAAAGGAAACAGATTTTCCTTTCCCTGAAGGTCCTGCTTTCTGGAACTTTTCAATAGAATTAGTTACAGATGCTGACACTGCTATAGTCTTTATTAAGTGTTCCTTGACTATTTCAAAGCCTTTTATGATGACCCAATCCTGAATGTGTTTCAGTAGCTTCAACTTGTTTCTTATTAGTTTATTTCGTGAAAAGAATTTCTATGAAACTAGATTAGCAACTTTGGTTCAGTTTGAGTCTTGGCTTATCTGGGTTGAAGTATTCATTTGTTACAAATGGGTGTCATGAGCATGTGTAAAACTGAGATACTTTCTAACAAACCTGGCCAGGGATGTTGACACCCCTGTGGAACAAGTGGGACTTGAACCTGGGGCTTCAGGTGCTGTGGTAGGGACATGATTGCTGTACCACCACAGTCTGCTGTAAAACTGACTAACTTGGTAGCAGACTCTGGTCAGCTGGTAGCCAGTGACTTAGTACATTGAGGGGACTCTGCATTATTGAATGCGTTCTTCAATTGAGATAGCAAAAACCATGCTGTTTGTAATCCTCTTCAAATCATAAAGTGGCACAGATCAGCTGGCCTACTGTTTCTGCCCAGTGTATGCTCAGGGCTAATGTGCAGTATTTTGAGGACATGCAGGTTCTATACATCTTGGTGTTTTTTTTTCTTCTGTTTAAAACTACTGCTAAATATGCTTCTACTACCTGTTTGAACAATACAATCTCCTACCCTAGAAAATAGGAGTAGGCCATTCAGCCCTCAAGCCTGTTCTGCCCATCAATACAATTATGAATGATCATCCAACTCAATCCCCATTCCTGCTTTCTTCCTGTGCCTTTGATCTCTTTAGCCTTAAGAACTATCTTTGACTCCTTCTTAAACACTCAATGTCTTGGCCACTTTCTTCTGTCAGAAAATTCCACAGCACCCCCAAAAACAAACTTTCTCCCCACCTCAGTCCTGTATTGTTAAACGGTGACCTCTGGTTCTGGGTTCCCAGGTCATTGGGAATAATCTTCCTGCATTGATCCTGTGCAGCTGATTTTTCTTTTAAGGTTTCTGAGCTCCATCCTCATTCTCCAGTGAATCTAGTCCTATCCAATCTCTCTTACTTCAATCCTGATAAAACTGAATGTATTGCTGGAAAAGCGCAGCAAGTCAGGCAGCATCCAAGGAGCAGGAGAATCAATGTTTCAGGCATGAGCCCTTCTTCAGAAATCCTGATTAAACCCTTGGTGCAAGCCCTCCATCACCAGAACATCCAGGAGACCAGAACTTCAACACAATACCCAGGTATCACCAAAGGCTTCCAAAATAGAGGAGGCGATGGTAGAGTGGTGGTATTGCTGGACTGTTAATCCAGCAATCCAGGTAATGTTCCTGTGTTCAAATCCCACCATGACAGACAGTGGAATTAGACTCCAATCCAGTTGCTTTTTTTTAATTCCAATAGACAATTGCTGATTGTCAAGAATCTCCATTTAGTTCACTCCTTTTTAGGGAAGGAAATTGCTGTGGGTCTGGAGTCACATGTAGGCCAGACCAGGTAAGGATGGCAATGTGGTTGCCTCTTAACTGCCCTCCTGGGCAATTAGGAATGGCCTCTATTAGCTACAACATCTGTGAATGCATTTTAAAAATTGCAGTGAGGTATCCCTGCTTGTAAACAATGTAATTTTCCTCTTTCCTTTTTACATTTGGAAGCCAGTAATACCACAAGCAGTGTCTCTCTCTGGATGTTGGGTTCTGGTTTGAGTCGCTGGTAAAGACCAACAGCTTGTCAAAAGCAGATGCTTGTTCTATGTTTTTTTGATCATGAACTTTGGAAAATATAACAGATCTGGGAGATATTGCTGGAACTCTGGTGTGTACACTGAACAGATTTCAGGAGTAAGGTTGGGGGAGGAGGGGTGAATCAAAATCTCTACTTAGTGTCACTCATTTTGAGGTTTTTCCTTAATTCATACACTGGATGTGGCCATCATTTATTGCCTATCTCCTATAGGGCTGTTGAAAGCCAACCCCATTGCTGTGGGTCTGGAGTCACATGTAGGCCAGACCTGCTGCCTGAACTGCTGTGCTCTTCCAGTACCACTAATCCAGAATCGGGTAAAGATGGCAGTTTCCTTGCCGAAAGGGCAGGAGTGAACTAGGTGTCTTTTTTTTTTTGAGTCAACAATGGATTCATTGTCATAATTAGATTATTTACTCCAGATTTTTGTTAAACTCAAATTCTACCATCTGCCATGCCTGGATTTGAACCAAGGTCCCAGAGCGTTACCTGGATCTTTGGATTAATGGCCCAGTGAAAATATCAATAGGCTATTGCCTCCTCCCTAATATTGAATTTCAGTTGATTGGCAAAATAAGCAATGCTAATTTGATTTATATAGCACTTCAGTGTAACATCCCAAGCTTGGTAAGTGTCAAATTTGGGTTTGATACTAATTCTCATGAGATATATTGAGGCTGGTGACCAGATTGCTCAGGGGTGCTCTAGGAGCAGTGGTAGTGACCTTACGCTGGCATAGAAGTCTTGGTTTCAAGTCCCACCTGCCGCAAAGGTGTGAAACCAATTTTTCTTAAATTAGATGTATTTTAAAAAGGATTGCACAGAGATGGTGGTCACTGGCTTTTAAGGGCCAATTTATCTTTAGAATTGCATGAATTTCAGATTTTAGGGTATTGTCAGCCTGAAGGTGATAGCTTCCCTCATAGCTATGTTGTAAATTGTGACTATCTCTAATGCACTGCCTGAGTCTTTAGTAGCTGCAGACCCTGCTGCTATGTTACAATTAACCCTTAATTCCATAATGTTACCACTTTACACTTTACTGCTTTCACATTTTCCTCTCCCAATGTCTGCCTGTTCCGCCAGCCTGTTGTTGTTCACTATTTACCTCCATTTGCCATCTGCAAATTTTGGAATTAAGCACTTGTTTCTGCAACTGAGTCATAGCAAAACATGTCTAAGAATTGTGATTGCTGTAACTGTGCAGTTGGTTATAAGGTTATTCAGGGTGGTGTGTGCGCACACAACATTTAGCAAAGGTGGACAGAAGGGTTACTGATAGTAACCCTTCCTGATGAAAGGCTTTTTGCCTGAAATGTCTTTTTTTCCCTGCTCCTCAGATGCTGCTTGACCTGCTGTGCTTTTCCAGCACCACTCCATTCTAGACTCTACTGACAGTGCCTAACCCCTCCCCAACATCTCAAACAAAATCTAGACCATTAGAACTTTTTGCCCTACTCTTTTTTTTTTTGTAAAATTTACTTTTTGCTCTGGAGGCAGATATGAACTTTTTTGAGCCTGTCAGGAAAGACTAGGGATTTCTCTCTCCAAAGAGAAGACTGAAGAGCTTGAGATCTTTGAGTTGAGAAAGGGTTTGTTGTGTTGAAGCATTGAAGATGTCAAGGGAGACCTGAACTTGGAGTCATCAATAGAAAGTTGTCATCAATAAACTCCAGCAGGAAGTTCTTCATCTGGACATTTAGTGAGAATGTGATACTCATCACGTGGAATCATTGAGGTGAATAAAATGGAGCCATGTTAAGAGGATGTTGGATGAACACCAGGGAAAAGGATATGCTAAGGGATGAGAAGCAAGAGACTAGTTGGGACATAACACCAGACCTGTTTATCCTGTAAAATTATTACAATCACTGACAACTTCACAAATTCTGCAGTGTCTTTTGTGAAGGAATTATGTAAGATTTCACACAAACATAAAGTCTGTTTTACTGTCTGATAGACTAAAATCAGCATTAACTAAATATGATGTACTGACTCACTTGGCTGGCTGGCTTACAACAGTGGGTTCAGTTCCCACACTGGCTACTGAGGTTACCACTAAGGACTTTCCTTCTCAACCTCTTCCCCTCTTGCCTGAGGCATGGTGACCCTCAGGTTAAACCATCCCTGAGCTGCTGTATGGTCCAGTAGGACTGTGACTTTTTCCCCCACTTTGCCCACCTGACTGTGCTGTTCATGAACTCCCCACCCATGCACAAAACCCCTCAGCTCTAGACTGAAGGTCAGTAAAGATTTTGAAAGTTGAACAGCTACCCACTGCCTTCGACTCGGAGTGTGGATTGCTATTGGTCATCCATGACTGTATGACACTATTGTAGTGGAGGATGAAGTGAGCTTTGCAGTCGAATGACCCGTTGACCACTGGAGCCAGCTGGGAGGTTCATTTTTTTTTCTCTGTTACATTTTACTGCAAATCTAAAACTGCATTGCACCCACTGTGCTCTATATGGCAACTTGTTCTGTTTCACCAACTTCACATGACATGGCGTGATACAACTTGTGATATTTTGGCTTCCAATTTTGCTCTAGGTTATACACTTCATTCCACGTTCCTGAGCTCAGGGTGTGCACTTCATCATCCAAATCATGTTAGATGTAGTGAAATCTGATCACATGTAAATTTAATCACCAGTTGTTTTTTTTGTTTGGAAGTATCTCTCGAGGCTGATTTTCTGCTCGGACTTTGACTTTGTCTGTAGCTGGGCATTTGCTGCTGTAATTTTTGTGAAAACTGCCTTTTCAGATTCTGATGTTCAAAAGTGTGTGTGTGTGTGTGTGTGTGTGTCCCAACCCACCCAATGATTGAGTAATTTGGCTGTTTAAATGTAGGAAAGCATTAACCTAAAATCGCAACGCTGCAGGCATTGGTACTTTGTTGTTTTGCCTTTAATTGGTATGTGAAAAGGTGAGCTGCAAGTCTGGTCTGATTACAAAAACCAATAGAGAGTGACTCACCAATTTTAACTGAGTAATGTCACTTCGGATGAACTCAGCTGAAGTTATAAAAGCAGATAGCGAGCATTCCTTTAAATGCCTTTTAAAAGGAAAAACATTAAACTGTGTTTGTCCATAGAAGTGAAAATGGGTGTTAGTAGAAAAAGATAAATGTAAGGAACAAATGTTCTTGTTTTCACTACAGAAGATATAAAAATATCCCAGTAATTGCTGTGAATCAGGGTAGAAAGAAACTTAATTAATTAAATCTGCAGGTTCATCTTTTTGTTAAACTGTCATGGATGTGGGTGTCACTGGGCAGCACCACCCCTAATTGCCCTGGAATTGAATGCCTTCCTCAGCCACTTCAGAGGATGCTGCTGTGGGTCTGGAGTCACATGTAGGTGAGAATGGCATATTTCCATCACTAAAAGACACCACTGAAGCAGGTTGTACAAAAAGATCACACTGATTTTAAACATACCTGGAATAGAAAAATAAATCTTACCAGCTGCCCTCAGATTTTAAACAGATGTCCCAAGTATTAACCTGGGCCAATAGATTACTAGTCCATTGGCATGGCAAACCATGCTACCATCTTTTTTTTTTAAGAAAAACTTTTGCCTGTGTGTACCTAAAGCAAGTGAAAAGTTTTTGTTTTGCGAGCTGCACGGACAGATCATAGCAAACTAGGGCCCACAGATCTTGGGGCGCTTAAACAGTGAGACACAAGGTTATGGCTGCACAGGATGTGCACAAAACAAGATCAACACTAGCAGGTCAATGTTATTTTAAGTTAAAGTCCATTTATCAGTCTAACAGCTGGGAAGAAGCTGTTCCTGAACCTGCAGGTACATGTGTTCAGGCTTCTGTATCTACTACCTGATTAGAGGTTGTAGGAGATCATTCCTGGGGTGCGATAGGTCTATGTGAGCAGCCTTTTTCCATGGCCGTGAGCCATGTAAATGAAGTCTATGGATGGAAGATAAATTTCTGTGAAGTCTGGCACTGTGCACATCACTTTTGTAGTTTTCTTTATGGTCTTGGGCAGAGCAGTTGCCAGACCAGGTCTTTTACACATGGTTTCAATGATATATCTGTAGAAGTTGATGACATGCTAAATGTTCTGAGCTGCCTGAGGAAGAGGTGATGTTGTGCCTCTTGACCGTCACATCTATGTGGGACACCCCAGGACAGGTAGTTATCATCACTGAGGAACTTGCTCTTACCCCCCACAACTTCCACTCTGATGTAGGTGAGGGTGTGTTCTTTCCTTTTTTCTTTCTAAAGTCAATGATCAGTTTTAGTTTTTCTGATGTTCAGAGATTTGTCATTACATCACACCACCAAGCCCTCCTATCTGCCTTCTGTATTCTAACTCATTGTTACGTATCTGTCCTATCATGCTGGTGTCACCACGAAACTTGCAGATGGTGTTCATTTGGAATTTGGCAACAGAACCATGGGAGTACAGTAGGGGGCTGAGGCCACTCCCTTGGGAAGGGGCAGGCTCCAGTTTTGAGTGTTATTGTGCTGGAGATGCAGTTACCACCTTCTCTAATTTGCAGTCTGTGGGTCAGAAAGGGAAGGATCCAGTGGTAGGGGGTGGAGCCAAGACCTAGGTCAGAGTTTTCAGAGCAGTCTGGAGGAGATAATGGTGGTCAAGGCAGAGCTGTAGTCAATGAGCAGGAGTCTGAGTAGGTGTCCTTGTTGTCCAGATGTTCCAGGGATTAATGCAGGGCTAGGGATGTGGCATCCACTGTGGACCTGTGTTAGTAGGGGATGGAGGCAGACTGGGAGATGAGTTGATGTGGGACATAACCAGTCTCTCTCACTTCATGGTTAGAGCCACTGGATGGCAGCCATGAAGGAATGTTGCATGAACTCAAACTTGTGTATTCCAGTTATGAACAAGATATTGTCCTTTTTTTTTCCCTCCAGTAACACTGGCTCAGAGTCAATCCCCTAAACTGAACAGATTCTAACTTCCTTTATTACTTTTAAATTAACCCCAACACTACCAAGCAGCAGTACTTATGTTGTCTGTGTGGGTGTAGGACCCAGTGAAGAACAAGTGCAGAAAACTTAACTGATGTTCCACCATCAAGAAGAAAGGACACACCTGGGTGGCCAGTGATACAAGCAATGACCTTCTCATCAGAGGGCAATGCTGAATGATCAAAAAGTGGAGGGGGTGGTGTGGGGATTAAATCAAAATAGAATCTGAGGGGGAAATAAAGCACTCTTGCGTTGCCCATCTCTCCCTGAAAACCTGAGGTATTGGTGGACAGTGTGCTCCTTCTCCTCCAGAGACTCCTGGGCACAAATGTAACCATGGAAGAGGGGCAGGCAGTTGACCATAATGACCCCCTCCACAGCCTGTGACCTAGACCTGTTTATGGTCAGTTTGGCCAGTTCCAGGAGCAGACCTACGCGGAGGTCCCCTGACCTGACCTGCCCTCCCTGCTCTGCACTGGGTGACTTTCATCATTTTTAACCAGGCAGTTGGATAAATAAATGGTCAAAGTGTACTTACAATTGGTACAGTGGAAATACCAATGTTATGGCGTATCAGCTTAATTTATTCTGACAGTAGCACATTGGTTCCTCTCCTGAGGAGCAGAGAAATCTCCACTGAGTCCACTGCACCAGGAGTGTAAAATGCAGGTATTTGGATTAATTTCTCAGTAAATGGCAACACTCTGTTCACTTTGAATTATTTGCTGCATCTTTTTTGTACACTTGAACACCAAGGTCCTTGTGCTTGAGCTGAGGAGAAATGTCTTCACCCAGAGAGCGGGGAGCCGCTGGCATTCTGTCTCAAAGCAGTTCAGGCCAACATACAGAGCTGCCCCCAGAAGGAGTTAGATATTGTTCTTGGCCTAAAATCCCCGAAAGTTATGGGGGACAAAAGGCACTGCTGCTCCACAGCACCGTGGACCCTGGTTCGATTCCTGCCTCTGCTGGCTGTCTGTGGAGTTGGCACATCCTGCACTGGTTTCCTCCCACACTACTAAAATGTGTGGGTCAGGTGAATTGGTTATACTAAATTGCCCATAGTGTTCAGGGATGTGTAGGTTAGTGCATTAGTCAGGGGTAAATGTAGAGTAATAGGGTAGGTGGAATGGGTTGAGGTGGGATACCCTTTTGAAGGGTCAATGTGGACTTGGGCCAAATGGCCTGTTTCCATACTGGGATTCCATGAAAGTGGGAATTGGGGAGGGATGGATGATCAGCTGTGATCCTATTGAATGGTGGAACAGGCTTGAAGGAGCATATCACCTACTGTGTTTCCATCTGAGCATTGCAATCTTTCAGCATTTAGTGTTTTTTAAATTATCCCAGTTATCATGGACAACTAATTTCCCATGTTATACTCCACTTGCCAGCTCTTTGCCCACTCACTGAATCAACATTATTCATAGCTTTGTGTCCTTTTTTCACAACTCCCTTTCCTACCTATCTTTGTCAGTTATCTCTCCCACCCTTCACCCTATTAAACCCATTTTAGTTTTTAACATCTGTCTGTTCCGATTTGACTTACAATGTTACGAAAGCCAAGGGCTGAAATAAAAATAGCACTGAAGCAACTCAGCAGGTCCAGCAGCTTGTGTAGAGACTGAGGAAGAGTTAATGTTATGAATTCAATGTGACATCTCTTCAGATTTGGTATTGGACTCTGGTATCTCTGCTCATAGATGATGCCAGTCCTCAAATATTCACTTTGTACCCCTCTGTACGCAGCTACAGATACAGCCTGATGTAGTGTCATGTTTGTCTGCATTCTTTTCAGATGACATGACAGAATTTTCTTCAGAGTGCTATGAACCTTGGAAATTTGTCAAGAAGTTTGTGGCATCTCCACTTTTGAATATAAGGCCATGACCGGCTGGTAGCTGGGGCTGTGGTATCAAGGAAAAGGTGGGACAGTGGTGTTTGAAGCCAGAAGTCTGTCATGATTGTATGACAAAGTTCGACAGGCTGAATGGTCCCCATCTCCGGATTCGGATAATAGCAGGGGATGGCAAGTGATGGTGGAGCGATTTAGAACTGGGGAACGCAGGGGCTATCTGTTTCTGAAGTGTTCACGTTCAGGTGCTGGCTGACAGTCACTTGTGGCTGATGTTAACATCAGCGCCCACATCACTTAAATATAGCACAGGAGTGAAAAAACAAACCAACTTGTAGAAAGTGAGAGCTGCAGATGTTGGCGAAGTCAGTGTGGTGCTGAAAAAGCAAAGCAGGTCATGCAGCATCTGAGGAGCAGGAGAGTCAACATTTTGGGCATAAGCCAGTCATCAGGAATTTCAAGCTTATTTTGCCCATTGTTTTAAGTACAAGTTTTGGCTGAATGGAGGTGATCATTTTGCTTTCAAGAGATTCCTAATTTGATCAAGGAAAATGACAACTTCAATCTTATGCCTTATGCAATCCTTCATCTGAATATTAACATTGTACCATTTTGCTCAACTTTCTTTTTTTTTTCCCTCCACTTATAATAAACTGTCATCGTCTTGAGGCAGTGATGAGCTGTGTTCTCCCAGCTGCCACTTGTATTTCTCTTGCACTTGGCAGATACCAGTAACTGGTGCCCTGTGCAAATAAACACCCTCCCTGTGCATGCCAGGCTTATCCCTGCAGACAGCTGCTGCTGGAAGGAACATTTTCTCCTGTCTGAGACAACCTGTTAATGAGCATCTAGTTTGGGTCTGGCAAGACAGTATCACAATACAGCAGGGCAAGGCTATAAGGTCACGTCATTAAACCTTCCAAGAATATGTCCAATAAAGTTGGCAAACCCCACCCCCACCAAGTTCAGTTTTAATTGCATGCTTTCTTACAAATCTCTCCAGAGAATATTCAGTGAAGGAGGAGGTGGTGGGAGATTTCAAAATGAGAAATTGAGGCATTTTTTCAAACCTAAGCTTTTTGCATTTGTGTAGTGCCTTGTACAACTTGGGACATCTCAAAGTGCTTCCCAGTGTAGCTCCTGCTGTAATGTGTTCGAGGAGAAAGTGAGGACTGCAGATGCTGGAGATCAGAGCTGAAAATGTGTTGCTGGAAAAGCGCAGCAGGTCAGGCAGCATCCAAGGAGCAGGAGAATCGACGTTTCAGGATTCCTGAAGAAGGGCTCATGCCTGAAACGTCTATTCTTCTGCTCCTTGGATGCTGCAGGAGCATCCAGCAACACGTTTTCAGCCCTGCTGTAATGTAGGCAACGTGGCCATCAATTATTATTCCATAAACTGCAATGGGATGATCCAGTCATCTCCTCTTAAAGATGTTGACCATCCTCAAATTTCTTCAAGTTTGCTGAAGAGAAGTGTTTCAGGAGTTGTTTGCCTCTTGTTCATCAGGGAAATGAAAGACTTTAATGGGTTTTTGAGATTGTTGTTGTTTTTTTTGCCTTTTTTTTTAATCAAATGGAGTTTGTTCCCTTTTTTTGTTTTGCAGGTGTTCTTTCCGCCCCCCCCCCCCCCCTCAAATACCCCATTAGACCAGATAATCTGATTAATTAATTACCTCCTTGTTCTTTGTCAGAGCTCAGTGTTTCCTGTCCAACTACAACTCTTCACTTTTTTGTTTTGAAAGGTGGTGAAGCAAAACCTGAAATAGTGAGATGATTTATGAGGCAAAGTCTGTGATGTACGTTTATCTTTGTGCAGCTAATGTTAAAATTGGAGTATCTGTATTGTAATCCTCCCTCTCATGCAGATCGCATTGAATTCAAACTTGGAAGATTTCAACAGATCACATTATTTGAGAACAAGACATTTGTTGTCATCTTGTCAAACATTCCCGTGGATGTGACATTCATCATCATTCAAGTGCACACCAAATATGTTAATACACTTCTTTCCTTTCATAAGGTATGTAAATGTGCATTGAAAAGTCAACTCTTGACTGCTTTCCAACTTGTTCTGTGCTTTGGATTGATGTCTCAATTTTTCCCTTGCTCCCTCCCCCACCTCCAAATGCTTGTTTCCTGTCTGTCTTCTCACTGCGATTGCGTTCAGAGCTTATCCTAATTCCAATCCTGGTCATGTGTTGACTCATACTTTGTTTCCAGATTCACTGGTACCTCAATTCAAAGTTTTTTTTTTTTTTTTTTTTTTTTTTTTTTTTTTTTTCCCCCCCCCCCAAATTTCCTGTGGTCTCTCTAGAGAGTGAACAGCGAGAAACCCTAAATGAACGGTATGTTTAGAATATGCTGTCTGTGTTGCTTTGAACCATAATTAGCTGGAAATGCGCAGCAGGTCAGGCAGCATCCAAGGAGCAGGAGAATCGACATTTTGGGCATGAGCCCTTCAGGAGTTGCAATTCACAATGTTCTATTTTTTCAGCACAATGTTCTTAGCTATGCAGCTAAGGTGGAAACATTTTGCCATAACTCCACTTTAGACTTCTTTCTGATCACAGTTTTGGCCTGTCTTGGTCCTTCTGCTATTTTAAGACCTGTAAACTTTTTTAACAAAGATATAGACTGGGAAAGTCACACTAACTTGATTCAAAGCTTAACTTCAATACAAAACCTTGCAAAAATCAAGTGGAAACTTTCTAAGCATGTAGAACAGTACAGGCTGTTCAGCCCTTGATTTTTGTTGACCTTTTTATCCTAATCTAAAAGATTCAAAACCCTACCATTTTACTATCATCCATGTGTCACTTTAAATATCCCTAATGCATCTGACTCTTCCACTGAATTCCATGCACCTACCAACACTGGTGCTGGAAAAATGCAGCGGGCAAGGCAGCCTCTCTCTCTCTCTCTCTGCCTCTCTCTCTCTCTCTGCCTCTCTCTCTCTCTCTCTCTCTCTCTCTCTCTCTCTCTCTCTGCCTCTGCCTCTGCCTCTGTCTCTCTCTCTCTCTCTCTCTCTCTCTCTCTCTCTCTCTCTCTCTGCCTCTGCCTCTGTCTCTCTCTCTCTCTCTCTCTGCCTCTCTCTCTCTCTCTCTCTCTCTCTCTGCCTCTCTCTCTCTCTCTCTGCCTCTCTCTCTCTCTCTCTGCCTCTCTCTCTCTCTCTCTGCCTCTCTCTCTCTCTCTCTGCCTCTCTCTCTCTCTCTCTGCCTCTCTCTCTCTGCCTCTCTCTCTCTCTCTCTCTCTGCCTCTCTCTCTCTCTCTCTCTCTCTGCCCCTCTCTCTCTCTCTCTCTCTCTGCCTCTCTCTGCCTCTCTCTCTCTCTCTGCCTCTCTCTCTCTGCCTCTCTCTCTCTGCCTCTCTCTCTCTGCCTCTCTCTCTCTGCCTCTCTCTCTCTGTCCTCTCTCTCTCTGCCTCTCTCTCTCCTCTGCCTCTCTCTCTCTCTGCCTCTCTCTCTCTCTGCCTCTCTCTCTCTCTGTCTCTCTCTCTCTCTGTCTCTCTCTCTCTCTGCCTCTCTCTCTCTCTGCCTCTCTCCTCTCTCTCTGCCTCTCTCTCTCTCTGCCTCTCTCTCTCTCTGCCTCGTCTCTCTCTCTCTGCCTCTCTCTCTCTGCCTCTCTCTCTCTGCCTCTCTCTCTCTCTGCCTCTCTCTCTCTCTGCCTCTCTCTCTCTGCCTCTCTCTCCTCTGCCTCTCTCTCTCTGCCTCTCTCTCTCTGCCTCTCTCTCTCTGCCTCTCTCTCTCTGCCTCTCTCTCTCTGCCTCTCTCTCTCTGCCTCTCTCTCTCTGCCTCTCTCTCTCTGCCTCTCTCTCTCTGCCTCTCTCTCTCTCTGCCTCTCTCTCTCTGCCTCTCTCTCTCTGCCTCTCTCTCTCTGCCTCTCTCTCTCTGCCTCTCTCTCTCTGCCTCTCTCTCTCTGCCCTCTCTCTCTCTGCCTCTCTCTCTCTGCCTCTCTCTCTCTGCCTCTCTCTCTCTGCCTCTCTCTCTCTGCCTCTCTCTCTCTGCTCTCTCTCTCTCTGCCTCTCTCTCTCTGCCTCTCTCTCTCTGCCTCTCTCTCTCTGCCTCTCTCTCTCTGCGCCCCTCTCTCTCTCTCTCTCTGCGCCCCTCTCTGTCTCCCTCTCTGCGCCCCTCTCTGCGCCCCTCTCTGTCTCCCTCTCTGTCTCCCTCTCTGTCTCCCTCTCTGTCTCCCTCTCTGCGCCCCTCTCTGTCTCCCTCTCTGTCTCCCTCTCTGTCTCCCTCTCTGTCTCCCTCTCTGTCTCCCCTCTCTGTCTCCCTCTCTGTCTCCCTCTCTGTCTCCCTCTCTGCGCCCCTCTCTGCGCCCCTCTCCTGCGCCCCTCTCTGGCGCCCCTCTCTGCGCCCCTCTCTGCGCCCCTCTCTGCGCCCTCTCTGCGCCCCTCGTCTGCGCCCCTCTCTGCGCCCCTCTCTGCGCCCCCTCTCTGCGCCCCTCTCTGCGCCCCTCTCTGCGCCCCTCTCTGCGCCCCTCTCTGCGCCCCTCTCTGCGCCCCTCTCTGCGCCCCTCTCTGCGCCCCTCTCTGCGCCCCTCTCTGCGCCCCCTCTCTGCGCCCCTCTCTGCGCCCCTCTCTGCGCCCCTCTCTGCGCCCCTCTCTGCGCCCCTCTCTGCGCCCTCTCTGCGCCCCTCTCTGCGCCCCTCTCTGCGCCCTCTCTGCGCCCCTCTCTGCGCCCCTCTCTGCGCCCCTCTCTGCGCCCTCTCTGCGCCCCTCTCTGCGCCCCTCTCTGCGCCCCCTCTCTGCGCCCCTCTCTGCGCCCCTCTCTGCGCCCCTCTCTGCGCCCCTCTCTGCGCCCTCTCTGCGCCCCTCTCTGCGCCCCTCTCTGCGCCCCTCTCTGCGCCCCTCTCTGCGCCCCTCTCTGCGCCCCTCTCTGCGCCCCTCTCTGCGCCCTCTCTGCGCCCCTCTCTGCGCCCCTCTCTGCGCCCCTCTCTGCGCCCCTCTCTGCGCCCCTCTCTGCGCCCCTCTCTGCGCCCCTCTCTGCGCCCCTCTCTGCGCCCCTCTCTGCGCCCCTCTCTGCGCCCCTCTCTGCGCCCCTCTCTGCGCCCCTCTCTGCGCCCCTCTCTGCGCCCCTCTCTGCGCCCCTCTCTGCGCCCCTCTCTGCGCCCCTCTCTGCGCCCCTCTCTGCGCCCCTCTCTGCGCCCCTCTCTGCGCCCCTCTCTGCGCCCCTCTCTGCGCCCCTCTCTGCGCCCCTCTCTGCGCCCCTCTCTGCGCCCCTCTCTGCGCCCCTCTCTGCGCCCCTCTCTGCGCCCCTCTCTGCGCCCTCTCTGCGCCCCTCTCTGCGCCCCTCTCTGCGCCCCTCTCTGCGCCCCTCTCTGCGCCCCTCTCTGCGCCCCTCTCTGCGCCCCTCTCTGCGCCCCTCTCTGCGCCCCTCTCTGCGCCCCTCTCTGCGCCCCTCTCTGCGCCCCTCTCTGCGCCCCTCTCTGCGCCCCTCTCTGCGCCCCTCTCTGCGCCCCTCTCTGCGCCCCTCTCTGCGCCCCTCTCTGCGCCCCTCTCTGCGCCCCTCTCTGCGCCCCTCTCTGCGCCCCCTCTCTGCGCCCCTCTCTGCGCCCCTCTCTGCGCCCCTCTCTGCGCCCCTCTCTGCGCCCCTCTCTGCGCCCCTCTCTGCGCCCCTCTCTGCGCCCCTCTCTGCGCCCCTCTCTGCGCCCCTCTCTGCGCCCCTCTCTGCGCCCCTCTCTGCGCCCCTCTCTGCGCCCCTCTCTGCGCCCCTCTCTGCGCCCCTCTCTGCGCCCCTCTCTGCGCCCCTCTCTGCGCCCCTCTCTGCGCCCCTCTCTGCGCCCCTCTCTGCGCCCCTCTCTGCGCCCCTCTCTGCGCCCCTCTCTGCGACCCCTCTGCGCCCCCTCTCTGCGCCCCTCTCTGCGCCCCCTCTCTGCGCCCCTCTCTGCGCCCCTCTCTGCGCCCCTCTCTGCGCCCCTCTCTGCGCCCCTCTCTGCGCCCCTCTCTGCGCCCCTCTCTGCGCCCCTCTCTGCGCCCCTCTCTGCGCCCCTCTCTGCGCCCCTCTCTGCGCCCCTCTCTGCCCCTCTCTGCGCCCCTCTCTGCGCCCCTCTCTGCGCCCTCTCTGCGCCCCTCTCTGCGCCCCTCTCTGCGCCCCTCTCTGCGCCCCTCTCTGCGCCCCTCTCTGCGCCCCTCTCTGCGCCCCTCTCTGCGCCCCTCTCTGCGCCCCTCTCTGCGCCCCTCTCTGCGCCCCTCTCTGCGCCCCTCTCTGCGCCCTCTCTGCGCCCCTCTCTGCGCCCCTCTCTGCGCCCCTCTCTGCGCCCCTCTCTGCGCCCCTCTCTGCGCCCCTCTCTGCGCCCTCTCTGCGCCCCTCTCTGCGCCCCTCTCTGCGCCCCTCTCTGCGCCCCTCTCTGCGCCCCCTCTCTGCGCCCCTCTCTGCGCCCCTCTCTGCGCCCCTCTCTGCGCCCCTCTCTGCGCCCTCTCTGCGCCCCTCTCTGCGCCCCTCTCTGCGCCCCTCTCTGCGCCCCTCTCTGCGCCCCTCTCTGCGCCCCTCTCTGCGCCCCTCTGCGCCCCTCTCTGCGCCCCTCTCTGCGCCCCTCTCTGCGCCCCTCTCTGCGCCCCTCTCTGCGCCCCTCTCTGCGCCCCTCTCTGCGCCCCTCTCTGCGCCCCTCTCTGCGCCCCTC
Source organism: Chiloscyllium punctatum (assembly GCF_047496795.1). NCBI lineage: Eukaryota > Metazoa > Chordata > Chondrichthyes > Orectolobiformes > Hemiscylliidae > Chiloscyllium > Chiloscyllium punctatum. The sequence continues at coordinate 30,555,156 of NC_092770.1, read as the reverse complement.
TCTGCGCCCCCTCTCTGCGCCCCTCTCTGCGCCCCTCTCTGCGCCCCTCTCTGCGCCCCTCTCTGCGCCCCTCTCTGCGCCCCTCTCTGCGCCCCTCTCTGCGCCCCTCTCTGCGCCCCTCTCTGCGCCCCTCTCTGCGCCCCTCTCTGCGCCCCTCTCTGCGCCCCTCTCTGCGCCCCTCTCTGCGCCCCTCTGCCCCTTCTGCCCCTCTCTGCGCCCCTCTCTGCGCCCCTCTCTGGCCCTCTCTGCGCCCCTCTCTGCGCCCCTCTCTGCGCCCCTCTCTGCGCCCCTCTCTGCGCCCCTCTCTGCGCCCCTCTCTGCGCCCCTCTCTGCGCCCCCTCTCTGCGCCCCTCTCTGCGCCCCTCTCTGCGCCCCTCTCTGCGCCCCTCTCTGCGCCCCTCTCTGCGCCCCTCTCTGCGCCCCTCTCTGCGCCCCTCTCTGCGCCCCTCTCTGCGCCCCTCTCTGCGCCCCTCTCTGCGCCCCTCTCTGCGCCCCTCTCTGCGCCCCTCTCTGCGCCCCCTCTCTGCGCCCCCTCTCTGCGCCCCTCTCTGCGCCCCTCTCTGCGCCCCTCTCTGCGCCCCTCTCTGCGCCCCTCTCTGCGCCCCTCTCTGCGCCCCTCTCTGCGCCCCTCTCTGCGCCCCTCTCTGCGCCCCTCTCTGCGCCCCTCTCTGCGCCCCTCTCTGCGCCCCTCTCTGCGCCCCTCTCTGCGCCCCTCTCTGCGCCCCTCTCTGCGCCCCTCTCTGCGCCCCTCTCTGCGCCCCTCTCTGCGCCCCTCTCTGCGCCCCTCTCTGCGCCCCTCTCTGCGCCCCTCTCTGCGCCCCTCTCTGCGCCCCTCTCTGCGCCCCTCTCTGCGCCCCCTCTCTGCGCCCCTCTCTGCGCCCCTCTCTGCGCCCCTCTCTGCGCCCCTCTCTGCGCCCCCTCTCTGCGCCCCTCTCTGCGCCCCTCTCTGCGCCCCTCTCTGCGCCCCTCTCTGCGCCCCTCTCTGCGCCCCTCTCTGCGCCCCTCTCTGCGCCCCTCTCTGCGCCCCTCTCTGCGCCCCTCTCTGCGCCCCTCTCTGCGCCCCTCTCTGCGCCCCTCTCTGCGCCCCTCTCTGCGCCCCTCTCTGCGCCCCTCTCTGCGCCCCTCTCTGCGGCCCCTCTCTGCGCCCCTCTCTGCGCCCCTCTCTGCGCCCCTCTCTGCGCCCCTCTCTGCGCCCCTCTCTGCGCCCCTCTCTGCGCCCCTCTCTGCGCCCTCTCTGCGCCCCTCTCTGCGCCCCTCTCTGCGCCCCTCTCTGCGCCCCTCTCTGCGCCCCTCTCTGCGCCCCTCTCTGCGCCCCTCTCTGCGCCCCTCTCTGCGCCCCTCTCTGCGCCCCTCTCTGCGCCCCTCTCTGCGCCCCTCTCTGCGCCCCTCTCTGCGCCCCTCTCTGCGCCCCTCTCTGCGCCCCTCTCTGCGCCCCTCTCTGCGCCCCTCTCTGCGCCCTCTGCGCCCTCTCTGCGCCCCTCTCTGCGCCCCTCTCTGCGCCCCTCTCTGCGCCCCTCTCTGCGCCCCTCTCTGCGCCCCCTCTCTGCGCCCCTCTCTGCGCCCCTCTCTGCGCCCCTGCTCTGCGCCCCTCTCTGCGCCCCTCTCTGCGCCCCTCTCTGCGCCCCTCTCTGCGCCCCTCTCTGCGCCCCTCTCTGCGCCCCTCTCTGCGCCCCTCTCTGCGCCCCTCTCTGCGCCCCTCTCTGCGCCCCTCTCTGCGCCCCTCTCTGCGCCCCTCTCTGCGCCCCTCTCTGCGCCCCTCTCTGCGCCCCTCTCTGCGCCCCTCTCTGCGCCCCTCTCTGCGCCCCTCTCTGCGCCCCTCTCTGCGCCCCTCTCTGCGCCCCTCTCTGCGCCCCTCTCTGCGCCCCTCTCTGCGCCCCTCTCTGCGCCCCTCTCTGCGCCCCTCTCTGCGCCCCTCTCTGCGCCCCTCTCTGCGCCCCTCTCTGCGCCCCTCTCTGCGCCCTCTCTGCGCCCCTCTCTGCGCCCCTCTCTGCGCCCCTCTCTGCGCCCCTCTCTGCGCCCCTCTCTGCGCCCCTCTCTGCGCCCCTCTCTGCGCCCCTCTCTGCGCCCCTCTCTGCGCCCCTCTCTGCGCCCCTCTCTGCGCCCCTCTCTGCGCCCCTCTCTGCGCCCCTCTCTGCGCCCCTCTCTGCGCCCCTCTCTGCGCCCCTCTCTGCGCCCCTCTCTGCGCCCTCTCTGCGCCCTCTCTGCGCCCCTCTCTGCGCCCCTCTCTGCGCCCTCTCTGCGCCCCTCTCTGCGCCCCTCTCTGCGCCCCTCTCTGCGCCCCTCTCTGCGCCCCTCTCTGCGCCCCTCTCTGCGCCCCTCTCTGCGCCCCTCTCTGCGCCCCTCTCTGCGCCCCTCTCTGCGCCCCTCTCTGCGCCCCTCTCTGCGCCCCTCTCTGCGCCCCTCTCTGCGCCCCTCTCTGCGCCCTCTCTGCGCCCTCTCTGCGCCCCTCTCTGCGCCCCTCTCTGCGCCCCTCTCTGCGCCCCTCTCTGCGCCCCTCTCTGCGCCCCTCTCTGCGCCCTCTCTGCGCCCCTCTCTGCGCCCCTCTCTGCGCCCCTCTCTGCGCCCCTCTCTGCGCCCCTCTCTGCGCCCCTCTCTGCGCCCCTCTCTGCGCCCCTCTCTGCGCCCCTCTCTGCGCCCCTCTCTGCGCCCCTCTCTGCGCCCCTCTCTGCGCCCCTCTCTGCGCCCCTCTCTGCGCCCCTCTCTGCGCCCCTCTCTGCGCCCCTCTCTGCGCCCCTCTCTGCGCCCCTCTCTGCGCCCTCTCTGCGCCCCTCTCTGCGCCCCTCTCTGCGCCCCTCTCTGCGCCCCTCTCTGCGCCCCTCTCTGCGCCCCTCTCTGCGCCCCTCTCTGCGCCCCTCTCTGCGCCCCTCTCTGCGCCCCTCTCTGCGCCCCTCTCTGCGCCCCTCTCTGCGCCCTCTCTGCGCCCCCTCTCTGCGCCCCTCTCTGCGCCCCTCTCTGCGCCCCTCTCTGCGCCCCTCTCTGCGCCCCTCTCTGCGCCCCTCTCTGCGCCCCTCTCTGCGCCCCTCTCTGCGCCCCTCTCTGCGCCCCTCTCTGCGCCCCTCTCTGCGCCCCTCTCTGCGCCCCTCTCTGCGCCCTCTCTGCGCCCCTCTCTGCGCCCCTCTCTGCGCCCCTCTCTGCGCCCTCTCTGCGCCCCTCTCTGCGCCCCTCTCTGCGCCCCTCTCTGCGCCCTCTCTGCGCCCCTCTCTGCGCCCCTCTCTGCGCCCCTCTCTGCGCCCCTCTCTGCGCCCCTCTCTGCGCCCCTCTCTGCGCCCCTCTCTGCGCCCCTCTCTGCGCCCCTCTCTGCGCCCCTCTCTGCGCCCCTCTCTGCGCCCCTCTCTGCGCCCCTCTCTGCGCCCCTCTCTGCGCCCCTCTCTGCGCCCCTCTCTGCGCCCCTCTCTGCGCCCCTCTCTGCGCCCCTCTCTGCGCCCTCTCTGCGCCCCTCTCTGCGCCCCTCTCTGCGCCCCTCTCTGCGCCCTCTCTGCGCCCTCTCTGCGCCCCTCTCTGCGCCCCTCTCTGCGCCCCTCTCTGCGCCCCTCTCTGCGCCCCTCTCTGCGCCCCTCTCTGCGCCCCTCTCTGCGCCCCTCTCTGCGCCCCTCTCTGCGCCCCTCTCTGCGCCCCTCTCTGCGCCCCTCTCTGCGCCCCTCTCTGCGCCCCTCTCTGCGCCCCTCTCTGCGCCCCTCTCTGCGCCCCTCTCTGCGCCCCTCTCTGCGCCCCTCTCTGCGCCCCTCTCTGCGCCCCTCTCTGCGCCCTCTCTGCGCCCCTCTCTGCGCCCCTCTCTGCGCCCCTCTCTGCGCCCCTCTCTGCGCCCCTCTCTGCGCCCCTCTCTGCGCCCCTCTCTGCGCCCCTCTCTGCGCCCCTCTCTGCGCCCCTCTCTGCGCCCCTCTCTGGCCTCTCTGCGCCCTCTCTGCGCCCCTCTCTGCGCCCCTCTCTGCGCCCCTCTCTGCGCCCCTCTCTGCGCCCCTCTCTGCGCCCCTCTCTGCGCCCCTCTCTGCGCCCCTCTCTGCGCCCCTCTCTGCGCCCCTCTCTGCGCCCCTCTCTGCGCCCCTCTCTGCGCCCCTCTCTGCGCCCCTCTCTGCGCCCCTCTCTGCGCCCCCTCTCTGCGCCCCTCTCTGCGCCCCTCTCTGCGCCCCTCTCTGCGCCCCTCTCTGCGCCCCTCTCTGCGCCCCTCTCTGCGCCCCTCTCTGCGCCCCTCTCTGCGCCCCTCTCTGCGCCCCTCTCTGCGCCCTCTCTGCGCCCCTCTCTGCGCCCCTCTCTGCGCCCCTCTCTGCGCCCCTCTCTGCGCCCCTCTCTGCGCCCCTCTCTGCGCCCCTCTCTGCGCCCCTCTCTGCGCCCCTCTCTGCGCCCCTCTCTGCGCCCCTCTCTGCGCCCCTCTCTGCGCCCCTCTCTGCGCCCCTCTCTGCGCCCCTCTCTGCGCCCCTCTCTGCGCCCCTCTCTGCGCCCCTCTCTGCGCCCCTCTCTGCGCCCCTCTCTGCGCCCCTCTCTGCGCCCCTCTCTGCGCCCCTCTCTGCGCCCTCTCTGCGCCCCTCTCTGCGCCCCTCTCTGCGCCCCTCTCTGCGCCCCTCTCTGCGCCCCTCTCTGCGCCCCTCTCTGCGCCCCTCTCTGCGCCCCTCTCTGCGCCCCTCTCTGCGCCCCCTCTCTGCGCCCCTCTCTGCGCCCCTCTCTGCGCCCCTCTCTGCGCCCCTCTCTGCGCCCCTCTCTGCGCCTCTCTGCGCCCCTCTCTGCGCCCCTCTCTGCGCCCCTCTCTGCGCCCCTCTCTGCGCCCCTCTCTGCGCCCCTCTCTGCGCCCTCTCTGCGCCCCTCTCTGCGCCCCTCTCTGCGCCCCTCTCTGCGCCCCTCTCTGCGCCCCCTCTCTGCGCCCCTCTCTGCGCCCCTCTCTGCGCCCTCTCTGCGCCCCTCTCTGCGCCCTCTCTGCGCCCCGCCTCTCTGCGCCCCTCTCTGCGCCCCTCTCTGCGCCCCTCTCTGCGCCCCTCTCTGCGCCCCTCTCTGCGCCCCTCTCTGCGCCCCTCTCTGCGCCCCTCTCTGCGCCCCTCTCTGCGCCCCTCTCTGCGCCCCTCTCTGCGCCCCTCTGCGCCTCTCTGCGCCCCTCTCTGCGCCCCTCTCTGCGCCCCTCTCTGCGCCCCTCTCTGCGCCCCTCTCTGCGCCCCTCTCTGCGCCCTCTCTGCGCCCCTCTCTGCGCCCCTCTCTGCGCCCCTCTCTGCGCCCCTCTCTGCGCCCCTCTCTGCGCCCCTCTCTGCGCCCCTCTCTGCGCCCCTCTCTGCGCCCCTCTCTGCGCCCCTCTCTGCGCCCCTCTCTGCGCCCCTCTCTGCGCCCCTCTCTGCGCCCCTCTCTGCGCCCCTCTCTGCGCCCCTCTCTGCGCCCCTCTCTGCGCCCCTCTCTGCGCCCCTCTCTGCGCCCCTCTCTGCGCCCCTCTCTGCGCCCCTCTCTGCGCCCCTCTCTGCGCCCCTCTCTGCGCCCCTCTCTGCGCCCCTCTCTGCGCCCCTCTCTGCGCCCCTCTCTGCGCCCCTCTCTGCGCCCCTCTCTGCGCCCCTCTCTGCGCCCCTCTCTGCGCCCCTCTCTGCGCCCCTCTCTGCGCCCCTCTCTGCGCCCCTCTCTGCGCCCCTCTCTGCGCCCCTCTCTGCGCCCCTCTCTGCGCCCCTCTCTGCGCCCCTCTCTGCGCCCCTCTCTGCGCCCCTCTCTGCGCCCCTCTCTGCGCCCCTCTCTGCGCCCCTCTCTGCGCCCCTCTCTGCGCCCCTCTCTGCGCCCCTCTCTGCGCCCCTCTCTGCGCCCCTCTCTGCGCCCCTCTCTGCGCCCCCTCTCTGCGCCCCTCTCTGCGCCCCTCTCTGCGCCCCTCTCTGCGCCCCTCTCTGCGCCCCTCTCTGCGCCCCTCTCTGCGCCCCTCTCTGCGCCCCTCTCTGCGCCCCTCTCTGCGCCCCTCTCTGCGCCCCTCTCTGCGCCCCTCTCTGCGCCCCCTCTCTGCGCCCCTCTCTGCGCCCCTCTCTGCGCCCCTCTCTGCGCCCCTCTCTGCGCCCCTCTCTGCGCCCCTCTCTGCGCCCCTCTCTGCGCCCCTCTCTGCGCCCCTCTCTGCGCCCCTCTCCTGCGCCCCTCTCTGCGCCCCTCTCTGCGCCCCTCTCTGCGCCCCTCTCTGCGCCCCTCTCTGCGCCCCTCTCTGCGCCCCTCTCTGCGCCCCTCTCTGCGCCCTCTCTGCGCCCCTCTCTGCGCCCCTCTCTGCCGCCCCCTCTCTGCGCCCCTCTCTGCGCCCCTCTCTGCGCCCCCCTCTCTGCGCCCCTCCTCTGCGCCCCTCTCTGCGCCCCCCTCTCTGCGCCCCTCTCTGCGCCCCTCTCTGCGCCCCTCTCTGCGCCCCTCTCTGCGCCCTGCGCCCCTCTCTGCGCCCCTCTCTGCGCCCCTCTCTGCGCCCCTCTCTGCGCCCCTCTCTGCGCCCCTCTCTGCGCCCCTCTCTGCGCCCCTCTCTGCGCCCCTCTCTGCGCCCCTCTCTGCGCCCCTCTCTGCGCCCCTCTCTGCGCCCCTCTCTGCGCCCCTCTCTGCGCCCTCTCTGCGCCCCTCTCTGCGCCCCTCTCTGCGCCCCTCTCTGCGCCCCTCTCTGCGCCCCTCTCTGCGCCCCTCTCTGCGCCCCTCTCTGCGCCCCTCTCTGCGCCCTCTCTGCGCCCCTCTCTGCGCCCCTCTCTGCGCCCCTCTCTGCGCCCCTCTCTGCGCCCCTCTCTGCGCCCCTCTCTGCGCCCCTCTCTGCGCCCCTCTCTGCGCCCCTCTCTGCGCCCCTCTCTGCGCCCCTCTGGCCCCTCTCTGCGCCCCTCTCTGCGCCCCCTCTCTGCGCCCCTCTCTGCGCCCCTCTCTGCGCCCCTCTCTGCGCCCCTCTCTGCGCCCCTCTCTGCGCCCCTCTCTGCGCCCCTCTCTGCGCCCCTCTCTGCGCCCCTCTCTGCGCCCCTCTCTCTGCGCCCCTCTCTGCGCCCCTCTCTGCGCCCCTCTCTGCGCCCCTCTCTGCGCCCCTCTCTGCGCCCCTCTCTGCGCCCCTCTCTGCGCCCCTCTCTGCGCCCCTCTCTGCGCCCCTCTCTGCGCCCCTCTCTGCGCCCCTCTCTGCGCCCCTCTCTGCGCCCCTCTCTGCGCCCCTCTCTGCGCCCCTCTCTGCGCCCCTCTCTGCGCCCCTCTCTGCGCCCCTCTCTGCGCCCCTCTCTGCGCCCCTCTCTGCGCCCCTCTCTGCGCCCCTCTCTGCGCCCCTCTCTGCGCCCTCTCTGCGCCCCTCTCTGCGCCCCTCTCTGCGCCCCTCTCTGCGCCCCTCTCTGCGCCCCTCTCTGCGCCCCTCTCTGCGCCCCTCTCTGCGCCCCTCTCTGCGCCCCTCTCTGCGCCCCTCTCTGCGCCCCTCTCTGCGCCCCTCTCTGCGCCCCTCTCTGCGCCCCTCTCTGCGCCCCTCTCTGCGCCCCTCTCTGCGCCCCTCTCTGCGCCCTCTCTGCGCCCTCTCTGCGCCCCTCTCTGCGCCCCTCTCTGCGCCCCTCTCTGCGCCCCTCTCTGCGCCCCTCTCTGCGCCCCTCTCTGCGCCCCTCTCTGCGCCCCTCTCTGCGCCCCTCTCTGCGCCCCTCTCTGCGCCCCTCTCTGCGCCCCTCTCTGCGCCCCTCTCTCGCCCCTCTCTGCGCCCCTCTCTGCGCCCCTCTCTGCGCCCCTCTCTGCGCCCCTCTCTGCGCCCCTCTCTGCGCCCCTCTCTGCGCCCCTCTCTGCGCCCCTCTCTGCGCCCCTCTCTGCGCCCCTCTCTGCGCCCCTCTCTGCGCCCCTCTCTGCGCCCCTCTCTGCGCCCCTCTCTGCGCCCCTCTCTGCGCCCCTCTCTGCGCCCCTCTCTGCGCCCCTCTCTGCGCCCCTCTCTGCGCCCCTCTCTGCGCCCCTCTCTGCGCCCCTCTCTGCGCCCTCTCTGCGCCCCTCTCTGCGCCCCTCTCTGCGCCCCTCTCTGCGCCCCTCCTCGCCCCTCTCTGCGCCCCTCTCTGCGCCCTCTCTGCGCCCCTCTCTGCGCCCCTCTCTGCTGCCCTCTCTGCGCCCCTCTCTGCGCCCCTCTCTGCGCCCCTCTCTGCGCCCCTCTCTGCGCCCCTCTCTGCGCCCCTTCTCTGCGCCCCTCTCTGCGCCCCTCTCTGCGCCCCTCTCTGCGCCCCTCTCTGCGCCCCTCTCTGCGCCCCTCTCCTGCGCCCCCTCTCCTGCGCCCCTCTCTGCGCCCCTCTCTGCGCCCCTCTCTGCGCCCCCTCTCTGCGCCCCTCTCTGCGCCCCTCTCTGCGCCCCTCTCTGCGCCCCTCTCTGCGCCCCTCTCTGCGCCCCTCTCTGCGCCCCTCTCTGCGCCCCTCTCTGCGCCCCCTCTCTGCGCCCCTCTCTGCGCCC